>NC_133517.1:52815000-53116000 GCF_049354715.1 Callithrix jacchus
CTCCCTTGGGGGTACAAGGCAGCAGAGGGCTTGGTCACAGGCAAGAGGCCGAGCAATGCCCAAGTTAGACACACACCGCCCCCTTCACCAAGTTGCAATCCAACGACAGTACATACCTTGTAAGAACACAGACACGGACACAAAGAGCACCATGGTGGCTGCCTGTGGCAGTGGTAGAGTTCAGAGAGAACTAATGGCAAGACAGGAGAGCAAGGGGGTGCCCTGACAGCCTCTGTATTGTAGCCCCATGGGCATCGCTGCCACCTCTTGCTCTGGTTGTACAACCTTTGCCTTGGATTCCTCCACCCAATAATTTCTCTCTTCTTGTCTAATAAGCTATTTCAAGCTTGGATTCTATTACTCACCAATTTAACATCTTAGGAAAAAAAAGAGGCTTTACTAACCCCCAGAATCCCACCGATCCTCTGGGGGCTGAACCCCATGACATGCACAAAGCCAGGAACCATCCTGGCACACTCATGAGTCCAAGGCCCCTGTGGAGCCCACAGGGGTCTGAGCATTTGGCCTCCATATCCCAGCCTCTGATGGAGGCCTAGCTGGGTGGGTGCTGACTGATGACACAGGGGAGGGGGCCCCGAGGTGCAGCCTCACCTAGTCCAGCCACACTGCTGTGGTTCTCCAGCATCACTTCCCTGTAGAGGGCCCTCTGGCCAGGGTCCAGACACTGCCACTCCTCCCGAGAGAAGTGCACAGCCACATCGCCAAATGTTACCACCTCCTGAAAGGACATACACCAGCACCCCAGGAATCCCTGGGTGCCAGCCCCCTTCTGGTGCTGCCTCATGGCATGTCTCAGGCAGGTGCACCATGGGGTTGGGTGAGACGCTCACCAGGACTTCTTTGGCTCTAATATTCTGAGGCAGGATAGTCTGGGGGAGGAGGAAGGAACCCAGTCGTGGTGATCATAAAACCCTCCCCCTTCAAGAGCCTCAATTAGGCCCTGGTTTGAACAGGAGTTTGCTCACTACTTCAGGGATGGGGGCAAAGGGGCTTTCCTAAGCCCTAGCAAGGGCCAAAGTAGGGTCTGGGCCCAAGTCAAGTGGGCAGAGCAGGAGATGGGGCTTCACAGGACAAGCAAGGGGAAGGAGGCAGTCAAGCTTCCTACCATGAGACTTGGTGGGTGGGCATCCACGTGTTCTGGCTGAGAGACCTGTTGGCAATCATGAAAGGATTAGAGGTCAGAATGCCAGAAGCCCAGCTTCCAGGCTAATCAAGGGGGTTAGTGAAGGAGGCCCACTGAACTCTTGTTCCTCTTTTAGTGTGTGTGAGTGTGTGTGTGCCATGTGCGAATCACTCCACAAATCTGTAAGGAGTGGACACCATGTGCCAGGCACTGAGTAATGGGGACAGTAGTGGACAGGAGGACCCTGCATTCACAGAGCAGTCTGGTGGAGAAAGAGTTAAATAACCACACAAATAAGCACATTACAACCAGGACAGCGCTGAAGTACAGGGAACTATGAAAATATTTAGACCAGAACAGTGACTTGGTCTAATGGGTCACTTCCCCAGGGACCTCAGCCAAGGTAATGGAGATGGGGAGAGCACTCCAAGCAGCAGGAATAGCATGTGAAAGGGCCTGAGGCAAGAAAAAAATGGGGTTGGATGAACCAGTGGGTAAATCACTAACAGCAAGGGAAGGCAGTAAGCTACCGGAGGTTGGAGTACATAGGAGCAAGAATGACGGACTGTAGGGTAGACAGAAGCGGACATAGAAACCCCTACCCTCAAGTACATAAATTCCAGTTTCCCGCTCACCTGCCACCAGGATGGAACCACGCCCAGGGGTGTAATCTGACATAAATCATTCACCTCAATTAAGCCAATGACCCCAGACCCTCTACCTGACCAGGCACTGCCCCCTGCAGGCCGGAATGGGAAGAGTCTTCGTATGGCAGCATCTAGCCCAGAAAGTGGTTTGTGGGGTGGAAGCCCCAGGTCACCAGCACAGGGAGGCTGACCCAAGCAGCAGTGACCACCGAAGGAGGATCCTCCCATCCCCGGCTCCTGACAGTAGGAATGCCCAGAGTAGCAACCAGAGTTTGGAGAAGACAAACAGCCCACCGCACCCAAGACACCGTTCTTTTCTGCCACTGTCACTTATTCTAGGCCTTCCGGGGCAGTAAGCAAAAAGGGAGGGCCCCAGAAGGAGATGATTTCTCAGAAGAGGGAGTCAGGGTCCCGGAGTAGGCCCAAGCCTGCAGAAAAGGCTGCAGTTGGAGCTCGCCTTACTCGGACCCCTGACACCGGGGCCTGCCACGAGCGGGGCATGCGAGGAGCTGCCAGATTCGGCCAAACGAAGCCCACCCTCGAGCCGCAGCGGGAGTGGGCCGCCTATGCTCGACCACCTCCCATGCTAGGCGCTCGGGGCCCCACAAAGTCCCCGCGGCTTCCCGACTAAAAGCCGGGGGGACGCGGCGACAGCAGTGCCGAAAGCGGGAGAGCGCAGGAAGCCATCAGCGGTCACTCAGACCGAGGACAACCAGAGTCCGCGCCCACCGCGCCGACTCACCCTCCCTGAGGACCACCCGAGGCTCGCAAACGCGCGACGCCGCCGGAAACGGGCCTCCACCACTCGCGTCCGCCGCGCCCCGCCCCGCAGACTTCCGGCCGCTCTGGGGCCTCGGAGGCCCAGCCATCTCGGTGATTCTCAGCCCCGCCTCCAGTCAGAGCCGAGGAGGGGCGAGGCTGGGGCCCGAGGGACGTGAGCCTGGGCGGGACCGGAAGCCCAGATAGGCGGGGTCGGGGACTGGGGGCGGAGCTACAGTCGGAGGCGGGTAGGGACCAGAGCCGCGAGCGAGAGGAGGGCCCAGAGCCCGTGATGGGCGGTACCTGAGCAGGAGCGGGGCGGCTCCCGGAGTTGAGACTGCGCCTCCCGGCTCGCTGGCGTGTTGGGGAGGCGGCGGCGTGGCGAGGCTGACGGAGATCCAGGGGTCGCCCGGCTGGGCCCTGCGCACCCGGATCAGCAGCCTCGGGCGCTGGTTCCCACCGAGGCTGTCCAGGCGCCGCCCGCCCGCGTTCCTGCAACGGAGGCGCCTGCTGGGCGCACTCCCTGCCCAGCCTAGTGAAGACGCCGGGCCCGGGCCTTGTCCCCGGCGGGGGGCTGAAGCGGGCGCGGGGTCGCATGGCTTCCTGGACCCGGAGGGAGGGCGCCCGTCGGAGTTGCCGGAGGCTGGGCCCGGCATCCCCTCGCTCCTCCCCGGCCCCGCGCCGCCCTCGGGTTCATTCTGCGTCCGGCAGAGCCTGCGCGCCTCCCATTGGCGGACCCGGCCCCGAAACCTCGGTGTGGACGCTGCCTGCGTCCCGGCTGCCTGGACTTCCCCGCGCGGCTCCCGGCGAAGCCCCGCAGTCGGAGGGTGCCGAGGCCGCCTGACGCGCCCCTTCCCTCGGGAAGACCGGGGCGGGGGTCCGGGAGGGACATAAGCCGGGCTCTCCCGGCATCTTGATCCGAACCGGCGCTTGGAAACCTGTGCAAGAAGGAACAATCAGGCAACCCCCAACCCCCAGGAAGGCCCAGGTGAAAAAGAAGCCGGTCTCACCTCTCCCCTCGCCGATGATTCCAGCACTCCCACCCCAGCCCCTGTAGCCTCTGAGTTCGAATCCCTCAGCCCCGCATTCTCTCTGGTCACCTAAGTGGATCCCAGCTGCTCAGGGAGCATGTCGCATAGGATAGGAAAGGAAAGGAGATCTGCTTCCCCAGCCGCCCTTCAGACCCCCAGGGCTGGTAGGGGCGGGCAACCCTGTACCCCAACCTAGCCTGCTGCAAGTGAGGGGGACACACCAGGATAACACAGCAGGACGGGGAGAGAACCTGGCCCAGAGCATCCACCTGGTAGGCACCTACCAGGGTGCAAGTGCCAGAGCTCTGAGGCCCTGATGGCCTGTCTGGGACGAGGGGGCTGCCTCCATCCACTGCATCCACTGCCTGGTTGAGTCTAGAGCAAGCAGACCCTCCACAGCCAGGCGCACTCAGACCCTCACATCGTCATGGTGCTTCTGCTCTGGGCCAGCCTGAATTATTCATCCCTGTCTTGAGATTGGGATTCATAGGGTTTTCCAGCTCCCCTGCTTTTTTTCTCTACTAATTAAGAAACACAGAGTCCTTTGAGTGCTCTGGGACCTGGCCACTGCAGCCTTGAACCCAGTCTGGGGCTGAGCACATTCCCTGATAAAGCTGTTCAGGTTGCTTAAAAACACAATCAACCCTGTTGCTAAACACGTAGAAATGTCCCTGTCCTGAGCCCAATCCCTTGAACCCTCATCTAAACTCCATAGCCAGACTCCCTCACTGCAAATGTACCTTGATAAAGCAGCCCTTGCCTCACCGTGGATCCCAAGAAAGCTGAAGCTCCGTATGTAAATTTCCAGAAGAAATGCTCTGAACTGATCACCCCTGGCGTTTAGTGTTTCTCTTGGGAATCCCAACCAATTTCATCTCTGAACTGTTTTGAGAAGTCCTTTGAGGCAACTCCCTGCCATTTTTGGGACAACTCTAGTCTCATATCTGGCCAGATAGAACAATTCCAAGCTGTAAATGTTTCCAGGAAAAAAAACTCAACCAAAAAGGCACTTTCAAGGAGATGCTGCATTTCCAACAGCACTCTCCGAATCCAAGTGGACAGCTCAGAGCAATGGTGCTTCCAACAGGCTCTGTCTGCAAGTCCCTTGCCATCTGTAGTGAGGGGATCCCTACATCTCAAAGTGAGTTTAAATATGCCTTGGATTTGTTTTAATCAGATGTGGGGTAAGACATGCAGACATGAGAATGATAGTCAAGACAGAAGACATTACGGTCATGGGTCCCTGGAAATGGGGCAGGGCACACAGGGCCATGTGAGAAGGACCAGGGATGGTCAGGAGGCAGAAAGGGGAAGAGGGCCAAGTTCCGGCAGAGTCTTTATTTTCTCTGGAAGAAGGCAGGTGTGGGGTAGGTGTGTGGAGTGAGCTCAGGATTGGACTGTTTGAACAATCGTGGCAGGCTCTGGGCTACAGGGGTGGTCCTTTTTTGTCCAGTACCTGGCCCCGGGTAACTTAGGGCAGAGGAAATATTGGCTTAGTGAGTGACAGTGTGATAAGGGAGATAGTTGTGGACTCTAGATTGGTTGGTTTGTGTCTCAAAGACGCACTAGGGCCAGGCGTGGTGGCTCATGCCTGTAATCCCAGCACTTTGGGAGGCTGAGGTGGGAGGATCACCTTAGGTCAGGAGTTCAAGACCAGCCTGGCCAACATGGTAGAACCTCGTCTCTACTAAAAATACAAAAAAATTAGGCGCATGTGGTGGTGTACTCATGTAGTCCCACCTACTCGGGAAGCTGTGGTGGGAGAATTCCCTGAACCCAGGAGGCAGAGGCTGCAATGAGCCCAGATTGCACCATTGCACTCCATCCTGGGTGACAGAGTGAGACTCTGTCTCAGAAAAAAAGAAGTGCATTGGAAGGGGAGTATTTGTTTGCTGTCTCTGGGAATTAGCTAGCCCTGGAGGGAGCATCCTCTCCAGGATCAAGGCCCCAGATGCTTGGGCAACCCTGGAGAGCAGGGATGGAGCCCGGCAAACAAAAGTTTCTTCAATCTATGTACACACTCCCTGGTTTCATGGTTTCAAAATGTCTTTGTGAGGTCAGGTTTTACTTCACTTACTGCCAGGTCCAAACCTCTGTGCAGTGGAAAGGACACCTAGGGAGGAACAGTGCCTGACGACGGGTGAGCTGAGGAGGAACGGACACTGCCAGGAGGGCACTAGGACACTGCAAGGAGGGCACTAGGGCAGATTATTACTATTATTACTTTTTTGGGCTCCTGTGGGAAAGGGCAAGGTTAGCATCAGGTGGAGGGTGCTGTGGGTGTTCCCTGAAGGTGCCCTGGGCCCTCTGGACAGTCCTCACCTATACCACACCCATCAGAGTACAGAGGACATCACTTCTCCCTGTAGTGATCTTCTGTTTAGGACTGCATGATGACAACCACAGACAGAATTTGCTTTGCTCTAGCAGCCAAATCGAGAGGCTGGAGACTTGTGCCACAATTGTGCATCTCCGGGGATGAGATCTTTGCAGCTTCTTCCCAACCCTTCAAGTGTCCTGTGGGCAGCCCGCCTCGCTAGCTGGGTGTGAGAGGGTCCCCTGGTTCAGGCTCTGCCTGCTGTGCCAGCCCAGGCTCACTCCAGGCCTCTGGACTGTCTTCCTCAAGCAGGATTCCTAGCCCCCCACCTGATCTGATCTCCCTCCTGGAATGAGGGGAGGTGTCCTGGATCCTCACCCAGCCAGAAATGGGGGAGAATGCTTCCAAGGGACCCCAGCAGAGGTGGGTGGGTGTGAACAGGGTGGCCACAGCCCCACTGCCATAGGCCAGACCACAACTTGGTGTGGGCCTGGGAGCTCAGAAGGTTGGGAAGACAGAGAACTAGAAGCCAGGAGCCTCCAAGAATCACAGCACCCACCTCACAGAGGGCTGGGGCTGATAGCCAGCCCCACCTGGGCACCATGCCATACAGAGACCCATGAGTGCCAGAGTAACCATGGGACTGGAGTTTCAGGAACCGCAGTGGTGGCTGCTGGGCACACACGGAGGAGGGCTGGCACAGAGGTCCTGGAGATGGAGGCTCTGCTGTAGCACAAACTGCCACATCCAGCTAATTTTTGTATTTTTAGTAGAGACAGGTTTTCATCATGTTGGCCAGGCTAGTCTCGAACTCCTGGCCACAAGTTATCCACCCTTCTACCCCTCCCAAAGGGCTGGGATTACAGGCGTGAGACACCACACCTGGCCCCTGTTGGCCATTTGTGCATCTTTTATAAAATGTCTATTCAGATCACTTGCCCATTTTAAAGTCAGATTATTACTACTATTACTGTTTTGCTATTGAGTTGTGTGAGTTCCTTATGTATTTTAGTTATTCTTTTTCTCTCTTTTTTTAAGGCAAGCAATTCTCCTGCCTCAGCCTCTCAAGTAGCTGGGACTACAGGCATGCACCACCACACCCTGCTAATTTTTGTATATTTAGTAGAGATGGGTTTTCACCATGTTGGCCAGGATGGTCTCCATCTCTTGACCTCGTGATCCACCTGCCTTGGACTCCCAAAGTGCTGGGATTACAGGCATGAGCCATGGTGCCCCTCCATAGCTTGATGTAATCCCATTTATCTATTATTGTAGCTTTTGTTGCCTGTGTGTTTTATTTTTTTTTTGAGACGGAGTTTTGCTCTTGTTACCCAGGCTGGAGTGCAATGGCACAATCTCGGCTCACCACAACCTCCGCCTTCTGGGTTCAAGCAATTCTCCTGCCTCAGCCTCCCGAGTAGCTGGGACTACAGCGCACACCACCATGCCCAGCTAATTTTTGTATTTTTAGTAGAGACGGGGTTTCACCTCGTTGACCAGGATGGTCTCGATCTCTTGACCTCGTGATCCACCCGCCACGGCCTCCCAAAGTGCTGGGATTTTATAGGCGTGAGCCACCATGTCTGGCCTTTTTTTTTTTTTTAAATGAGGTGGGGTTTCACATTGGCCAGACTGGTCTTGAACTCCTGACCTTGTGATCCACCCACCTCGGCCTCCCAAAGTGCTGGGATTACATGCGTTGAGCCACCGCGCCCGGCTGTTGCCCATGCTTTTGAGATCTTACCCAAAAAATCTTTTCCAGACCAATGTCCTGAAGCATTTCCCCAATGTTTTCTTCTAGTCATTTCATAGTTTCAGGTCTTACACTTATGTCTTTAATCTTTAATCCATTTTGATTTGATTTCTGTATATGGTGAAAGAGAGTTTTTTTGTTTTTTTAGACAATCTCACTCTTTCACTTAGGCTGGAGTGAGGTGGCACGATCTCAGCTCTCTGCAACCTGCACCCACCCCTGGGTTCAAGCAATTCTCCTGCCTTAGCCTCCCAAGTAGCTGGGATTACAGGCGCATGCCACCAAGCCCAGCTAATTTTTGTATTTTTAGTGGAGACAGGGTTTTGCCATGTTGGCCAGGCTGCTCTCAAACTCCTGACCTCAGGTGATCCATCCGCCTCGGCCTCCCAAAATGCTAGGATTACAGGTGTAAGCCACTGGCCACTGCGCCCGGCCTGCTTGTTTGTTTGTTTGAGATGGAGTTTCGCTCGTTACCCAGGCTGGAGTGCAACGGCGTGATCTCGGCTCACCGCAACCTCCGCCTCCTGGGTTCAGGCAATTCTCCTGCCTCAGCCTCCTGAGTAACTGGGATTACAGGCAGGCGCCAACATGCCCAGCTAATTTTTTGTATTTTTAGTAGAGATGGGGTTTCACCATGTTGACTAGGATGGTCTCGATCTCTTGACCTCGTGATCTACCTGCCTCGGCCTCCCAAAGTGCTGGGATTACAGGCTTGGGCCACCGCGTCTGGCCTGTTTGTTTTTAGACAGTGTCTAGCTCTGTCGCCCAGGCTGGAGTGTGGTGGCATGATCTCGGCTCACTGCAATCTCCACCTCCCAGGATCAAGCGATTCTCCTGTCTTGGCCTCCTGAGTAACTGGGTTTACAAGCGTGTGCCACCACACCCGGCTAATTTTTATTTATTTATTTATTTTTTGAGACGGAGTCTCGCTGTTGTTACCCAGACTGGAATGCAATGGCATGATCTCGGCTCACCGCAACTTTCGCCTCCTGGGTTCAAGCGATTCTCCTGCCTCAGCCTCCTGAGTAGCTGGGATTATAGGCACGCACCACCATGCCCAGCTAATTTTTGTATTTTTAGTAGAGTTGGGGTTTCACCTTGTTGACCAGGCTGGTCTCAATCTCTTGACCTCGCGATCCACCCACCTCGGCCTCCCAAAGTGCTGGGATTACAGGCGTGAGCCACCGCGCCGGGCCTAATTTTTGTATTTTTAGTAGAAGTAGTGTTTTACCATGTTGGCTAGGATTTTCTCAAACTCCTGACCTCAGAGATCTGCCCAGCTGGGCCTCCCAAAGTGCTGGGATTACAGGCGTGAGCCACTGTGCCCAGACATGATAGGGTTCTAGTTTCATTTTTCTGCATATCCTCAAAATGTATTTCCAGTTTTTCCAGCACCATTCACTGCCCTTTCCCCAGTGAATATTCTTGGCACCTTTGTTAAAAATCAGTTCACTAATATATGGAATTATTTCTGGGTTCTCTATTTTGCTCCATTGATCTATGTGTCTATTTTTAATGTTAGTAACATGCTGGGTTTTGTTTGTTTTGGGGGTGGGATTATTACATGCTGGGTTTTGTGGGTTTTTTTTTTCAAGACAGGAGTACAGTGGCACGACCTTGGCTCACTTCAAACTCTGCCCCTGGGTTCAAGACATCCTCCCACCTCAGCCTCCCAAGTAGCTGGGATCACAGGTGTGCACCACTACACCAGGCTGATTTTTGCATTTTTAGTAGAAATGTTGTTTTGCTGTGTTGGCCAGGCTAGTCTTGAATTCCTGGCCTCATGTGATCGGCCCACCTTGGCCTCCCAAAATATATATATATATATATATATATATATATATTTTTTTTTTTTTTGAGACCGAGTCTCGCTCTGTCGCCAGGCTGGAGTGCAGTGGTCTGGTCTCGGCTCACTGCAGCCTCTGCCTCCCAGGTTCAAGCAATTCTCCTTCCTCAGCTTCCTGAGTAGCTGAGACTACAGGCGCGTGCCACCACACCCAGCTAATTTTTGTATTTTTTAGTAGAGACGGGGTTTCATCATGTTGGCCAGGATGGTCTTGATCTCTTGACCTCGTGATCTGCCTACCTCGGCCCCTCAAAGTGCTGGGATTACAGGCGTGAACCACTGCACCGGGACAAGTTTGTACTATATTTTGAAGTTAAGTAGTGTTATGCCTTCAGCTTTGGTTTTTTTTTTGTTTTGTTTTTGAGATGGAATTTTGCTTTTGTTGCCCAGGCTGGAGCGCAATGGTATGATCTCAGTTCACCGCAACCTCTACCTCCTCGGTTCAAGCAGTTCTCCTTCCTCAGCCTGAGTAGCTGGGATTACAGGCATGTACCACCACGCCCAGCTAATTTTGTATTTTTAGTAAAGATGGGGTTTCACCATGTTGGTCAGGCTGGTCTCAAACTCCCAACCTCAGCTGATCCGCCCACCTCGGCCTCCCAAAGTGCTGGAATTACAAATGTGAGCCACCATGCCCAGCCTAGTTTTATTCTTTTTGCTCAGGATTGATTTGGGCTGTTTAGCGTCTTCTGTGGTTTTATGTGAATTTCAGGACTGTTTTTCCCTATTGCTGTGATTGCATTTAATCTGTAAATTATTTTTGGTGGTACTGTCATTTCCACCAAATTAATTATCCCAATCCACCAACATGGGATGGCATTCCATTTGGTGTGTGCCCTATTTAATTTCTTTCATCAGTTTTAGTTTCCCTCATTGGTTAAATGTATTCCCAGCTTCTGTTTTTGTTAGCTATTATAAGTGGAATTGTTTTCTTGGTTTCTTTTTTTGGTAGTTTGTGGTTGGTATGTAGAAATGCTACTGGTTTTGGTATGTTAATTTTGCATCCTGCAACTTTACTTTGTTTATTCTAAAGAATGTTTTGATAAAGCTTTTAGGGCTTTCCCTTTTTTTTGAGACGGAGTTTCGCTTTTGTTACCCAGGCTGGAGTGCAATGGTGCGATCTCAGCTCACCGCAACCTCTGCCTCCTGGGTTCAGGCAATTCTCATGCCTCAGCCTCCTGAGTAGCTGGGATTACAGGCACGCGCCACCATGCCCAGCTAATTTTTTGTATCTTTAGTAGAGACGGGGTTTCACCATGTTGACCAGGATGGTCTTGATCTCTTGACCTCATGATCCACCCACCTCGGCCTCCCAAAGTGCTGGGATTACAGGCTTGAGCCACTGCGCCCAGCCCAAGGTTTTCTATTTATAAAATATTGTTGAATGCAAACAAGGACAATTTGGCTTCCTTATTTCTATCTTACCTGGTGGCTCTGGCTAAAACTGCTGCAGTGCAGCTTTGAGAAGGCTGAGGTGTTGGGTCTGGGTCACGGTGGAGGGAATCCACCGAACAGGAAGAAAGAAAGTAGCAGCCCAAACGTATGCTTGAGTCTCCTGGTGAGACACAAAACCCTCCCAGCAGAGTAGAGTGACCAGAAATGCCCCGAAACAGGGTGGCACTGCCTTTGCTTCCAGTCTGCACCTGGCTGAGCTTACTGTTGGTGGTCTCTCCCCACCTTGTCTCAGGTGCTGCACAATAGAGGTTCAGAAGCTGAGTGGACCTGAACTGGTACAGGGAGCGGGAACAAAGAGACAGAGAAACTTGTGAACATGACCCAGCAGTAAGGGGTCTGGGAAGGTGAGCCGGAGTCCAGGTTCTGTGAACAGGATCCAGAGTAAATGGATTGTCATTAAAATGTCGTAAGAGGTGGACCTATCCTAGATGCTTTGGGAATAGCTAGGGAGAGCAACAGAAGCTGCAGGTGAGTCCAGTTATGTCGCAAGACTCTTTCAGTGCCACTTTGGCAGCTGGAGACCTCCACAGCTGGCAACGTCCCTGCCCACTCGACCTGGGGGACTGCACTTAGCTTGTGCTTTGGGCTGGATCCCACACTCGCCACAGGATCTGCACTCAGCCTGTGGCTGGGCCAGGCATGCCATGACCTGCTTCCACCTTGGGTGCTGATGCCTGGATGAGGGAACATGGTGACACCTGAAATACTTGGACACCAGCAACAGCGGATCCCCAAAGATGTTATTCCTGCTGTCTGTGGTGTAGGTGTGAAGGGTGCATGCTGCACATCCGTTTCCAGCACAGGGCAAAGACTCGGAGAGGCACCTGCTGGGAGTTTCGGGCAATGGGACCCAGTGACAGGTATGTGGGCAGCTGCCCCAGGTGAAAGGGATCTTGGCACAGCTCTTGGTTTCCCAGGCTGGCCCTGAACTTCATACTTTTCTGCCCATGGTGGAGACTTACAAGCTCCCTGTTGGGGATGCTGAGGAATAAGCCTTCAGCCTCCCCCAAGTCCGTGCCACTGCCCGGGGTTCTTGTTCTCTGGAGAGGTGGATCCAGCCCTCCCCGTCTTGGTGCCCTGCCAGGGCCAGGCTTCTCCTGGCTCCTTCTGCAGCCCCAGGCACAGGCGGTGGGGTGCACAGCCAAGGGATCACTGGGCCTTGGAGGGGCCAGGCCTGCATGTTCCCACCGCCACCATGGAGTCTGACACACCAGTGGGCCAACAACTCAATCCTCCCTCACCTTCTCTTCATCTGTTAGGGGTGACAAGGTGCTCCCAGTGTGGCCAAGAGGATGCAGCGCCTCAACCAGCTCTCCCTCTGGCCACACCCCTTCTCTCTTGGCCCACCTTCTGAGCTGGCAGGGCTTTCTTCCTGGCTTCTGCAGGGCAGAATGTAGTATGGTTCTCTAGAGAGACAGAACCAATAATGGAGTTTAGGAGAGGGGATTTCTTTTATTTTTTTGGAGGCAGTGTCTTGCTCTGTCACCCAGGTTGGAGTGCAGTGGTGCGATCTCGGCTCACTGCAACCTCCACTTCTCAGGTTCAAGTGATTCTCCTGCCTCAGCCTCCCAAGTAGCTGGAATTACAGGCAGCCACCACCATGCCCGGATAATTTTTGTATTTTTAATAGAGACAGGGTTTCACCCAGGCTGGTCTCAAACTCCTGACCTCAGGTGATCCGCCCACCTCTGCCTCCCCAAATGCTGGGATTACAGGCTTGAGCCACCGAGCCCAGCCAGAAAAGTGGATTTATTAGGGGAATTGGTCCACATACTTATGGAGGCTGAGAAATTCTCTCACAGGCTGTCTGTAAGCTGGAGACCCAGAGAAGCCATTAGTGTGGCTCAGTCCAGGTAAGAATATGGGAGAACCAAGGAAGCCAGTGGTTTAACTCTCATTCTGAGGCTGACTGCTCGAGAGCCCTGGGAGGCCTCTGTGGCAAGTCTTGAGTCCAAAGGTGGAGGAACCTAGAGTCCTACTGTCCAAGGACAAGGGAAGATGGGTGTCTCCCTCCAGATGAGAGAAAATTTGCTCTTCTGTGTTCCATCTGGGCCCCCAACCAACTGGATGTGCTTGACCACACTGAGAGCAGATCTTCACCAAGTCCAACAAAACACCCTCACACACTCAGAAACAATGCTTCACCAGCTGCCAGATGCAGTGGTGTGTACCTTAGTCCTAGCTATGCAGGAGGCTGAGGTGGGAGAAACTCTTGAGCCTGGGAGTGCAAGGCTGCAGTAAGCCACGACTGAGCCACTGCACTCCAGGCTGACTGACACAGATATCCTGTCTCAAATAAATAAATAAATGCCCCACCAGCCATTGAGGCTGTTCTTTCTTTTCTTTTTGAGGGTTTTCTTTAAAAAAAACAAACAAACAAACAAAAAAACCAGGGTCTCACTCTGTCACCCAGGCTAGAGTGCAGTGGTGCTGTCATAGCTCACTGCAGCCTTGACCTCCCAGGCTCAACCCATCCTCCCACTTCAGCCTCCCAAGTAGCTGGGACTACAACCTAGAAGCACATGCCACCATGCCTGGCTAATTTTTTAATTTTTTGTAGAGAAGTTTCACTATGTTGCCCAGGCTGGTCTCAAGCAAACCTCCTGCCTTGGCCTCCCAAAGTGATGAGATTACAGGCAGGACACATGGCATCTTCTATCCTGAGTCAGCTTTACACCACCTGAAATTTACCACCACGCAGGGCCTGGTGCTGAGAAAACCTGGCTGTGCCAGGCTGCATGAATGTCTATGGCGTCCCCTTTGCTCTGCTCTTTGGGGATTGAGCACAGCTGCCCCTCCCTCCCTCACTTCTCTGCCAGCTCCTGGACGTTTCCCAGAGGTCCCAGGAAATGGTGGCTGATGCTGATTCCTGAGGCCACACCATGGGCCACTAGGTGCCCTTTCCCTCCCCACTGACCAGCTGGAGCAAGAGGCCGAGCGCTCCGGGTGAGAGCTGGCCCCTTCTCAAGACTCTGCTGCACCTTCAGGACGTGGGATTCGAATTTCTGCGCTAGGGCCGCGCCCGCTTGTGCAGGCTTCCCGTGTGAATCCTCGGACTGTTGTCCCAGTCATCAGGAAGCCCAGCGAGGCGCCCGCCTGCCCTCCATGTCCTCCCGCTGCTCGTGGCCATGCACCTTCTGGTGCTGGATGAGGGTGGACAGGCGGCTGCAGGCCCTCCCGCAGGAGCGGCATTGGTATGGCCTCTCGCCGCTGTGGAGCCGGTAGTGTTCGTTCAGCGTGTAGCTCCTGCGGAAGGCCTTGCCACACTCGGTGCACGCGAAGGGCTTCTCCTTGGTGTGGATTTTCTGGTGCAGAGTGAGGTTGGACTTGCGACCAAAGGCCTTGCCGCACTCTGCGCACACGAATGGCTTCTCGCCAGTGTGCAGGTGCAGGTGCAGCAGCAGCAGGGAGTGGTGTCGGAACGGCTTCCTGCACGCCGGGCACTCGTAGGACCGGCCCCCCGCCTGTGGCCTCTGTGCCACTCCGAGCAGGGCTCCCTGCCCCGCGCCGCCATCCTGGGGACCCTCCTCGGCATGCAGGCGGTGGTGCTTCAGGAGCGAGGACCCCCGGATGAAGCGCTGCCCGCACTGCAGGCACCGGTAGGGCCGCTCCCCGCTGTGGATGCGGCCATGCTCGTTGAGGGTGAACCTGCGGCAGAAGGCCTTGCCGCACTCGCCGCACTCGTAGGCCTTCTCCCCGGTGTGGAACTTCTGGTGCTGCAGCAGCCGGGAGCTGCGGCTGAAGGTCTTGCTGCACTCGTTGCACGCGTAAGGCCGCTCGTGGGTGTGGACGCGGTGGTGGGCAGCCAGCTGCGTGCTCTGCCGGAAGGCCTTGCCGCACTCGCTGCACTGGAACGGCTTCTCCTCGGTGTGGATCAGCTGGTGCCGCAGCAGGATGGAGCTCTGCTTGAAGGCCTTCCCGCACTCCGTGCACTGGAAGGGCTTGGCGCCAGTGTGGATGATCTGGTGCCTGAGCAGCAGGGAGTTGTATCTGAACGCTTTGCCGCACCCGCACCTGTAGCGCGGAGCTGAGCTCCCTATGGGCCGGCCCAGGTCTTCTTGCAGAAGCCCTGGGGAGGCGCTGCGCTCCGGAGTGGGGGTTTGCTTCTCTGACCCTTCCTCAGGACCACTATGCGGGTGGGGTGGTGCGGGGTCCTCCTCAGGGAGGCACCTCCACACCGTGCCTGAGAGTCCTGCCTGCCTGGAGAGCTTTCTCTGCAGAGAAGACTCCATGATCCCGGCCTCCATCCTAGAATCTGAGAGAAGGAACAGAAAACGGAAGGATGATCCAGCCTCTATACTCACAAACGAACTTACTGTTTGAAGACAGAACCTTTTTATCGCCAAGTCTTACCCCCACACCCAGGTTTACTGAGGTATAAATGACAAATAAAACTTGTATACAGGAGGCTGAGGCAGCAGAATTACTTAAACCCGGGAGCCTGAGGTTGCAGTGAGCTGAGATCGAGCCACCGTACTCCAGCCTGGGCCAAACAGTGAGACTCTGTCTCAAAAAACAAAACAAAACAAAAACCCTAGGCCATGCCTGGTGGCTCACGCCTGTAATCCTAGCACTTCGGGAGGCTGAGGCAGGTCCATCAACTGAGGTCAGGAATTCAAGACCAGCCTGACCAATACAGTGAAACCCCATCTCTACTAAAAAATTATAAAAATTAGCTAGGTGTGATGGCGTGTGTTTGTAGTCCCAGCCACTCAGGATGCTGAGGCAGGAGAATCACTTGAACCCAGGAGGGGGAGGTTGCAGTAAGCCGAGATTGCGCCACTGCACTTTAGCCTGGGAGACAGAGAGACTCTGTCTCAAAAAACAAAACAAAAAACAAAACTTGCATATACTTTTGTTGTACACCATGATTCAATAAATATCTACACTGAAATGATACCACAATCAAGTGAAGACAGTCTTTGTTAGAGGTGTAGGGAGGTTTGACAAATTATTGCCAGAAGTTTTAAAATCAGATTTAGGCTGGGCACAGTGGCTCACGCCTGTAATCCCAGCACTTCGGGAGGCTGAGGTGGGCAGATCACCTGAGGTCAGGAGTTAGAGACCAGCCTGGCCAACATGGTCAAAACCCATCTCTATTAAAAATATGAAAATCAGCCGGGCATGGTGGTGGGTGCCTATAATCCCAGCTACTTGGGAGGCTGAGGCAGGAGAATCACTTGAACCTGAGAGACGGAGGTTGCAGTGAGCTGAAACCGTGCCACTGCACGCCAGCCTGGGCCACAAGAGCAAAACTCCATCTCAAAATAATTAAATAAAAATAAAATCAGAGTTGAGGTGAGAAGGGAACAAAGAGGCTAATAATGGCTGCAGCACTGTGGCAGGCTGGCTCAGGGGGAGCCCACAGGAGAGGCCCAAGGTCTGGCAGCGAAGACAGGCCAGGCAGGAGATTCAGGTTGCACCTCATCCCACAGCCACTTTCTTTACTCCTCTCTCCTATAGAGTTCACCCAGGGTTCATTCACTCAGCAAATATATCTGGGTATGTGCCTAGAGCAGGTGCCTGCACAGACCTCTAGGACTGGGGGACTCCTCCCCAGCTCAAGGTTCTTTCTGCAGCCTCCACTGCCCTGAGCTCAGTCCCTGGCACATGGGTCATGAGCAACTGAGAAAATCAAAGCAACCCAAGGGTAGTGCCCACTGTGTGCACAGACCAAGCCCCTGACACCTTGGGGACACCAAGGTGGAAAACTAATACACTTGGGTCTTCATGCTTAAGTTACTTTTGACCTTAGAACTACAAGCAAGGCATTTAGTGGTAAATCTGGCTCTGTTGTGAGGAGCTAAACACACACACACACACCTCCCACTGTCAAAGAGGGGACCTGCACAGAGCTGCACAGAGGCCAGGCCACATTGGCAGCCACACAACATGCCCTGCAGTGTGGGAGCAGCCCACGCCTTCCAGGGCCTTGTACTTACCTGTGCACAGGCTGGTTTTGGCCCCTCTCTGTTCAGCCACCTGCAGAATCAAGGCCCCTGGCTCCTCTCCTTGCTCCAAGAGGGAGATCAGTGCTGGTTTGGCAACAAGAAAGCCTAAGCTCAGAGAGGGAAAGCAGCATGTGTCAGAGCAGAAGGGAGGAAGGATGCCTGGGTGCCTGGCTGGAGGCCACTGGGAGCACACAGGGCTTGGAGTAGATACAGGAGGGAGGATGCCGGTTGGAGGCCACTGGGAGCACACAGGGCTTGGAGTGGATACAGGAGGGAGGACGCCGGTTGGAGGCCATTGGGAGCACACAGGGCTTGGAGTGGATACAGGAGGGAGGACGCTGGTTGGAGGCCATCCGGAGCACAAGGGCTTGGAGTGGGGGCAGGAACATCCTCTATCCCATAAGGGGGCAGCTAGGTGGCCGACGGGAGGTGGGGGGGCCTGCCCCAGGAGAGAACTAAGGCTGGGCAGTAGGTGCCCAGCAGGAAGCAGAGAAGGGCTCCTTGCGGAGCCTCCAGCTTCCCCTCAAAAATGTGTCAGACTGTGAATCTGAAATGGAACCAACTTCCCTTTGAACCTAACATAGAAGCACCTCCCGGCCCCAGGACCAAAGGCAGAAGCCCTCACCTAGCGAGGCCAAGTTCCTATAGTTCTCCAGCATCACGTCCCTGTAGAGTACCTGCTGGTCGGGGGCCAGGCAACTCCACTCTATCCTCGTGAAGTACACAGCCACATCCTCGAACACAACAGCCTCCTGCAACCACATACTCTGCTATCCAGACAGTCAATCAAGGGCTCAGCGAGAACTCAGCAGATGAGGAACATTTGGGTGATCTGCTAGAGGCCTCTCTCCTTGCTGGGCATTACTGCATTCACAGGGCCCAGCAGAGACAGGGCAGCCCAACACCCCCTGAATGAGCAGCCTCGTCCTCAGCAGAAACCCCAGAGGAAGAGGGGAAAACTGAATTTGGGGGAAGGAGAGAAAGAGTTACTAGGAAAGAGGTCCCAACCTTGGCCTCACCCCTCTCCACAGGCTATCAGGGATTTGGGGAAGGAGCGCCTGCACTGGTGGGGGCATCCCCACTCTCTGGGTCTCAATTTCCAACACCAGCAGCAAATCAGCATGGGGGGGGGGGGATGGGCTGACTATTCACACCAGGAAGGAGACCAGCACTGGGAAAGGACAGAGACCTAGCCCTCAGTGGCTGAGCACAGAAGCTCAAGGGCCCCAGGAAGCCCACTTCTGCCCAAAGCCAGGAGGATTTAGTAGAGCCATGTGTGAGGCCTGGCCATAGAGGAAGGAGGCCGTCCTTGGCTTGCAGACTCCATCTTGTGATGTGGGTAGGTGTGAGGCTCCCTGGAAGGTTCTCAGAGCTGAAAAGCTGAAGCTGAAGCGAAGCAGTCTCCTGGGGCAGCAAACAGGCTCAGAGGGGGTGCTCACCTGGGGTCCGGGCATCGGAAGTGCCATCACCATTCCAGGGTACCCTTTGTGGAGGAGCAGGTGCTAGAGACAGTGCATGCTGAGGGAACATACAGCTGTAAGTGGAAGGAGTCCAGACCTAAGGCCCTGCCCCTAAAAGGCCCCACCAGATCCAGAAGGGAGCAGAGAGGGTGAGATGCTGCGGCAACTACATGGGCCACCTCCTTTGTGTCTCAAGGAAAGGCTGCACCCAAGACCTGCCCGCCCACTCCTCTGTTTGCTAGCTGTCACTGTCCAGAGAGGCCTTCTGTGACCAGCTTTTTAAAAACTGCCACCTCCCCTACTGCCTGGTAATTCCTTATCCTCATTCCTTGTTTTATTTTTCTCCATAGTACTATGCCATCTGACATAAGACAAGTTAAATTCCTTGCTCCTTATCTGCCTTCTCCAATTACACAAAGCCTCTGGTCTGTACCTCCGGGGCCTGAGGATGGGTGTGGCACACAGCAAGTGCTCAGAAAGGATTCATGAAATGAACAAAGGGATCCCTGACAATAGGTGACTCTGCAACCAATAAAACCATGTTGTGGGAACATCAGAAAACATTCTTGCATTTTGCTACATGAAACAAGCAGACTAACCAGAAAAATAAACCTGGTAGCATAAAATCCTAGTTCTCTCTGGGTCACAGAATGACCGTGGTTCCTGTTTTTCTCCTATATTTCTTTTCTTTTTTTGAGACAGGGTCTCGCTGGAGTGCAGTGGTGTGATCTCGGCTCACTGCAGCCTCAACTTTCTGGGCTCAAGCAATTCCCTTACCTCAGCCTCCTGAGTAGCTGGAGGTGCATGCCACCACACTCAGCTAATTTTTTTTTTTTTAACTATTACAAAAGTTTATTTAACAAAAAGTCTAGGCCAGGCGCGGTGGCTCACGCCTGTAATCCAAGCACTTTGGAGGCCAAGGAGAGCTGATCACCTCAGGTTGGGAGTTCAAGACCAGCCTGACTAACACGGTGAAACCCCATCTTAAAAAAAAAAAAAAAAAGCGGCCGGGCGCGGTGGTTCACGCCTGTAGTCCCAGCACTTTGGGAGGCCGAGGCGGGTGGATCACGAGATCAAGAGATCGAGACTATCCTGGTCAACATGGTGAAACTCTGTCTCCACTAAAAATACAAAAAATTAGCTGGGCACGGTGGCGCGTGCCTGTAATCCCAGCTACTCGGGAGGCTGAGGCAGGAGAATTGCCTGAACCCAGGAGGTGGAGGTTGCGGTGAGCCGAGATCGTGCCATTGCACTCCAGCCTGGTAACAAGAGCGAAACTCAAAAAAAAAAAAAGTCTAATATGAAATGTACATGACCTAATTTTCACATCATAGTAAAACAGGCCCTATGGAGAGAATACATGGGTTTCTCTGCTGAACAGCCATTATTTATACTGGTTCCAAGGCTTAACATGATGATACTATTTCCTCGGATTACCACCATTCCAATATTTTTCTGTTGCTCACTAGTCGCCATCTCCACACATTCATCTATCACAAGATTCATAAAGGGATCAAATCCCCACAATATTCCTTGGACATGTCTGCCACCATTTAATTTCAATGATAACTTCTTGTCCAAAAATTTTTTCAACTTGGGATAGTGAGCTTTTCATGGCTACTTTGCAGGCTCACAGATGCTTTGGAACGGCCCAGCTAATACTTTTAAATTTTTATTAGAGATGAGGTCTCACTATGTTGCCCAGGCTGGTCTTGAATTCCTGGACTCAAGTGATCCTCCTGCCTCAGTCTCCCCAAAGTTCTGGGATTACAGGTGTGAGCTACCGCATTCGGCCTCTGTTTTTCTAATTTAAGTTTTTTTTGTTTTGTTTTGTTTTTTGAGAATCTCCCTTTTGCTGCCCAGACCGGAGTACAATGGTGTGACCTTGGCCATCGTAGGAGGATCCCTTAAGCCAGGAGGCAGAGGTTGCAGTGAACTGAGATCATGCCACCACACTCCAGTCTGGGCAACAGAGCAAGACCCTGTCTCAAACAAAACAAAACTAATTTTGCCTTAACCAGATGTATACAGGGTAGGCATGAGGCCCTGGTCTCCTCACTCTTCCCTTCAACAGACACTTGAGCTCTTGTGTTTGAGTGAAGGTCTCTGTGGGTATCCTTTTCTGTACAGCTGGAGCCCTCTAAGTAGCTGCCACTTTGTAAAGAAACGTTTCCCATTAGGCGTCAGTTGACAAAAAGTGCGTGTTTATAGAGGCTGGGCATGGTGGCTAATGCCTGTAATTCCAGCACTTTAGAATGAGAAGGGCAGATCATCTGAAGCCAGGAGTTCGAGACAAGCCTCGCCAACACGGGGAAACCCCTTCTCTACTAAATATACAAAAATTAGCCGGGTGTGCTGGTACATGCCTGTAATCCCAGTTACTTGAGAGGTTGAGGCAGAAGAACTGCTTCAACCCAGGAGACAGAGGTTTCATTCATCCAAGATTGTGCCACTACACTCCAGCCTGGGTGACAGAGTGAGGCTCTCTCCCAAAATAAATAATAATAATAAATAAAGTGTGCGTTTAGAAGCAGGACGGCGGCTTAGTCACAATGCTGTGACGTGATATTTGGCAGCAGAGTCCTTTTGACATATTAGGGTATGAAGGGTGATGCGGGAAGGTCAGACAGACTCGTGAGTCACCCATGAACGAAGAGCTCGGACTGCAAATGCATGGAAAAACAGAGCCCACCTGTTTTCCCCCCACCCAGCCCCCACTCGACGTCTGTCCAGGGCAGTCTGTTGCAGGACCTACCTGGGCGAGTGCGATTGCCACATATGTTGTCCTCACCCCACCAAGGCAACCAGAGTATCTCAGGGTATGGGGCTGCCAGAAGACTTGACCCTCTGACTTCTCAACATGTACCACCCTCCACTGTGGTAAGAACTGCAACCTGGGACTAGGGTTGGACTAGGAGGGGTAAGTTACCGTTGTTTTTTCTTTGTTCATGTCCGGGGAGTGCATGTCCTGGTTAGAGGGTTAAAAAAACCCTGCTTTTAGTTCTATCTTTGGAATTAGGAAATACATCTTCAGTCACATTAAACAGCACTGGTAATCGCACAGTGATATGACAACAGATCAAGTTGTTGCTTCAAGTGCTGAGAGAGAAAATGTCAAGGGGAGGAGGGTGCTCATTTAGATGGAGAACCACACGAAATGTTACTGGGGGAAGTAATATTTAACTGGGGTCTGGAAGACTAGGAGGGGTCACCTCCCTGCATACGTACAATAAACGCTGTTCCTCAGGGACCTGGGGCACCCTGCTCACTATGTCCCAGATTTCAGTTTGTTAGCTCTCAGAGCCGCCCTGACCGCCAAAGCTACCCTCTCACAATTTTATCTCCTTGGTTTACGCTGTGCGTGGCCCTTGTCAAAACCAAAAGTTATTTTGCTGCGTTATTGCCTGCTACACTAACGTCTCACCTCTATTACAATTCATGCCCCAACCCGTGGATAGGGTAAAACTGCGTCCGGGGAAAGAAGGCTGCGGGAAACCGCATCGCGGGGAAGCGCCGGCGGGAGGAGGCCTCGTGACAGAGCCTGGTGCTCCCCGGAGCAGCCCCACCTCGCCAGGCCTCCGCCTCCTGCTTGCAGCCTCATCGCTGCACAACAGTCCGGGTCGGCGAAGCGGGTCTGGGGGACCCCCGCCGCACGCCCCAGACCACAGCCGGCATGGACCGGGACGCAGGACCCTTCGCCCTAAGGAGGATTCAGGATCCAAGGCGAGTGGAGGCGGCAGTGCCGGCTGCGGGTCCGCTCCCTGCCGAGCTCCGCTCAGTCCCTGCGGGGGCCACAGCCTCTGCCGGGCCGGGCTCCGAGGACACCACACATCCCTTCCAGTCCCCACCCGGCAGCCGGAGCCAACTCACCCCGGGCCGCCTCACCGACTCGCCTGGACAGCGCGAAGGTGAGCGCAGGGCGCCTAGCGCGCAGGCTCCGGTTCCGGCCCCGCCCCCGGAAACGACCGCTGCGCTGCTCTGGGAGGCCTGGAGGACCGCGCGCCTCCATGGCGCTCGAGTTTAGACGCCTTCTAGTTTCTGCCGCTCGGCGGTCGCCCGGGCTGCAGCTGGGGGCGCGCGTGGGGGATACCGGGCGAGACTGGGTCTCAGCCCCGGCCTGAGGGGCGCGGAAGAGCGGAGGCGTTCTCGGCGCTCCGTTTCCCCCCGGACCTGGGTGGGCTGCGGGCGTTGGGGAGCAGGGCGCAGGATTGACTCCTGGACCCGCAGGAACGGCGGGACGGGGGCATCGGCCGGGGCGGGTCTCTTATATAAATGTATGACATTGTTTGGCATGACATTTTTTTTTTTTTTTTTTTTCAGATGGAGTCTCGCTCTGTCGCCCAGGCTGGAGTGCAGTGGTTGATCTCGATTCAAGCAATCCTCCCGAGTAGCTGGGATTACAGGCGCCCGCCACCACGCCGGCTAATTTTTGTTTTTAGTAGAGACGGGGTTTCACCCTGTTGGCCAGGCTGGTCTTGAACTCCTGACCTCGGTGATCCACCTCCTCTGCCTCCCAAAGTGCTGGGATTACAGGCGTGAGCCACCTCACCCGGCCAGTTTCTGGAATCTTGACATGTCTCTGCTGCTCCCTCTGATCACTCTCAGACCACCTCTCCTGTCTGAACCCAAGCGTGGCCATTCTGTGACTTCTAACAGCCCTGTGATTTTTGTAAACACATTTGTATGCCCTTTGTATTTACTAATTTAATTCATGATAATCCTATCAAATACTACTGTTCCCATACTAAAATGAGGCGAGCATAGTGTCCCTGTTATTTACCAAGGTCTCCTTTCCTTTTTTTTTTTTTTTTTTTAGACGGCATTTTGCTCTTGTTGCCCAGGCTGGAGTACAATGGTTCGATCTCTTGCCTCAGATCTCAAGCTAGAGATGGGGTTTCTCCATGGTCAGGCTGGTCTCGAACACCTGACCTCAGGTGATCCGCCCATCTGTAACCCCAGCACTTTAGGATTCCAGGCGTGAGCCACTGCGTCTGGTCAAGGTCTCATCTCTGAATTAACAGAGCTGGGATCCAACTCACAGACCTGGCTCCAAATCACACTTTTCTTTCTTTTTTTTTTTTAATTGAATAATTTTTTTCAAGTCACATATTCTTTAGCCACTAAACTGTGTTGTGAAACCATCATGCAAGTGGGAGAAACAGTTCAAGAAACTGTGTGTGCTGAAAAATGTCCACTCACCTCTATATAGACGGTTTCACAAACTCTAGGTTTTCAGATCCTCTGAATTGCAACCCGACCCTGGGAGAAGCTATGAGGCCTAAAGAAGGTAAAGGACTCATCCAGAGCTATAGCTGGTTGGGAGCAGGGTCAGATTTGAGCACAAGACAGACCAGGAACCATCATTTTTCTTCCTGGTGGGGCAGGCAGAGAAGGACACATCAGTTGTGGGGGTTGGGGGTGCAGGCAGATAATGCTGGTCGGGGAGGGGAGCCAAGCTGAGCCAGACAGGGGATCACAGTTTTTCATGTTTATACCAAATTACTCCTGCATGTATGTGACAAGAAATATTTGAAGAACAATTTCAAAAGGAAATAAAGAATTTCTTTTTTTTTTTTTTTGGGATGGAGTTTTGTTCTTGTTACCCAGGCTGAAGTGCAATGGCACAATCTCAGCTCACCGCAACCTCCGCCTCCTGGGTTCAGGCAATTCTCCTACCTCAGCCTTCTGAGTAGCTGGGATTAAGGCATGCACCACCATGCCCAGCTAATCTAATTTTTTTTTTTTTTTTTTGAGATGTAGTTTTGCTCTTGTTACCCAGGCTAGAGTGCAATGGCGCGATCTCGGCTCACTGCAACCTCTGTCTCCTGGGTTCAAGCAATTCTCCTGCCTCAGCCTCCCGAGTAGCTGGGACTACAGGCGGGCACCACCATGTCCAGCTAATTTTTGTATTTTTAGTACAGATGGGGTTTCACCACGTTGACCAGGATGGTCTCGATCTCTTGACCTCGTGACCCACCCATCTCGGCCTCCCAAAGTGCTGGGATTATAGGCGTGAGCCACCGCGCCCAGCCCTAATTTTTTGTATTTTTAGTAGAGACGGGGTTTCACCATGTTGACCAGGACGGTCTCCATATCATCTTGACCTCGCGATCCACCCGCCTCGGCCTCCCAAAGTGCTGGGATTACAGGCTTGAGGAAATAAAGAATTTCTAGGAAAAAAGTTTGAAAAGCAGGTTATTGGTGACTTCAGATGGCCCAAGAGGCCAGGCCTCCAGAACAAGCAGAGGCACTGTGTGGGGGAGGGCCTAATCCTGGCCCAAGAAAGATGGCTCCACCCCGGAAGGTTGGAAAACCCCATGTCCAGTGCTTGCTGCGTTGCCTGGAGTGGCTGTCAAGTGACCCAGAACTGCAGAGCCTTGCTGTGTGCTAGGCTGGGTGGCCTCACGTGAAGAATAAAGCCCAGTCATATAGTCCTCAGGACTGGGGTGGATGCTGGCAGGGCCATGTCTCTTGGAGCCTTAGAGTGGCCTGGTCAGCTTCCTGGCTGCACCTAGGGTCCTGGTAGCTGCATCTCATCACAGAGACCCATGAGACAGCCTCTGTCCGAGCACTCTTCTCACCTCTATCCCACACCCAACTCTCCTGCTCCTCTGGAGTAGAAGCAGATTTGATCAGGAGCGAGGCACGGGCTGAGCCTGTGGGCCAGTTTTCCCCAGGACCCCTCACCCTACCGCTGAAGTCCAGTCCTGCCCCTCAGCCCCTCGCCCTGCCGTGGGCTGAGCTGCTTCCTCAGTCCTCATCTGGCAGCTAGCTCCTCCTCGATCCCCCTGCCCACCCTAGGGAGGGCCTCCTGTAGTAGCCCCTCCTCTCCTCTGTGAGCAGCAGCGGCGACAGGACACTCCGTCCACCCTCTCCTGTCTCGTTCTCCTGCCCACTGGGCCCCTGCCCTCACCTCCTTACGACCTCTCGATCCACGGCCCCGTCTGTGCTCAACAGTGCTCACTCAGCCAAGGACTCTCCTGAACAACCTCTTCCCCGCCCCCGGCCTCGGGGTCTCGCCCGTTAGGGACCCGATTCTGCGAAGCTCCTCTCTACATTTGCCGCTGGACACCTCCAGCCAGGCTCCTTCCAGCTGTGGAGGCCCCCACAGCCCCTCCAGCCACTTCTCCCGCACAGAGTTCTGTTCAGGGTATGGTCCAGTCTCCCAATATCCGTCCTCTCCGCAGCAGGTGACCCAGTCCCGCCCCTTCTCCCTCGCCCTTGGGACCCCACAGCTTGGCCTCCCCACTTTTGGCAAGGATCCCGAGACTCCTCGACGTCCGACCTCTCCAAGGGCCTACAGTGGACAAGGTCCCCGCGTCCAGGAGCACCCGTTCATCAGGGAGACGGACATTTGCCACCTGCAAACCACGACGTTCCACAAGTGGGTCCGCGCGTCTCCCCTGCCCATCTCCTGATCTGCGCCAGCAAGAACCCCCGTCAGCCTACACGGAAGCCCCTCACCAGGCAAAACTGGGAACCCCAGACCCCGTAGCCCGGAGTGGGTCGCTCAACCACTCGGCGCCTCCTCGGCCACTCAGAGAATACTTGTCCTTCTACAGAACCCTATGAAGACCTAGCATTGCTTTGCCCTCCTTCTCGGCCCGAGCGCACCAGGACTCCGCGTTGCTCCTGGTAGGCGGCCCAGGCGGCGAAATAGGCGGGGCCTGTGGCCGCTGGTGACTACAAGCCCCGGCGTGCACCGCGCTCGGCTGGCCGTGGCGCGCCCGGAAGGTGTCGCGGCTCTGGGCCCCGCCCCGGAAGATAAGGCGGCTCGCGAACGCCGTGTTTCCTCTTTCGGCCACGCTCGTGAGCAGGTAGGTTGTGCTCGCGGCCCTGCGGCATCAGCACTATCCGCCGCCATCCTCCTCCCTGAGGGGCGCGGAGACGCAGGCCGGTGTTCTTGGGAGGATGCCAACACGCGCGCCCGCGGAGAGGGCAGCGGGTGGTGGGCGCGGCAGCCTCGGGGGCGGGGTCCCGGAAAGCCGGGCTGGCAGGGGTGCTCGGGCCTCCCGGCCACTCTAACTGAGCCGCCCTCAGGACCCGTCGCCATGGGCCGCGTGATCCGTGGACAGAGGAAGGGTGCCGGGTCTGTGTTCCGCGCGCACGTGAAGCACCGTAAGGGCGCCGCGCGCCTGCGCGCCGTGGATTTCGCCGAGCGGCACGGCTACATCAAGGGCATCGTGAAGGTGCGGAGCGCCGGCCAGGGCGGGGCGGGAGGGGACGGGACACCCGGCCGCGACGCCACACTCACGCCGCCTCGGCCCACAGGACATCATCCACGACCCGGGCCGCGGCGCGCCCCTCGCCAAGGTGGTCTTCCGGGATCCGTACCGGTTTAAGAAGCGGACGGAGCTGTTCATTGCCGCCGAGGGCATTCATACGGGCCAGTTTGTGTACTGTGGCAAGAAGGGTTAGCATCGCGGCCGGGAAGGAAGGTCGGGGTGGGAACGAAAGTTGGGGTTTGAGGAGTTAAAGCCCTAAGCCTGTGTAGGAACCTCCCAAGCAAGAGCTTCAGGCCGCGCGGCCTGCACCTGGTGGGGGCCCAGAGCTGTACCGGGAGGCTAGATGGTGAATGCTGTGCTTGCAACTTAGCGGGCTGCCTAGAGCGAGTGGGTTCGCATTGCCTCCTACTCCGCTGACCTGATGCTGCTTCCCCTTGCAGCCCAGCTCAACATTGGCAATGTGCTCCCCGTGGGCACCATGCCTGAGGGTACGATCGTGTGTTGCCTGGAGGAGAAGCCTGGAGACCGCGGCAAGCTGGCCCGGGCATCAGGGAACTATGCCACCGTTATCTCCCACAACCCTGAGACCAAGAAGACCCGTGTGAAGTTGCCCTCTGGCTCCAAGAAGGTTATCTCCTCAGCCAACAGAGCTGTGGTTGGTGAGTACCAGGCAGCAGTTGGATGCCGAGGGCTGTGAATGAACAGACCGAGCGCCTGTGGACAGCCAGTGACTAGACCTGGTCGCTGGAATTCGATTATCCATTGTTCTAAAACTTGGGTTTTGTAAGTTTGAGCTCATCCTGTAGTCTCAGTTATCATAACTAAAGTTGGCACAACAGTACCTGCTTTACTGCTATTGTGGAGTTGAATGAGATTGGGATTAAGTCACCTGGGGCTTGAATTCAACTCTGGCATAACCTAGGCTTCCTCACTGCTGTACTGGCATACAGTTGGTTAACAGCCTTTTCAGAGAAGGCAGGGAGAGATTTATGACTTTCTCAAAGACACCTACTGAGTAAGTGAAAAAGGATTTGAGTCTCACTCCAATTTGGGGGAACACCTCAGAATCTTTGTGATGAATTCAGCGTCACATGGGAGGCTTGGAGGGTGTGTTCCAAAAATGAGCAAAGCTGAGATGGAACAGGCCGGATCAAGTGTCCTGTGTCAGGTTGAGTGACCTGCCTGGTGTCTTAAACATCATGGTGAGAGGGGTGCTTCCCTGTGCTTGGAGATCAGCCAGTGTTCTAGGTGATATAGGTGAAGCTTTGCTTGCCTGCCCAAAGTGGATTGAAGAATCTGGATGTCAGCTCACAAGGTGCAAGGGGCTATGGAGACGAGTGGGCTTTTTGCTTGGTAGTTGGATGCAGTATTGTAAAGGTGCGTGACAGGAGATTGAGGGGAGGTGGGGATGCTGGAAAGGACCTGGCAGGGGGTTCTCTGACTGATTGGAGGTTCCCTGAGGTACCTGATCTCCCCTACAGGTGTGGTGGCTGGAGGTGGCCGAATTGACAAACCCATCTTGAAGGCTGGCCGGGCCTACCACAAATACAAGGCAAAGAGGAACTGCTGGCCACGAGTACGGGGTGTGGCCATGAATGTAAGTAACCCAGAAATGCAGGATTGAGTATTCAGGGTACAGTGGCCACACAGTTGAGTAGACAAGTTGCATCCACAGGTGTCCCTGCAGGAGGGAGATCTGCAGTGGGAGGCACAGTGGGTTATGGTTTGTAGTCACAGGACTGTTGATCCTGCTCAAGTCCTCCTGAAGGAGGTTGGCTCACCTTCATTCTAAAGCCATCCTCTGCCTGCAGCCTGTGGAGCATCCTTTTGGTGGTGGCAACCACCAGCACATCGGCAAGCCCTCCACCATCCGCAGAGATGCCCCTGCTGGCCGCAAAGTGGGTCTCATTGCTGCCCGTCGGACTGGACGTCTCCGGGGAACCAAGACTGTACAGGAGAAAGAGAACTAGTGCTGAGGGGCTCAATAAAGCTTGTCTTTATGCCACCAGGCTGTGCCACCCCCATGGTTTCAACGGGAGGGAACTCTGCTGATAGGATTTCTGTGGGATTTCTCTGGTTAGTACAGGGAGCAAGGCAGACTACTGGAGTAGACCACCACTGAGTGGCAGAAACTTAGAAGGGAAAGTCTAAAACTAGAAACAAGGTACAGGTACCCTGGGCAAGACCCTTGCCTCCTCACAGAGGGGACTAAGAACGTGGCTCCTGGAACCTGACACTTAGGTGGGTGACTCAGTCCCATGGACTGCAGTGCTTGGATGTAAGCGCTCATTGCACATAGGAAGAAACTGAGAAATGGGAAACAGAATAGGACACAATTGTGAACCTAGTATTCTGGACCACACCCTCTGCCAGCATCTAATGTAGGTCCTTTGGCCACACCCTTCCCCTCCAAACTGGGTACAGCCCTGCTAATGTCAGTATGTTTTTGCAAAGTCACTGCTGGGGATACCTGCCTTGCAGGTATCTTAGCACGGAGAACTTGGGATGGGCCCTAGAGGAACATGGGACGGACACCCTGTCCACATCCACGAAGGCCATTCCTAGCCCAGCCTTTCACTGTTCTGCAGACCACTGGGAGCACCCTGCATGCATTCTCACCCTGCCATGGTGGGGAGTGGTTACTGACTGGAGAGTTAAGGGTATTTTTTTCCTGAGTGGGGCTTCATGCCTTCCCTCATTTTCCAGCCTGATAGTGACAGGTGAGGTTGAAGGTGGTGATTCTCAGTGTGGGGTCCCAGGTCCCTGCTGTGATTGCTGAACAAAGGGGTGAATGCGTGCAGTGTGTGTATGGGTATCCCAGACCACCTGAGAGTCCATTCACCCACCTACCTAGAGCCCTACACTGCACTGGAGCTGGCATCAGCTGTAGGACAGTTGGCTCCTTGATCCTGGAATGCCACAGCTTCGCAGGGCATGTTGCCCCCCTCTTCCCTGGGACAGAGAAATCACCAGGAACAGCCCCCAAACCTGCACTGATCACCTTGTTCTGAGCACATCCCCTTTCCCTGCTGGTATTAGAGTGCATTCCTTCCATCTAGCTTTGTTAGTGACAAGTGAGGCCAAGGCGGTGATTCTGAGTGGAATCAGGCTGGAAGTATCAGGGAAGCCCCCATGCAGTGGAAGGGTGAGTAAACTGGTTTCCATCACAGGGCAGAGTAGAAGGGCTTCCTGTTTGGCCATAGCCCATGGCATCTTTTCCCTTAACCATGACCGAATGAGGGGTTCCCAGGACAGCATCAGGTGGAAGACAGCACTTTCACACAAGAAAGTTCCACCACCGAATGCAGGAGCTGCAGATCACTGCCCCTAACAACACTCCTCCGGAACGAACTGGAGTGGGCAGGATGAGGCATGGTGCTCTCCCTGTAGACTTGGTTGCAGAGGCAGGTGAAAACAGGACATCTTAGGTTTGTGTCGGTCACTTCTGGATGACAAGTCCTCATTGGCTTCGCGGTGGCTCCTGGCTGTCATAGTTCACCACTGTCTCTGGAGTGAACCTTTCCCCCCCATTTCACGATCTTGCTTTCCTCATCCTGCTGGTACGGCCCCACCTGCCTTTGGGTGCCCACCACGCCCAACAAGCTGGGCTTTACACAGGCTCTTGCTGTTGCCAGGCTGGTCTCAAGCCCGTGGTCTCATGTGGTCCTTCCATTTCAGCTTTCCCTGCCCCCGCCAGTAGCTAAGGCACCTGGTTTTGATCCTGTCATTCGCAGGGCCGGCCCCAGGGTCCCAAGTTATATGTCAAGTAAGAATCCAGCAGGGCGGTGTTTCCTCCTGAAGGATGGAGGGGCATCTGGAAAGAGGGTGTAGGGAAAGCCCTAGATGCTTACCTTGGCCGTAAGCGGCCACTGCTTTTCTGCTCCCTTCTGGGCAAAGTGGATGCAGGCCTTGGCTGAGGGACCGGCCATCAATCAGGGCAAGCTTGCTCCAGAAGCAACTCAGGCACCCGAAAAACTCTACAGTGGACACGGGGCCCCATTTACAGGGGTTAGGATGAGGGGCAATGGGCTAAACCCAAGACAGCTTCTTTGGCCAGTAAGCATCCTCTCGGCCCAAAGGAAGGGTGCAGTTCCCGTTCCTTTCTCTGTAAAGGAATGGGCCCAGTTTGCGGCGCCTTTCGTGCCTCAGAGAGACATGTCTCAGAAAAAGGAAAAACTAACCTGTTTTCAACTTTGACCATCGCCCCAGTTCTGAGGCCGCCCGGCCGTGGCCTCGGACTGCCACCCGGCGGCAGCGTTTCCGCTTTATGCCTTCGCCTTTCGTGGGTCCCCGGAGACTTACAGCGAGTCAGGAAGACGTGCAGCCGAGACGTTGAGTCCTAGCTTCCCAGAGCGGCCCTGACGGCCCCTCAGACCCAGACGGTCGGCTGACGTCACTTCCGGGTCGGTTCCGATTGGCGGGGCGGGAGGGCCGAACGGGCCAGGTTGGGCTGCCGAGCTGCTCGGCGGCGGTGAGGTGAGTGTGAGCCCGGCGGGGGTGCAGGGCGCAGACCCTCCCCTGCGCGCTGCCCAGTGCCCGATCTTCTCGCGGTGCTCCAGGCCGGGGTCGGTCCCGCCATCAGTGGAACTTCCTGTTTCAGGAACCCCCGGACAAGGCCCCGAGCACGGACTGCGCCTCGCCGCCCTTCCCCAGCCCCGGGGTCGCTCCTCACGGAGCTCCTTCAGCTCTCCAGCCCCTCACAGCTCCCAGCCCCACGCGGGGCCGCCTGGACTCCGGCCGCACAGGGCGGCTTCCGTGTCCCAGGGCGCTCCGAACCCCTTCCTCCCAGCGGCCCGAGGCCTCCCAGCTCGGCTCCCTCCCACGCCCCTCTCCTGTCAACTTTTCAGGGGCGGGGCTCGCGCGTCTCTCGGTCCTCCCAGCGGTCTACCGCTGCCGCCCCTTCCTTGAGCCGCCGAGCTCCTCCAGTGCTCCTCCCTCTGCCTGTGCTTCCCTCAACCCCAGCCTCCTCGCTTCTGGCGCGCCAGTGCTTTTCTCCCTGTGCCAGGCAGCCAGATTTTTGTTTCTCATTTTTTCCTTCTTTTCCTTTCCTTTCCTCGTCTTCCTTTCTTTTTTTTCTTTTCTCTCTCTTTTTTTTCCCTGAGACCTAGTCTCGCTCTGTCGCCCAGGATGTAGTACAATGGCGCGATCTCAGCTCAATGCAACCTCCACCTCCCGGGTTCAAGCGATTCTTCTCGACCTCCCGAGTAGCTGGGATTACAGGCGCGTGCCACCACACTAGGCCAATTATTGTATTTTTAGTAGATGCAGGGTTTAACCATTTGGCCAGGCTGGTCTCAAACTCCGGACATCAAGTGATCCGCCCTCCTCGGCCTCTCAAAGTGCTGGGATTACAGGCGTGAGCCACTGTGCTCGGCCTCGTTTTCTTATATCTCTGCATACCTAATATTGTTTTCGTCTCTTTAAAATGTATTTATGTCTTATATTGTGGATATTCTATATCTGACAGTTTTTCTCAGCCTCATAACTGTGTTCTATCTCCATGACATTGATGTGGTTCATTACTTTCCACCACTGTGACTTTGCCGATGGACGACAAAGTTTTTTCTTCTATACCCAGGCACATGGTAACATTCTTGTGTTTCTTCTTGTGTGCATCAGCAAGAGTCTCCCACTCTCAAACAATCTTCCTACCGTAGCCGACTGAGATTTTCCCTGGACTACAGGCCCACACCACCATGTCTGGCTAATTCGTATAGAGCTGGGATTTCACCATGTTACCTAGGCTGGTTTCCTACTTCTGAGCTCAAGCAGTCTGCCCATCTTGGCCTCCCAAAGCGCTTAGATTACAGGCATGAGCCACCATACCTGGCCTTTTTTCCTTTTTGATGGAATCAATCTTTTTCTTTATAAACTTTCTTTTTTTTAGAAATTTTAAATTCAATAATTCTGACGTGACTCTGAGACTTTTTTTTTTTTTTTTTTTAACATTTAGGTCTTCAACCTGCCTGAAATATATTTGTGTATCATAGAAGGCAGGGAAATAATTTTGTTTTCCAATGGAAAACCAGTTTTGTTAATACCACTTACTGTCCTTCTTCATTGTCGTTAATATTGCAGGTATCTTAACATATGCATAGATGTCTTCCATTATCTTTCTTCTTCTTTTTTTTTCGAGACAGAGTTTCGCTCTTGTTACCCAGGCTGGAGTGCAACGGCGCGATCTTGGCTCACTGCAACCTCCGCCTCCTGGGTTCAGGCAATTCTCCTGCCTCTGCCTCCTGAGTAGCTGGGATTACAGGCACGTGCCATATGCCCAGCTAATTTTTTGTATTTTTAGTAGAGACGGGGTTTCACCTTGTTGACCAGGATGGTCTCAATCTCTTGACCTCATGATCCACCCGCCTCGGCCTCCCAAAGTGCTGGGATTACAGGCTTGAGCCACCGCCCAGCCATTATCTTTCTTCTTATAATTAAACTTCACTTTCCATTACCATAGCCTAAATCTTGATACCTAGTAGGGCACACCCTTGCCTCCTTTGGCTAATCTTAGATCATTACTATTTCATGTGATATTTGGAGTCATTTTGGTCATATGTCATGTCCTGTTGAAGTGTTTATTATAATTTTACAGAATAAATTAACTTGGGGAGAATTGACATCTTTATGTTATTGAGCGTCCTATTTAGAAATGTTGTCTGTTTCTCCATAGACCTTTCTAAGGCCTTTCAATAGTTTTATAATGTCTATTACATACATACCTTTTTTTAAGACTTTTTTTTTTTTGAGACGGAGTTTCGCTCTTGTTACCCAGGCTGGAGTGCAATGGCGCGATCTCGGCTCACTGCAACCTTCGCCTCCTGGGTTCAGGCAATTCTCCTGCCTCAGCCTCCTGAGTAGCTGAGATTACAGGCAGGCGCCACCATGCCCAGCTAATTTTTGTATTTTTATTAGAGACGGGGTTTCACCATGTTGACCAGGATGGTCTCGATCTCTCGACCTCGTGATCCAACCGCCTCGGCCTCCCACAGTGCTGGGATTACAGGCTTGAGCCACCACGCCCGGCCCTTTTAAGACTTTTAATGTACTGTATAGTTTTTGTAGCTATTGTGAATGGTCAGTTTTCGGTTGCTGATTGCTAACAAATAGGAGTAGTAGTATTCTGTAGTGACCTTGTATATGGCAATGCTGTTGAACACTGTCATCCCAACAGTGGATTGATACTCTTGGATTTTGTGTAAAATATTTTTATCATTCTCAAAGAATGACAATTTTGTCTTTTTCTTCTGATCCTTATAGCTTGTATTTCTTTTTCTGTGACTTATTGTGTTGGCTAGGATCTTGAATAGCAGCAGGGAAAGGGAGCATTCCTCTCTTATCTCTGACTCTACTACAAGTGCTTCTAATGTGTCCTCTTAGTGTTGTGAACATAGACTTGAATGCATGGAACCCCAGAGTCCCTGGACCACACTGTGAGAACTATTGCTGTGCCTCCTGGGGTCAAGTGATCCTTCCACCCCAGCCGCCCAAGTAGCTGGGGCTACAGGCATGTGCCACCAAGGCCTGCTGTATTTTGATATTTTTTATAGAGATGGAGTCTCACTGTATTGGCCAGACTAAGCTTAAACTCCTGGGCTCAAGCAGTCTTCCTGCCTTGGCCTCCCAAAGTATGGGGATTACAGGCATGAGCCAACCACTCCTGGCCTTTTGTTCTTTTTTTTAAAAAAATCTATTTAAAATGATTTTTTTTAGCCTAGAAGCATAGATTCACGTTGCGCTAAATATACACTCCTTCCTTTTTTTGCTTCTTGTAGCATTTCCTTTTTTACCTTTCCATCTATTTTCTTTTTGTTGTTGTTATTTTTGAGATAGGATCTGGATCCGGCTCTGTCACCCCAGCTGGAGTGCAATGGTATGATCTCGACTCACTACAGCCTCTGCATCCTGGGCGCAAGTGGTTCTCCCACTTCAGCCTCTCAAGTAGCTGAAACTACAACTACGTGCCGGGCTAATTTTTGTATTTTTTGTAGAGATGGGGTTTTGCCATATTGCGCATGCTGGTCTTGAACTCCTGGGGTCAAGAGATCCACCCATCTTGGCCTTTCAGACTGCTGAGATTACAGGTGTGAGCCACCGTGGCACAGCCCCTTTTCCATCTTTTTTCCTTCCCTTTATTGGATTTGCCAGGTGTTTGTGAACTTTATTAGCATTTTCAAAAAATTATTGTAGGGATTGTTTTCTGTTTTTTTAAATTGTGTTTTATTTTCTTGCATAGTCTTTCTTTGAGTTACTTTTTTTTTTTTTTTTTTGAGACGAAGTCTCACACTGTTGCTCAGACCCAGACTGGAGGAGTGCAGTTGCACAATCCTAACTCACTGCAACCTCCGCCTCCCTGATTCAAGCAATCCTCCTGCCTCAGCCTCCGAGGTAGCTGGGATTACAGGTTCATGCCACCATGCCCGGCTAAGTTTTTTTTTTTTGAGATGGTGTTTTGCTCTTGTTGCCCAGTCTGGAGCAAAGTGGCGTGATCTCGGCTTACCGCAACCCCCGGGTTCAAGCAATGCTCCTGCCTTAGCTTCCCAAGTAGCTGGGATTATAGGCATGCACCACCATGCCCAGCTAAATTTTGTATTTTTAATAAAGACAGGGTTTCTCCATGTCGATCAGGCTGGTCTCGAACTCCTTACCTCAGATGATCTGCCCACCTCAGCCTCCCAAAGTGCTGGGATTGCAGGTGTGAGCCACTGCACGAAGCCTTTTCTTAAATTTTATTTTATTTTATTGCATTTTAGGTTTTGGGGTACATGTGAAGAACATGCAAAATTGTTGCATAGGTACACACATGGCAGTGTGATTTGCTGCCTTCCTCCCCATCACTTATATCTGGCATTTCTCCCCATGCTATCTCTCCCCAACTCCCCACACCCCACTGTCCCTCCCTTGTTTCCCCCTGACAGACCCCAGTGTATGATGCTCCCCTCCCTGTGTCCATGTGTTCTCATTTTTTCAACACCCACCTATGAGTGAGAACAGGCGGTGTTTGATTTTCTGTTGTTGTGTCAGTTTGCTGAGAATGATGGTTTCCAGGTTCATCCATGTCCCTACAAAGGACACGAACTCATTGTTTTTTATGACTGCATAGTATTCCATGGTGTATATGTGCCACATTTTCCCTGTCCAGTCTATCATCAATGGGCATTTGGGTTGGTTCCAAGTCTTTGCTATTGTAAAACAGTGCTGCAGTGAGAATTTGTGTGCATGTGTCCTTGTAGTAGAACGATTTATGATCCTTTGGATATATACCCAGTAATGGGATTGCTGGGTCAAATGGAATTTATATTTTTAGGTCCTTGAGGAATTGCCGCACTTGTCTTCCACAATGGTTGAACTAATTTACATTCCCACCAACAGTGTAAAAGTGTTCCTGTTTCTCCACATCTTCTCCAGCATCTGTTGTCTCCAGATTTTTTAATCATCGCCATTGTAACTGGTGTGAGATGGTATCTCAATGTAGTTTTGATTTGCATTCTCTGATAACCAGGGATGATGAGCATTTTTTCATATGTTTGTTGGCCTCATGTATGTCTTCTTTTGTAAGTGTCTGTTCATATCCTTTGCCCACTTTTGAATGGGCTTGTTTGTTTTTTTCTTGTAAATCTGTTTTAGTTCTTTATAGATTCTGGATATTAGCCCTTTGTCAGATGGGTAGATTGCAAAAATTTTTTCCCATTCTGTTGGTTGCCCATTCACGCTAATGACTGTCTCTTTTGCTGTGCAGAAGCTGTGGAGTTTGATTAGGTCCCATATGTCTATTTTGGCTTTTGTTGCCAATGCTTTTGGTGTTCGTCATGAAGTCTTCGCCTATGCCTATGTCCTGAATGGTTTTGCCTAGATTTTCTTTTAGGGTTTTTATGGTGTTAGGTCTTATGTGTAAGTCTTTAATCCATCTGGTGTTAATTTTAGTGTAAGGTGTCAGGAAGGAGTCCAGTTTTCTGCTTTCTGCACATGGCTAGCCAGTTTTCCCAACACCATTTATTAAACAGGGAATCCTTTCCCCATTACTTGTTTTTGTCAGGTTTGTCAAAGATCAGATGGTTATAGATGTGTGGTGTTGCCTCTGAGGCCTCTGTTCTTTTCCATTGGTCTATATTTCTGTTTTGTTACCAATACCATGCTGTTTTGATTACTGTGGCCTTTTAGTATAGTTTGAAGTCCGGTAGTGTGATGCCTCCAGCGTTGTTCTTTTTGCTTAGAATTGTCTTGGCTATGCTGACTCTCTTTTGGTTCCATATGAAGTTGAAGGTGGTTTTTTCCAATTCTGTGAAGAAGGTCATTGGTAGCTTGACGGGGATAGCATCGAATCTGTAAATTACTTTGGGCAGTATGGCCATTTTCACGATATTGATTCTTCCTAACCATGAACATGGAATGTTTCTCCATCTGTTTGTGTCCTCTCTTATTTCGTTGAGCAGTGGTTTGTAATTCTCCTTGAAGAGGTCCTTTATGTTCCTGGTTAGTTGTATTCTTAGGTACTTTATTCTCTTTGTAGCAATTGTGAATGCCAGTTCGTTCTTGATTTGGCACTCTTTAAGTCTGTTATTGGTGTATAGGAATGCTTGTGATTTTCTTACATTGATTTTGTATCCTGAGACTTTGCCGAAGTTGCTTATCAGTTTCAGGAGATTTTGGGTTGAGACGATGGGGTCTTCTAAATATACAATCATGTTGTTTGCAAATAGAGACAGTTTGACTTCCTCCTTTCCTATTTGAATACCCTTTATTTCTTTTTCTTGCCTGATTGCTCTGGCTAAAACTTCCAATACTGTATTGAATACGAGTGGTGAGAGAGGGCATCCTTGTCTAGTGGCAGATTTCAAGGGAATGCTTCCAGTTTTTGTCCATTCAGTATGATATTGGCTGTTGGTTTGTCATAAATAGCTTTTATTATTTTGAGATACGTTCCGTCAATTCCAAGTTTATTGAGGGTTTTTAGCATAAAGGGCTGTTGAATTTTGTCAAAGGCCTTCTCTGCATCAATTGAGATAATCATGTGGTTTTTGTCTTTGGTTCTGTGTATGTGGTGAGTTATGTTTATAGACTTGTGGATATTGAACCAGCCTTGCATCCCTGGGATGAATCCTACTTGATCATGGTGGATACGCTTTTGATGTGCTGTTGCAATCAGTTTGCCAGTATTTTATTGAAGATTTTTGCATCTATGTTCATCATGGATATTTGCCTGAAGTTTTCTTTTCTTGTTGAGTCTCTGCCACGTTTTGGTATCAGGATGATGTTGGTCTCATAAAATGATTTGGGAAGGATTCCCTCTTTTTGGATTGTTTGGAATAGTTTCAGAAGGAATGGTACCAGCTCCTCTTTGTATCCAGTAGAATTCGGCTGTGAACCCATCTGGACCTGGGCTTTTTTTGGGTAGTAGGCTCTTAATTGCTGCCTCAACTTCTGCCCTTGTTATTGGTCTATTCAGGGTTTCAACTTCTTCCAGGTTTAGCTTGGGAGGATGCAAGTGTCCAGGAATTTATCAATTTCTTCCAGGTTTACTGGTTTATGTGCATAGAGTTGTTTGTAATAATCTCTGATGATGGTTTGTATTTCTGTGGAATCTGTGGTGATATCCCCTTTATCGTTTTTTATTGCATCTATTTGATTATTCTCTCTTTTCTTTTTTTATTAATCTGGCTAGTAGTCTGTCTATTTTTTTGATCTTTTTGAAAAACCAGCTCCTGGATTTATTGATGTTTTGAAGGTTTTTTTGTGTCTCTATCTCCTTCAGTTCTGCTCTGATCTTAATTATTTCTTGTCTTCTGCTAGGTTTTGAGTTTTTTTTATCTTGCTCCTCCAGCTCTTTCAATTTTGACAATAGGGTGTCGATTTTAGATCTTTCCTTGCTTCTCATGTGGGCATTTATTGCTATGTATTTTCCTCTAGACACTGCTTTAAATGTGTCCCAGAGATTCTGGTATGTTGTGTCTTCGTTCTCGTTGGTTTCGAAGAACATCTTTATTTCTGCTTTCATTTCATTGTTTATCCAGTCATCATTCAAGAGCCAGTTGTTCAGTTTCCATGCTGTGAGGGTCTGGGTTAGTTTCTGAATTTTGAATTCTAACTTGATTGCACTATGGTCTGAGAGACTGTTTTGTTTTTTTTTTTTAGGGAGGGAAGGAGGAAGGGAGGAAGGCAGGAAGGAAGGGAAGGAGGAAGGGAGGGAGGAAGGAAGGGATGAAGGAAGGAAGGGAGGAAGGGGGGTAGGGAGGGAGGGAGGAAGGGAGGGAGGGAAGGGAAGGAAGGAATTCAAGCAATGAGAGAGACATTGCCGACCTGGATCTAGAGGTTTACAAGTTGATTTCTTTTTTTTTTGAGAGAAGGAAAGAAAAAAAAAATGAGTAAAGGAGAGAAAGAAAGAGGAAGAGAGAGAGGGAGGGTGAACAGAAATATTGCTTTATTCTGAAAAAAAAATGGGTATTAATAATGGCCAATCAATGTTTCATTTAGACCTATGAGTAGGTGTGATGTGGTATTGACAAGAATGTTTATTTTATGTATTTGAAGTGGAGAGCTCTATAAATATTTATTAAGTTTACTTGTTCCGGATCTGAGTTCGAGTCCTTGATATCCTTTTTAATTTTCTGTCTCATTGAATCTAAGTCTCTATGTATCTGGGTGTTAGGATCGTTAGCTCTTGTTGTTGTATTGATATCTTTGTTGCTTTAAAATCTATTTTATCTGCTACGAGAATTGCAACTCCTGCTTTTTATTTATCTGATTTCTTGTTGAATACTTAGATTATTTATTTCAGTCTTGCCTGTTAAAATGAGTGTATTAAGGATACACAATTTTCTTTAGGTAAGCTTGGTTCTGTTTCTACTTTAGTTTCCATTTCTGTATTTTTTTGGCGAGAGGATAACTTTTCATCTTATTTCTAATATAACAACAATATGGGTAGAAATTGTTTTGCCAAATGATATATTCCTTTGGGATTTGTTGAAATTATCTCTGTTACTTTTTTCTTTGGTGATGTTCAATATGTTGAAAAATAACATGTGTTCTCTATATTTTAAGCATGAGATTCTCTACTTGACCCATTTGTTTCTGAGGGAAGTGTGTTAAAAATCTCATTTTAGAGGAGGACTTACCAGTTCTTCCTTGGTAGATCTATACCTGTTTATAATTATTACAGCTTTTTGGTGGACTTTTAGTAATATGCAGTAGTTTTTTAATTCCTATTAGTAATTTTTGCTTTCAGTGCTGATTTTGTTTTCTGTTTGGTTTGTTTTGAGATGGAGTCTTGCTCTCACCAGGCTGGAGGACAGTGGTGCCATCTTGGCTCACTGCAGCCTCCGCCTGCCAGGTTCAAGTGATTCTCCTGCCTCAGCCTCCCGAGTAGCTCGGACTACAGGCATGTACCACTATGCCTGGCTAATTTGTTTGTTTGTTTGTTTGTTTGTTTGTTGAGATGTAGTCTCACTCTGTTGCTCAGGCTGGAGTGCAGTGGCATGATTTGGGCTCATTGCAACCTCTGCCTCCCGCGTTCAAGCAATTCTCTTGCCTCAGTCCCCCAAATAGCCGGGACTACAGGCACATGCCAGCACACCCAGCTAATTTTTTACTTTTTTAGTAGAGACAGGGTTTCACCATGTTGACCAGATTGGTCTCAAACTCCTGACCTCAGGTGATCCGCCTGCCTTGGCCTCCGAAAGTGCTGGGATTACAGGTGTGAGCCACCTCGCCCAGCCTGTTGTTTTGTATTTTTAGTAGAAACAGACCATGTAGAGACTGACCATGTTGGCCAGACTGGTCTTTAACTGCTGGCTTCAAGCGATCCACTCACCTCGGCCTACCAAAGTGCTGGGATTACAGGTGTGAGTCACCATGCCCGGCTTCAGTTCTGTTTTGATTGGTGTGAATATAGCTGAATCAGATGCACCGAGATATATTAAGCTCACAAACGCCACATTACTGGGAAGAAGCCAACATCATAACTGATCTGTGGTGTAGAGTCAGGATAGAGGTTTACCTTTTCAGAGGTGGGGTTTGGAAGCTGTGACTGCAGGGACAGGAGGACGATCGGGACTAGGTCCTACTCTTTCTTTTTTTTCTTTTCTTTTTTTTTTTTTTTTGAGATGGAGTCTTGCTCTGTCGCCCAGGCTGGAGTGCAGTGGTGCATTCTCTTGGTTTACCGCAACCTTCACCTCCCGGGTTCAAGTGATTCTCCTGCCTCAGCCTCCCAAGTAGTTGGGATTACAAGTGCGCACCACCACGCCTGGCAAGTTTTTGTATTTTTAGTAGAGATAGGGTTTTGCCTTGTCGGCCATGCAGGTCTTGAAGTCTTGACCTCAAGTGATCTGCTCGCCTCGGCCTCCCAAAGTGCTGGGATTACAGGCGTGAGCCACCATGCCCTGCCTGGTTCTGTTCTTTCTTGACCCTGGTGCTGGTCCCGTGGGTTTGTGCAGTTTGTGATGGTCCACTGAACAGTGTACTCAGGATTTGTCAACTTTTTAAATATACATATACTTCAACAAAAAGCTTTAAAGATACAGAAAAGATATGTAGTTACCATAGCTTTATTTTAACTAGCATTTGATCTAACATTTACTAATATTTAGCTTTTCTGTGTTATTTTATTTTAGGCCAAATAGGTGCATCATGTATATCTAATCCGAGAGTCTCGTGCTTCTGGTAAGTGAGTCAATCTTATTTTATTTATATATTTTGAGACAGGGTTTTGCTTAGCCACGTAGAGGTTTTACTCTGTGCAGCAGGAGACCTTGGACAACACCTGGCACAGGAGCACTGGGCTGTCCTGGGCTGCTCCCAGCTCTTAGGGCCACCATGTTCCAGGCATGGGAAGTACTTGCTGCACATCTTGGTGCCCTGCTCTCTCTCTTTTTTTGGGGGGGATGGAGTCTTGTTCTGTCACCCAGGCTGGAATCTTGCTTTGTCACCCAGACTGGAGTGCAGTGGTGCGATCATGGCTCACTGCAGCCTCCACTTTCTGGGCCAAGTGATCCTCCCATCTCAGTCTCCCGAGTAACTGGGACTACAAGTGTGTGCCATCACAGCCGACTAATTTTTTTTTATATCATTGAGGTCTCCCTATGTTACTCAGGCTTATCTCAAATTCCTGGGCTCAAGCCGTCCTCAGCCTCCCAAAGCACTAGGATTGCAGGTGTGAGCCACCAAGGCTGGCCCCTTCTGTTGTTTTTAATTTTGTTTTCTTCCTTGGCCCTTAACATTTTGTCTTCATTCTTCCAGCTAAGGTGAATGAGTATTGTCATTCTCCTCCTGAATGACACAGCTTAGCATGCCAGAGAAGAGGAGGGGGATAGACAGCCTGAGGGCAGCAGGCAGTACAGGTGAGACTGGAGGCTGGGCACTTTGGTACACACCTGTAATCCCAGCACTTTGGGAGGCCAAGGCAGGAGGATTGCTTGAACTCAAGAGTTCAAGACCAACCTGGGCAAAATAGTGAAACTCATCTGTATAAAAAATACAAAAATTAACTGGTTGTGGTGGTATGAGCCTGTAGTCCTAGCTACTCAGGAGACTGAGGTGAGAGAATTACTTGAATTTGGGAGATCAAGGCTGCAGTGATCACGCCACTGAGCTGAGATCACACCACTGTCCTCCAGCCCGGGCCACTGAGAAACCCTGTCTCAAAAAAAAAAAAAAAAAAAAAAAAGTAGGGCTGGAGAGGGCAGCCCCAGGCAAAGAGTAAAGTCTGTGCCTGAGTGTCCAGCAGTATCTCCACTGTGATCGGCAGGTGTGAGCCAGTGAGGCAGGCAGGGCTGTTTATGGCAGCACCAAGTCACTTGACCTGTGGAAGAAGTGGCCAGACTGGGCCTCCACTTGTTCTGTTCTCTTCCCTCAGCACCTGAGTACCCAGGTCTTGCCCACTGCCCTGGAAAGCCCAAGACTCAGGCAATGGCAGCCTTGTTCCTGTCTGCCCCACCCCAGGTGAGTATCTGTCATCCTGGGAGTTGTGAAGTCTTTACCCAGGGCTTTCCTTAACAAACACTGTCAGGTATCTCTGGTTTGGGGTGCTGACATGATGGTAGGGGTGGCCCTGGGAACCCCACATAGCCACCTCTTAGGTTGTATTAGCTGGCTTAGTGGCAGATGGGTCAGGCTACCCACTGTGCTGCTGCCTTTAGCATGCTTTTGATCCTCCCCTGCCCCTACCAGCCCACTCTGGACTACATCTGGGCTGCAGCAGTCCCTGTCATTCCAGACCGAGGTGACCTTCGAGGACGTGGCTGTGCTCCTCTCCCGGGAGGAATGGGGCCGCCTGGGCCCTGCTCAAAGGGGCCTCTACAGGGATGTGATGCTGGAGACCTACGGGAACTTAGTCTCACTGGGTAAGGCCCTCACCAGGACTCAGCTCTGGGAACAGCCCTGGGGGCTAAGGAGGCTGGGCTGTGGGCCTCACCCCCTGGGTGCAGAGGTAGGTAATGACCTTTATCCCAGGCAGGCATCTGATCTGAGAAGATGAGGGGAGGCATGGTGCTGGGACCTTCCTGAATCAGCCTTTCCCTTCCCTCTCGCCCCAGGTTCCAGGCAGACCCCTCCCTGGTGGGGTGGGGAAACTGGGGCATCAGAGTTGCACACTTTCTAGTAGAGGGAACCCCTGAGCTCTTGTTCCCCTCTGCTCAGACCTTCATCTTCAGGACTGCCCCAGCCCAATCTCAGTGACCTCCAGAGGGTACCCAGGCTTCCATCACCCCTCTACCTGTACCTCCCTTCCCCTGCAGCCCCAGGGTAAGACAGCACTAGGTGCTGCCCGGTGTCCTTGGTACCAACCCCAGGCCCTGTCTCCTTCCCAGGAGTAGGACCTGCAGGCCCCAAGCCTGGAGTGATCTCACAGTTGGAGCGAGGGGATGAGCCCTGGGTCCTGGATGTGCAGGGCACTTCTGGGAGAGAGTACCTGAGAGTCAACAGCCCAGGTGCGTGAGGGGATCTACTCCCCAACTCAAGTTGCTGAACGAGCATTTGTTGGGGTCCAGGGTGTCTGGTTAATGACTCAGGAGTTTGTGGGGAAGATGCATTGGGGCTAGCACAGGAGGCCTGACAGCGGCTTCTGCTGAACCCCAGGTGACCTCTCTCAGTTTGGGTACCTTGTTGGGGAGATTCTTGAGCAGAATCTTCTAGGAAGGTGTGGCCAGGGCAGCATTTCTGTGGAAAGTAGGAATGGGCATTCCAGGCAGGTCCCGGGTAGAGAGGAGTGAGTAGGTGCAGACCAGGAGTGCTGTAAGGGGAGGTCAGGATCTGCGGAATCCCACAGAACCCTGCCCTCCAGAACTTATAGAGCCTAGTGATGGAGAGTATCACTTCATTCCCCTCTCTTCTAAATTAATACACTACGGAAAAGGGAGAGAATACACATCACCCTGAATCTCACTACCCAGACAGAGTTGTGTTCTAGTATATTTCTATTATTCCCTTTCTAGCACTGGCCTTTCCACTGCTATGTAAGGACGCTGTTTTTTTTGGTTTTGTTTTTTTGAGACAGGGTTGCCTTCTGTCACCCAGGCTGGAGTGCAGGGGTGTGATCATGGTTCACTGCAGCCTTGACCTTTTGCATCAAGTGATCCTCCCACCTCAGCCTCCCAAATAGATGGGAACACAGGGATGTGTCACCACACCTGGCTAATTTTTATATTTTTTGCAGACCCAAGGTTTCACTGTGTTGCCCAGGCTGGTCTTGAACTCCCGGGCTCAAGCAATTCTCTTGCCTTGGCCTTCCAAAGTGCTGGGATTACAGGTGTGTGCACCTGACCGATACTGCTACTATTTTTTTTGGAGATGGAGTCTTGCTGTGTTGCTCAGGCTGGAGTGCAGTGGTGCAATCTCAGCTCACTGCAACCTCCATCTTCTGGGTTCAAGCAATTCTCCTGCCTCAGCCTCCCAAGTAGCTAGGACTACAGGCGTCCACCACCACGCCCAGCTAATTTTTGTATTTTTAATACAGACGGGGTTTCACTGTATTGCCCAGGCTGGTCTCAAACTCCTGGGCTCAAGCAATCCTTCCACCTTGGCCTCCAAAAGTGCTGGGATTACAGGCGTGAGCCACCACGCCCAGCCGACACTGCTTCTTAACAGGAATTACAGTGCATTCTGCTGTGCAGATATGTACACGGAATGTGTTTCCATTTCTGTGCGCATGAGAATGTGTTTCCATTTCTCAATTGCGTCTTCAGTGGAAGTGCTGGTCAGAAGATTGTTGTCTAATTTTACTCTGGATAGCTCTGATGGTCACCTTTTTGCATGTGTCTGATGATGTCCTAGGAAGGAACTACTGGCTCAAAGGACTTCTTATTTTGTAAATTTGCTTATTTGGATGTAAATATCTATAGAAATAGGACAAACCCTAAGTTTATAACTCAGTGAATTTTTATGAAAAAAAATCATTCTTCAGATTAAAATACAGAACGTTTTCAGCTCCCCAGGATCCTCCTGGCTTTCCTGTCATTTCCCACTGCTCCCCACAGGAGCCTTCTTTCTGTCTCCTGTCGCAAGAGGCCTCTTCACCCTTCGGATTTTTCTGTCTTGACTCACACAGGGCATCTTTTGCTGAACATTATGTTTCATGGAGCAGCAGTGTGGTCTGTTTGGTTGCCATTGTTCTATTATACAAACATACCACAATTTATGTTCCCTTCTACTTGTGGAGGACATTCAGTTGTCCCCAGTTTGGGGTTGTAGAGGAACTGCTGTGGCCGTTCCTGTGCATGCATCTCTCTGGTGCCCAGAATACATTTCTGGTGGATGTGTACCTGGGAGCAGAGTCACTGGGTCAGCATGTGCATAGAATAGCTTTAGATGAGGTTGCCGAACCGTCCTCCAAAGCAGCAGCTCCAGCATCGGCTCCTGTAGCAGTATGTGAGCACTATCTGCTGCACATGTTGGCATATATTGGTGTTCAGCACCTGTTCATGTGCAGTGCAGAGCCAAGCAAGAGGTAGAAGGATAGACCCCATGGGACTGGGAAGGGAGCAGTGATGCAAGTGGCAGTCAGCCGGTCGTGCTGGCTCACGCCTGTAATCCCAGCACTTTGGGAGGCCAAGGTGGGCGGATCATGAAGTTAGGAGTTGAAGACCAGGCTGGCCAACATGGCGAAACCCCGTCTCTACTAAAAATGCAAAAAATTAGCCTTGCGTGGTGGCACACGTCTGCAATCCCAGCTACTTGGGAGGCTGAGGCAGGAGAATCACTTGGGAGGCGGAGGTTGCGGGGAGCTGAGATCATGCCACTGCACTCTAGCCTGGAGTCAGAGCAAGACTCCATCTCAAAAAAAAAGAAAAGAAAGTGGGAGTCATGAGCTGCTTGCACCTGGAACTCACTGTGCTGGGCACTGGGCTGAGTGCTTCATGGTCAGTCTGTTGTGTTACTCTATTTTGTTCTCATGACAGTGCCATGTGGTCGCAGATGGAGAAACCAAGGCTCAGAAAGGTAGGTGAGTTGTTGCCTCAGGTGACTCAGCTGGCAAGTAGGGGCCAGGACTAATGAATCCTGAGTGTGGTTGCTGGTGTCAGTCTCTGAGGGGCCATGTGGCAGGACCCCACTTGGGCACTTGTCACTCTCCATTCTTGGGGAGTGGCCACGCAGGAGAAGTTTGTTGTGTGAGTGTCAAATCAAAGAAAAAAAGAGTGGATGTTTGAAGGGCTGTATGACCATGACCCTGGATAAGCTGTGTAAGGCTCTGAGCTACAGACTGTCATCTTTGCAAGGCTGTTGTGACTTTGGAGATGATCAGATGTGGCCAGCAACATCTCATGCCTGCCTTCCAGAGTCAGAGCAGATGACCCTTAGATGTTCTGTTTTTTGTTTCAGCTCTTGGGACCAGCACTGAGTACAAGGAGCTGACTTCACGGGAGACATTTGATGAGGAAGAACTGGGCCATCTGAGGGGGATTTTTCCCCAGGGATCTGAGCCAGTAGATGCTTCTAATCGTGCCAGGAAGCCAGAGGGGAGCCTGGAAAAGCTAGTGGAGCAAAACAGGCCAGTCACACTGACCAAAGGGGAGAGCAGCAGAGAGTCTGGGGAAAGCCTCAGGTTGGTGTCAAGACCTGTTCCCGACCAGAGACCCCACAAATGTGATATATGTGAGCAAAGTTTTGAACAGAGATCATATCTCAACAACCATAAGCGTGTACACAGGTCAAAAAAAACAAATGCAATTCGTGATTCTGGGGAAATCTTCAGTGCAAACTTAGTTGTTAAAGAAGATCAGAAAATTCCTACTGGGAAAAAATTGCATTATTGTAGTTACTGTGGGAAAACATTCAGGTACAGTGCCAACCTTGTCAAGCATCAGCGGCTTCACAGTGAAGAGAAGCCCTACAAATGTGATGAGTGTGGAAAAGCCTTCAGCCAGAGCTGTGAGTTCATCAATCACCGAAGGATGCACTCAGGAGAGATTCCCTACCGGTGTGATGAATGTGGAAAGACATTCAATCGGAGGCCCAACCTCATGAAGCATCAAAGGATTCACACCGGGGAGAAACCCTACAAGTGTGGTGAGTGTGGGAAACACTTCAGTGCCTACTCTTCCCTTATTTATCACCAGAGAATCCACACTGGAGAGAAACCCTATAAATGTCATGACTGTGGGAAAGCCTTCAGCGATGGCTCAATCCTCATCCGACATCGTCGGACTCACACTGGAGAGAAGCCATTTGAGTGTAAGGAATGTGGCAAAGGCTTTACCCAAAGCTCTAACCTCATCCAACATCAGAGAATTCATACTGGAGAGAAACCCTACAAATGTAATGAATGTGAGAAAGCTTTCATTCAAAAAACCAAACTTGTTGAACATCAGAGAAGCCACACTGGAGAGAAGCCCTATGAATGTAATGACTGTGGCAAAGTTTTCAGCCAGAGCACACACCTCATCCAACATCAGAGAATCCACACAGGAGAGAAGCCCTACAAGTGCAGCGAGTGTGGGAAGGCCTTCCACAACAGTTCCAGACTCATTCACCACCAAAGGTCACACCATGGAGAGAAACCTTACAAATGCAGTGATTGCAAGAAAGCCTTCAGCCAGAGCACTTACTTGATCCAGCACCGGAGGATCCACACCGGAGAGAAACCCTACAAGTGCAGTGAGTGTGGGAAGGCCTTCCGGCACAGTTCCAACATGTGTCAGCATCAGAGGATTCACCTCCGGGAGGACTTCTCCATGTAACGGGAGCAGTGTCTGAGGGCAGATTCCAGTTGAGTGCTTCCTGCATGCGCCCCCAGCACCTGACTCTGCCCTTTATTGATTATCCACACAATGTTTTCACAGGGTGAAAGAGCATTTCTAATTAAAGAAACCCCTTTTCTTACGTCAAAAGCAGTGCATGTTCATTTTAGAGAAATTGAGAAAGTGAGCAAAAAAGAATCTCCTGTAATCTCTCCCACTTAGAAAAAAAAATTCATTGCTGCTGATTTAGAATGTTTTCTTTGAGACATACTGGAGAGCATTTTGAAAAGAAAATACTGTAATGCTTGTCACTGCGGCACCTAGGATCTTCACTTTTGCTATTTTCTCAATATCAGAAAATTCACACTGAAGATAATACCACATATTGGAACATTTTTACATGTTGTAGATTTAAAAATATACCAGCCTGGCATGGTGGCTCATGCCTGTAATTCCAGCATTTTGGGAGGCTAAGTTGGGTGGATCACTTGAGGTCAGGAGTTTGAGACCAGCCTGGTCAGTATGGTGAAACCCTGCCTCTACGAAAAATACAAAAACCAGCCAGGTGTGGTGGTGGGCACCTGTAATCCCAGCTACTCCAGAGGCTAAGGCAGGAAAATTGCTTGAACCTGGGAGGCAGAGGTTGCAGTGAGTCAAGATTGTGCCACTGCACTCCAGCCTGGGTGATAGAGCGAAACACTGTCTTAAAAAATAAATAAATAAAACAATCATATTATTTATACTTTTTATGTTAATAGAGTTGAGGTTGCCTTTTTTATTGTGGTGAAATATAATGTGAAATTTACAATTTTAACCATTTTTAAGTGTACTATTCAGAGGCATTAAGTACAATCATAGTGTTGTGTAACCATCACCACTATGTATTTCCAGAACTGTTTTATTATCCCAAACAGAAACTCTGTATCTGTGAAACAATAATTCTTTATTTCCCCCTTTTCCCCCGCTGCTGGTAAACGCAATTCTATTTTCTGTCTCTTTGAATTTGTCTATTCTAGGAACATAAATATGTGTGGAATCATGTAATCTGTGTCTCTTTCTATGTCTGGCTTAGTTCATTTAGCATAATCTTTTCAAGGTTTTTCCATGTTGTATCCTGTTTCAGAACTCCCATTACTTTTTTTGCTTTTTTTTTTTTTTTTTTTTGAGACTGGGTCTTACTCTGTTGCCCAGGCTGGAATGCAATGGTGTGATCTTGGTTCTGCACCTTCACCCTCCCAGGTTCAAACAATTCTCTCCCCTCACCCTCCCCGGTATCTGGGACCACAGGAGCACACCGCCACACCTGGCTGGTTTTTTTTTTTTTTTTTTCAAGACAAAGTTTTGCTCTTGTTGCCCAGGCTAGAGTGCAGTGGCACAGTCCTGGCCCACTGCAGCCTCCATCTTCTGGATTCAAGTGATTCTCCTACCTCAGCCTCCCGAGTAGCTGGGATTATAGGTGCCCTCCACCACACCTGGCTAATTTTTATATTTTCAGTAGAGACGAGGTTTCACCATGTCGACCAGGCTGGTCTCAAACTCCTGACCTCAGGTGATTCACCCACCTCACCCTCCCAAAGTGCTGGGATTAACAGGTGTGAGTTACTTCGCCCCACCTAATATTTGTATTTTTTGGCAGAGTTGAGGATTCACTGTATTGCTCAGGCTGGTCTCAAACTCCTGACCTCAAGTGATCCACCCACCTTAGCTTCCCAATATTGCAGGCGTGAGCCACTGTGCCTGGCCTCCATTACTTTTTACAACCAAATAATATTCCATTGAATGTATATGGTACATTTTGTTTATCCATTTATTTGTTGTTGGACATTTGGGTGTTCCTACATTTTGCCTATTGTGAGTAATGCTGATATGAACATAGGTGTAAAAGATTTTTGAATCTCTACTGTGTGTATGTGTGTGTGTATGTGTGTGTGTATGAGTGTGTGAGCAACATGGCTGTTTATTCACCTGGGTGGAGGCGGGCTGAGGCCGAAAAGGGGTTGACCATTTCTTCCTTTTTCCATGATCTTACAGCCATTTCAGGTTTCTAATTCCAGAAGGCACTTCAGAGGTGAAGTCTGGTTCATGGGGGTTGCTGTGGGGGTCGCCATGCCATCCATGGAGTGGTCAGACCTCCTGCAGCGCCCTCCTGGGACAGGGGAAGTGAACTTTCCAGAGCGGGACGCTCCCTCTCTGGGACAGCACCCCTCCGCCCCCTCCACCCCTCTCCGCACCTGCCCAGCCCCTTGGGAGGTACTTTTAAGTACATTTAGCTATATACCTAGGAGTGAAATGGCTGAATCATATGGTAATTTAGTGTTTTGGCTGGGCGTGGTACCACTTTGGGAGATTGACATGAGTGAATCATTTGAGGTCAGGCGGTCGAGGACAGCCTGGCCAACGTGGTGAAATCTGTCTCTACAAAACATAGGAAAATTAGACAGGTATGGTGGTGCACTCCTCTAATCCCAGCTACTCTCGAGGCTGAGGCAGGAGAACAGCTTGAACCTGGGAGGTGGAGCTTGCAGTGAGCCAAGCTTGCACTGCGGCACTCCAGCCTCGGTGACAGTGACACTCCATATCAAAAAAAAAAAGGCAGGGTGTGGTGGCTCACGCCTGTAATCCCAGCACTTTGGGAGGCCAAGGCAGGTGGATCATGAGGTCAGGAGTTCAAGACCAGCCTGGCCAAGATACTTAAACCCCATCTCTACTAAAGATAAGAAAATTAGCTGGGCGTGGTGGCACGTGCCTGTAATCCCAGCTACTCAGGAGGCTGAGGCAAGAGAATTGCTTGAACCTGGGAGGTGGAGGGTGCAGTGAGCCGAGATTGCGCCATTGCACTCCAGCCTGGGTGAGAGAGTGAGACTCCATCTCAAAAAAAAAAAAGTATGGTAATTATTTAACTTACTGAGAAATGGTCAAACTATTTTCCACAGTGGCTGTGCTGTTTGACCTTTCCACCAGCAAAGCACAAAGGTTCCAGTTTTTCTACGTCCTTGCCAAATTGTTATCTTCTGCCTTTTTGGTGATAGACATCTTAAAGGGTGTGAAGTATTATCTCTTTGTGGTTTGGATTCGCATCTTGCTAATGTTGCTTAACCATTTGTATATTTTCTTTGCAGAAATCTCTTCAAGTTTGCCTATTTTTGAATTTGGCTGTTTTGTTAAGTTTTAGGGGTTCTTTATGTATTTTAGATATTAATTCCTTATTAGATATATGATTTGCAAATATTTCCTTTCATTCTGTGGGTTGCCTTTTCTCTCTCTTGGTAAGTTTCCTTTGGTGCACAAAAGTTTTTATTTTGATAAAGTTTAATTCATTTATTTTTTTTCTTTTGTTGCTTTTGCTTTGGGTGTCATGCAAAAAGTCATTGCCAAGTCCAAGGTCATGAAGCTTTTCCATTATATTTTCTTCAAAGAGTATTACAGTTTTTGTTTGTTTGTTTTAGTTTGGTTTTTGAGATGAACTTTCATTCTCATCACCCAGGCTGGAGTGCAATGCCATTATCTTAGCTCACTGCAATCTCCGCTTCTTGGCTTCTCCTGTCTCAGCCTCCCAAGTAGCTGGTATTACAGGTGCCCACCACCAGGCCCAGCTAATTTTTGTATTTTTAGTAGAGATGGAGTTTCACCATTTGGTCAGGCTGGTCTCGAACTTCTGACCTCAGGTGATCCACCTGCCTCAGGTTCCCAAAGTACTGGGATTACAGGTGTGAGCCACTGCCCCCGGCCGTGTTTGGTTTGGTTTTGAGGCAGTTGCCTAGGCTGGAGTGCCATGATACTATCTCAGCTCACTACAAGCTCTGCCTCCTGGGTTCAAGTGATTCTCCTGTCTCAGCCCCCCCAAGTAACTGGGATTACAGAGTGGACCACCACACCTAGCTAATTTTTGTATTTTCAGTAGAGACAGGGTTTCACCATGTTGGCCAGGCTGGTCTCAATCTCTTGACCTCATGATCCACCCGCCTCGGCCTCCCAAAGTGCTGGGATTACAGGTATGAGCCACTGCACCCAACCATGCCCAGTTAATTTTTGTGTTTTTAGTAAAGACAGGGCTTCATCACATTGGCCAGACTGCTCTCGAACTCCTGACTTCAAGTCATCCGCCTGCCTTGACCTCCCAAAGTGCTCAGATTACAGGTGTGAGCCACTGCACCCGGCCAACCAGCAATATATTTTTTTTCTTTTTGAGACAGGGTGTTGCTCTGTCACCTCAGTTGGAGTGAAGTGGCATGATCTCAGCTCACTGTAGCCTCCACCTTCCGGGCTCAAGCAATCCTCCCACCACAGCCTCCTGAGTAGGACCACAGGTGCTCGCCAACATATCTGGCTATTTTTTTTGTTTGTTTGTTTTGGTATTTTTAGTAGATACAGGGTTCTGTCATGTTTCCCAGGGTGGTTTTAAACTCCTGGGCTCAAGTGATCTGCCCACCTCAGCCTCCCACAGTGCTGGGATTATAGGCGTGAGCTACTGTGCCCAGCCAGTTTCTATTGAATAGACTTTCCTTTTCCAGTCAAATGATGTATTAGCTTGGGCTGCTATAACAAAATACTACAGACTGGGCGGCTTGGCCTAAGCAACAGAAATTTATTTCTCAGTTCTGGAGGCCAGGAAGTCTAAGGTAAGGTGCCAGCCTATTCAGTTCCCAGTGAGGGTTCTCTTCCTGGCTTGCAGATGGCCACCTTCTTGCTGTGTTTTTCTTTTTTAAAATTTTTTTTCTTTTTTTTGCTTGCTGTGTTCTTAATGGTAGAGAGAGAGAGAGATCTCTGGTATCTCTTCCTCTTTTAGGGGCACCAGCCTTATTGCATTAGGGCCCCACCTTATGGTCTCATTTAACCTATATCACCTTCTCATAGCCACTTTCCAAATATAGTCATATTGGGGATTTGGGTTTCAGCATACAAACTTTGGTGGGACACGAACTTGACAAAGTGTTTAGGCATCCTTCCTGAAAATCGATGATATACACAAGGGTTTATTTCTGGACTCTATTGTATTACATTTTATTGCCTATCATGCCAGTATCAAATTGTTTTTTTTATTATTGTAGCTTTGTATTAAGTTTTGAAATCAGGAAGTGTGAGTCCTCCAACTTTGTTCTTTTTCAAGATTGTTTTGGCTGTTTGGGGTCACTTGCCATTCCATATGAAGTTTAGTATAGGTCTTTCTTTTTTTCTTTTTCTTTTTCTTTGAAGCAGAATCTCACTCTATTGCCCAGGCTGGAGTGCCATGGCACAAACTCAGCTCACTGCAGCCTCGACCTCATGGGCTCAAGTGACCCACCCTTCCACCTCAGCCTTCTGAGTATCTGGAACTACAGGTGTGTGGCACCATGCCCAGTTAAGAGTTTTTCTACATGTACAAAAAGCACCATTAAGATTCTGATAGGTATCCAATCTGTAGATCACTTTGGTTAGTATTGTCACCTTAACAACATTAAGTCTTCCAAACCATGAACAGGAGGTATATTTCCATTTATTTATGGATTCTTTAACTTCTTTCAGTGATGTTCTGTAGTTTTTCAGTTTATGAGGCTTTTGCCTCTTGGCTAGATTTATTCCTTAATATTTTATTCTTTTTAATGCTCTTGTGAATGGCATTGTTTTCTTTAATCTCTTTTTTTTTTTTTTCTTTGAGACAGAGCCTTGCTCTGTCACCCAGTCTGGACTGCAGTTGTGTGATTGCGGCTCAATGCAACCTCTGCCTCCCAGGTTCAAGCGATTCTCTGCCTCAGCCTCCCAGGGAGCTGGGATTACAGGCTTACACCACCATACCCAGCTAGTGTGTGTGTGTGTGTGTGTGTGTGTGTGTTTAGCAGAGACAGGGTTTCACCATGTTGGCCAGGCTGGTCTTAAACTCTTGACCTCAAAGTAATCCACCCACCGCAGCCTCCCAAAGTGCTGGGGTTACAGCCATGAGCCACCACGCCCAGCCTGTTTTCTTAATTTCATTGCTCAGTGGCAATATGTGGAATTGCAACTGAATTCATTTATTTTTTTTTAGACAGAGTTTCACTCTTGTTGCCCAGGGTGCAGTCTCAGCTCACTGCAACCTCTGCCTCCCCAGTTCAAGCGATTCTTTTGCCTCAGCCTCCAGAATAGCTGGTATTATAGGTGTCCGTGACCATACCTGGCTAATTTTTGTATTTTTAATAGAGACAGGTTTTCAACATGTTGGCCAGGCCAGTCTTGGAGTTCTGAACTGAGGTGACTCACCCGCCTTGACGTCCCAAAGTGCTGGGATTTCAGGGGTGAGCCGCCATGTCTGGGCCAATCTTTAATGTTTTCTACACATAAGATATACCATCTGTGAACTGAGTTAATTTCTATTCCAATTTGGATACCTTGTATTTCTTTTCATGCTTAATTGCTCTGGCTAGAACTTACATTAATATGTTGAATAGAATTCACAAAAGGGGGCATCATTCCTGATCTTAAAGCTTTCATTCTTTCTCCGTTGTGTGTGATGTTAGGTTTTCCATATATAGCCTGTATCATGTTGAGGAAGTGTCCTTCTAGTCCAAGTTCATTGAATATTATTATTTTTTAATCATGAAACAGTGTGGTATTTTGTCAAATGCTTTTTCTGCATCAGTTGAGATGATCAACTGGATTTCTTGCTTGCTTTTTTTTTTTGAGACAGAGTGTCGCTCTGTCACTCAGGCTGGAGTGCAGTGATATGATCTTGGCTCACTACAGCCTCCACCTCCCAGGTTCAAGTGATTCTCATGCCTCGGCCTCCCAAGTAGCTGGGATTACAGGTTTACACCACGACACCCAGCTAACTTTGTATTTTTAGTAGAGACAGGTTTTCTCCATGTTGACCAGGCTGGTCTCAAACTCTTCACCTCAGGTGATCCACCCACATTGGCCTTCCAAAGCACTGGTATTACAGGCTTTCTTTTTTTCTTTCCCTCTTTCCCCATTCCCTCCCTCCCCTGCCTTTGTTTCCTTTCTTCCTCTTTCTTTCTCTCCTTCCTTCCTTCTTTCATTCTCTCTCTTTCTCTTTCCTTCTTTGCTTTCCTTCCTTCCTTCCTCCATCCCTCCCTCCCTCCGTCTCTCTCTCTCTCTCTCTTTCTTTCTTTCTCTTTCTTATGTTTCACTCTTGTTGCCCCCTGGGATCAAGCAATTCTCCTGTTCTCCTGCTTAGCCTCCCAGGTAGCTGGGATTACAGGCATGCGCCACTATGCCTAGCTAATTTTGTATTTTTAGTACAGATGGGGTTTCTCCATGTTGGTCAGGCAGATCTCAAACTCTCAACCTCAGGTGATCCACCTGCCTCGACTTCCCAAAGTCCTGGGATTACAGGTGTGAGCCATCATGCCTGGCCCCCTTCCTTCCTTCTTTTCTTCTTTCTTTCTTTCTCTTTCTCTCTTTCATTTTCTTTGTTTCTCCTTTTCTCCCTTTCCATTCCTTTCGTTCCTTTCTTTTTTACTCTCTTTCCTTTTCTTTCTTCCTTCCCTCCCTACCTTCCACCTTTCTCTCTTCACCCCTCCTTCTTTTCTTTTCTTCTTTTCTTTTGAGACAGAATCTGTCACCCCGATTGGAGTGCAGTGGTGTGATCACAGCTCACTGCAACCTGAAACTCCGGGGCTCAAGCAGTCCTCCTGCCTCACCCTCCTAAGTAGCTGAAACTTCAGGTGCATGCCACCACACCCAGCCTGTCTGTCTGTCTGTCTATGTATGTATGTATCTATCTATCTATTAATATTTTGTAGAGAAAGGATCTTGCTATGTTGACCAGGCTGGTCTCAAACTCCTGGTTTTAAGCGGTCCTTCTGCTATCGCCTCCGAAAGAGTTGGGATTACCAGTGTGAACTACCGTGCCTGGCTGGGTTTTTTTCCCTGCATTCTGTTAATGTGATGTACTACACTGATTTTGATGGGTTGTGCATCCTTGGATTCTGGAAATAAAATACCACTCAGTCATGGTGTACAATCCTTTTAATGCTTTTGAATTAGTTTTGCTAGTATTTTGTTGAGAATTTTTGCATTAATATTCGTACAGAGTCTTTGTTTCCCTTTAACATTAGGGTAATGCTGGCCTTATAGAATGAGTTACAACATGTTCCTTTCTCTTTAATTTTTTGGAAGAGTTTTAGAAGGATTGGTATTCTTTTTAAATATTTGGTGGACTTTACCAGTGAAGCCATCTGGTCCAGGGGTTTTCTTTGTTGGGAGGTTTTTGATTATTGATGTAATCTCCTTAGTAGTTACATCTATTCATATTTTCTATTTCTTCATGAGTTAGTGTTGGTAGGTTGTATGTTTCTAGTAATTTTTCCACTTCATCTAGGTTCTCTAGTTTGTTGGTGTTCATTTATTTATAGTACTATAATCCTTTTTCTTTCTTTTCTTTTCTTTTTTCTTTGAGATGGAGTCTTGCTCTGTCACCCAGGCTGGAGTGCAGTGGCACAATCGTGGTTCACTGCAACCTCCACCTCCCAGGTTCAAACAATTCTCCTGCCTCAGCCTCCCAAGGAGCTGGGAACACAGGCACATGCCCCCACATCCAACTAATTTTTAGTAGAGACAGGGTTTCACCATTTTGGCCAGACTGGTCTCAAATTCCACATTTCAGATGATTCACCTGCCTTGGCCTCCCAAAGTGCTGGAATTACAGGCATGAGCTACCTTGCCCAGCCATATCTATGAGGTTGGTAATAATGTCCCCATTTTCGTTTCAAATTTTAGTAATGAATCTTCCCATTTGTTCTTGGTCAATCTAGCCAAAATTTTTTCAGTTTATCTTTTTGAAGAACCAATTTTTTATTTTGTGAGTTTTCTCTGTTTCTTTTCTATTTTATTTTTCTTCACTCTAATCTTTATTATTTCCTTTATTCTATTATCTTTAGGTTTAATTTGCTTTTCTTTTTCTAGTTCCTTAAGGTACGTTGTTTAGTTATTGATCTTAGACCTCTCTTCTTTCTTAAAGTATGTGTTTGTAGCCATAAATTTCCCTCTAAGCATTGCTTTCACTGCATTTTATAAGTTTTAGTATGTTGTGTTTTCATTTTCATTTCTCACTAGGTATTTTCTGCATTCCCTTGTGATTCCCTATTTGACTCATTCGTTGGTCAAGAGAATGTTGTTTTGATTTTCTAGTTGTCTTTCTATTATTGATTTCTAGTTTTATCCCATTGTGATCAGAAAAAATACTTTGATTTAAATATTAAAATTTTTTTAATATATAGACAGGGTTTCCCCAGGCTAGTCTTGAACTCTTGGGATCAAGCAGTCCTCCTGCCTTGGCTTCCCTAAGTATTGAGATTACAGGTATGCACCCACACCCGGCTAATTTTTTGATTTTTAGAAGAGATGGGGTTTCACCCTGTTGGCCAGGATGGTCTCGATCTCTTGACCTAGTGATCCACCCACCTTGGCCTCCCAAAGTGCTGGGATTGCATGCATGAGCCACTGCACCTGGCCATTTTAAATATTTTAAAGTTATTATGAGTTGTTTTGTGGCTTACCATATGGTCTAATCTGGAGACCTTTCTTGTATATTTATGTGTATTCTGCTGTTACTGGGTGGAGTGTTCTGTATATGTCTAACTCTAATTGTTTTATACTGTTATTCAAGTCTTCTATGAGTGATTTCTTATCTGGTTGTTCTATCTATTAGGGGAACTATTGAAGTCTCCAACCGTTATTGTAGAACTATCCATTCATCTCTTCATTTGTGCTTTATATATTTTGGGGCTTTGTTGTTAGGGTTGTATATGTTTATAATATACAGTATATAATAGGGTTGTATCTTCTTGCTGTGTTGAGTCTTTTATTAACACATAACATCCTCTTTGTCTTTTGTAACCTTTTTGTTTTAATATCTGTTATGTCTGATAATAATGTAGCCAGCCTAGCTCTCTTTTGGTTTCTATTTGCATAAATTTATTTTCCATCCTTTTACTTTCAACTCTTTGTGTTCTTACATCTAAAAAGTGAGTCCGTCATTGACAAATATATAGTTGGATCCTGTTTTTTTTTTTGTTGTTTATTTGTTTTGTTTTTGGGTGGGGACAGGGGCTAATTCTGACACCCAGACTGGAGTGTAGTGGTATGATCACAGCTCACTGCAGCCTCCACCTTGCTGGTCTCAACTGATACTCCAACCTTAGCCTCCTGTGTAACTGGGACTACGGGTGTGCACCACCACACCCAGCTAATTTTGGTTTATTTTTTGTAGAGACAAGGTTTTGCCGTGTTGTCCAGGCAGGTCTCAAACTCCTGGGCTCAAGTGATCCATCTGCTTTGGCCTCCCAAAGTGCTGGTATTTTAAGTGTGAGCCACCAGCCATGGCAAGGTTCTGATTAAATCTAAGCTGCCAATATTGGTCTTTGAACAGTAAAGTTTAATACATTTACTTTGAATGTGATTATTCATGAAGTATTTACTTCTGTTTGTTTTCTGTATGTCTTATATGGTTTTTGTCCTCAATTTGTCCCTTACTGCATTTATTGGGTATTTAGTTGATTTTTCTCATAATATACCATTTTAATTTCCTTCTTTTTTTCCATGAAGTATTTACTTATGTTTGTTTTCTGTATGTCTTATATGGTTTTTGTCCTCAATTTGTCCCTTACTGCATTTATTGGGTACTTAGTTGATTTTTCTCATAATATACCATTTGAATTTCCTTCTTTTTTTTTTTTTTTTTTGAGCCAGAATCTCTCTGTTGCCCAAGCTGGAGTACAGTGTGGTACAAGCTTGGCTCACTGTGGCCTCTGCCTTCTGGGTTCAAGTGATTCTCATGCCTCAGCCTCCTGAGTAGCTGGGATTACAGCGATGTGCCACCACAGCTAGCTATTTATTTTTGTATATTTAATAGAGACAGGGTTTCACCATGTTGGCCAGGCTGGCCTTGAACTCCTAACCTCAAGTGATCCAACTGCCTCGGCCTCCCAAAGTATCCTTTTATTTTTTTGCTGCATATCTTTTAGTTATTTTCTTTTTATTTATTTATTTAAGACAGGGTTTCACCATGTTGGCCAGGATGGTCTTGCACTCCTGACCTCAGGTGATCAGCCCACCTTGGCCTCCCAAAGTGCTGGGATTACAGGCATGAGCCACTGCGCCCGGCCTTTTTTAGTTATTTTCTTAATTGTAAACCTTGGGGTTTACAATTAACTTTTCTTTTTTTCAAGACAAGGTCTCACTCAGTTGTCCAGGGTGTAGTAGAGTGACATGCTCATGGCCCCACTGCAGGCTCAACCTCCTGGGCCCAAGTGATTCTCCCACCTCACCCTCCCTAGTAGCTGGGAGCACAGTATGCACTACTACCCTAGCTAATTTTTTTTTGAGACTGTGTCTTGCTCTGTTGCCCGGGCTGAAGTGCAGTGGTGCGATCTCGGCTCACTGCAACTTCCACCTCCTGGGTTCAAGTGATTCTCATTCCTCTGCCTCCTGAGTAGCTGGAATTACAGGTGCCTGCCACCATGTCTGGCTAATTTTTGTATTTTTAGTAGAGAAGGGGTTTCACCATGTTGGCCAGTCTAGTCTTAAACTCCTGACCTCAAGTCATCCACACGCTTCAATCTCCCAAAGTGCTGGGATTACAGGTATGAGCCACCTTGCCCAGTCAACACTCTACTTCTATATATCTCTACCCCTTACCCTTTATATTGTTATTATCACAGGTCACATCTTTATACATTGCATGCCCAATTACATAGATTTATGGTATTGTTTGATGCATTTGCCTACTAAATCACATAGGAAAAAAAAAATTACAAACCATACCAAAAGTACAGTAATACTGGCTTTTATATTTATCTATGTAGTTACTTTTACCAGTGTTCTTTATTTTTCTTATGACTTTGGGTCACTGTCTAATGGTCTTTCATTTTAGCCTGAAGGACTTCCTTCAGTATTTCATGCAAAGCAGTTACATTAGTAATGAACTCTCTCAGCTTTTTATTGGAATATATCTTAATGTCTCCTTCATTCCTGAAGGACAGTTTTGTTGGATAATGAATTCTTGGTTGACATATTTTTTCCTTTTAGTCTTGTAAACATGTCATCCCACTCCCTTCTGGCCTTCATAGTTTCCAAGAATAAATCTGCTGTTAATCCAATTGAAATTCCCTTGTATGTGATGTATTATTTCTCTGTTGCTGGTTTCAAAATTTTGTCTCCATGTTTGGATTTGTTCGTTTATTTATTTATTGAGAAGGAGTTTTGCTCTGTTACCCAGGCTGGAGTGCAGTGGCACAATCTTGGCTCACTGCAACCTCTGCCTCCTGGGATCAATTGATTCTCCTGCCACATCCTCCAGAGTAGCTGGGATTATAGGCACGTGCTACCATGCCTGGCTAATTCCATGTTTGGGTTTCAACAATTTGATGATAATGCATTTTGTTGTGGAACTCTTTGAGGTTATCCTGTTTGGAGTTTGTTTAGTTTCTTGGACATGTATATTAATATCTTTCCTGTATTTCAGAAATTTGGGGCCATTCTGTCAAATATCTTTTCTGCCCCCTTCTCTTTCTTTTGAGGATCCTATAATGTGTATATTGGTATGTTTGATGGGGTCCCATAGTTCTCTCAGAATTTATTTTCCTTCATTCATTTTTCTTTCTGCTCCTCAGATTGGATAATTTCAATTATCTTCCAGTTTGCTGATCCTTTCTTCTGCTTGCTTGTCATATCATCAGTTGAATCCCTCTGGTGAGTTTTCCCCTCCCTTTCTCCCTTCCTTCCTTTCATCCTCTGTTTCTTCTTTCCTTTCTTCCTTTTCTTTCTTTTAAGACAGGGTTTCACTCTATTACCCAGGTTGGAGTGCAGTGGTGCAATCACTGCTCACTTTAGCCTTGACCTCCCAGGCTCAAATAGTACCCCCATCTAGGCCTCCAAAGTAGCTGAGACCATAGATGCACTACCTGCTGGGCTTGTTTCTGATTTCATGCTTATTCCTATCCTAGTTTCCTTTTGTGATTTCCCCAAAACTCCTCTGCCTTCAGGCAGGTAAAAACCACAATTTGATCCCGAGCAGCCCTGGCTGCTCACTTCCCCACTGGCGCCCGCTACTTGCTGCTTCTCAGACTTGGTTCCCAGGCCCCTGCACACCTGGGAGGATGGGGTAGGCCAGGCTATGGAGGTATGGAGGCTGGGTCTTTCCTTGGCCCTGCATGGACAACAATGTGGCTGAGAAGCAGTGGAGTTTGGGGAGCCTGGACACTCCTCATGTCCTGTGCTTGGATGTCCTGGGCCCAACCCTGCCTCTAGAGCAGCCTAGGTGGTACAGAACTGGGGACCAGTTGCTGTGGGCACAGGGGCTTGGTCTGGCAGACTGACCACCTCCTCCTACCTCTCTTCCTACCTCCTTGACTTTACTGTGGCTCTGACTCTGCCTCCACCCAGCCCCTTATCCCTGAGATCCTCACATAGCCTGGGGGTCTTCTCTATAATGCTGGCTGTCATCTCACAGTCAGGGCATCTTCCTGAACAAAATCTGACCCTGCCTCTCTTTGTCCCTCCTGACTCCCCAGGCATTAGGGGTGAAGCTCATGTACAACTTGGCCATCAGGCCCAGGCCCTCCCTGTCCAGCCTGGTGGAGACTCAGGTGCCCAGCTCCTGAACTTTTGGCAGTGAGGATCTACAAGGCTCTTTCCCACCCCAGGTTCCTGCACTTACCGTTTTCTTATGTTGGGAACCCTCCCTGGACACCAGCCATGGCTGGGCTGTCTTTATGCCTGCCCACTCATGTGTCCATTACAGCTCATGGAAACCAGGATGGTTTGCATATCCTCTCTCAGCATCACCTTCTGCCCCCCACCCCCCAGGTTAGTCCAGGGAAGGGTAAGGAACACTTTTTACCAAGATCAGGGTGATGGAGGCTGGGCACGGTGTCTCACGCCTGTAATCCCAGCACCTTGGGAAGCCAAGGTGGGTGGATCACTGAGGTCAGGTGTTCAAGACCAGCCTGGTCAATTTGGTGAAACTCCATCACTACTAAATACAAAAATTAGCCAGGTATGGTGGTGCATACCTGTAACCCCAGTTACTCAGAAGGCCGAGGGAGGAGAATTGCTTGAACCCAGGAGGCAGAGGTTGCAGTGAGCTGAAATTGCACCACTGCACTCCAGCCTGGGCAACAGCAACAGAGTGAGATTCTGCCTCCAAACAAAACAAAACAAAAAAACAGGGTGTCATGAGTAAATGCCAGAAGATACTTGCCCAGTAATGGGTCCCAGCAATAGAAACACAGGTTCCAGAGCCAGAAAGGACCAGTCTCCTCTCAACCACAGAGTACAGTAAGGAGTCAGGCATGGGGGAGAGCTGTGGGTGCAATATCCAATGTGGGCGAGTTGATCTGCCATAGACATGAGTGTCTCTGCACAGTCTTGCAGGGTATGCCACACCTACTCTTTACTTGGGCCATTTCTCAGGGTTGTGTTGTTTGCAGCCAACCATCTTGAATACTGTAATGTTTCCTCAGGGACAAAGAGCAGGTTTGCTCACTGTTGGCTATAAAACAGGTGGATTTGGGCTGGGCACAGTGGCTCATGCCTGTAATCCCAGCACTTTGGGAGGCCAAGGTGGGTGAATCACCTGAGTTCATGAGTTCAAGACCAACCTGACCAACATGGATAAACCCTGTTTCTACTAAAAATACAAAATTAGCCAGGTGTGATGGCACATGCCTGTAGTCCCAGCTACTTGGGAGGCTGAGGCAGGAGAATTGCTTGAACCCAGGAGGCAGAGGCAGTGAGCTGAGATCATGCCATTACACTTCAGCCTGGGCTACAGAGTGAGACTCTCTCAAAAAAATAAAAATGAAAAAAAATAAAACAGGTGGTTTCCCCAAGTTCAGTGTTCCTTAGCTATGCTGAAGACCTGCAGCAAGCCCAACATCTTCCTGAGCTATACTGCATCACTTTTGTGTGACTTGGTGAGATAAAGTAGCAAACATAAGCCATGTTTGCTCATTTCTGTTCTCAGCATAATTTCACAAAGTCCCTGATTCTGTGACAACATATAACTCTGAAAAAAGAAAAAAAACGCTTTGAAGACAAAAAAAAGATAGAGCACATAACCCAAAGTCTCTTGCCTTGTATTCCTTAAAAGATAAGTTACCCTAGTCTTTGCCTTTTTTTATGCATGATAACATCTGACAGGGTTAGTGATTATGCTTTGTACTCTTGCACCCAAAATTGGATGTGACTGTTCACATACTAAACCTTCACAACCCTATATAAGCTGTGAGCTAAAACACCGTCAGAGCAGTCTGAAAGACTCCTCCCACACTGTAGTCCTTAGTAAGACTTCTAAATAAAACTAACTTTAATTCTTTAAAAGCCTGATTTTTTTCCTTCAGTAGACAGGGGGAACAGGAACTCACAAATATGCTGTTGCTTAAGCTGCTTGCCATGCTATAAGTAGTAGTTTTTTGTCTCTGATCCAGGAGTTTGGTGTCTTCTGCCAGCATCCATAAAACACAGCAAGCCTTATAAGTGGATCTTAGATTATAAGTGGATCAAATCAATTCCTGGACTTAACAACAAGCTGTTCATTGTGAAATGGCTGAGAACAGGCTGACCACCTCAGGGTAGGTGGGGCTGTGTGCAGAAGGCAGCTGTGCTGGGGTTACTGGCACATGGCAGGGAGAATCTCTTCATTCTGCCAATCCCTCAGCCACATTTAGCCCACCCAAGGACTAAGGGTGCATAGTGCACTAGGACACAGATGATGGTGTAGGAAGCCCTGAGTTACCATGAACTGGGCACTGGTCTGGAATTCCTGCAGTGATTTCATTTAATTCCCACAGTAACCCTGTGACACAGATGGTATTAGTCTCATCTACAGACATGAGCCTGAGTGTCAGAAAGGATAAGTGACTTGACTGAGATCACAAAGCATTTGGAGGCAGGACAGTGGTGTGATCATGGCTCACTGCAATCTCAACCTCGCCACTCATGATCCTCTCAGCTCAGCCTCTCAAGTAGCTGGGACTACAGACATGCACCACCACACTCAGCTAATTTTCGTATTTTTTGTAGCAAGTCTCACTGTGTTTCACAGGCTGCTGTTGAACTCCTGAGCTCAAGCCATCCTCCTGGCTTAGCCACCGAAAGTGCTGGGATTACAGGTGTGAACCACTGTGCCCAGCCCAGCTTGCTTTCCTATTGTCAGCCATCAACCAGTGTTTGGGTCATAGGTTAAAATGTCCAAATCACATCCATTTCCAAGTTGTATCTAGAGCTGGTGTGCTAGACATGCTTAAATTGAATCTTAATAGAGTTTCAACAGGACAAAACTTATGTAAACATAAGTACACTCTTTTAAATTCTCTAAGTGTAAAAATTAATTTTCTTGAGATTTTTCTGACATTTTGACAATTCTGCAGCAAGATAAAGCCTTTGGCCAGGTGCCTGTAGTCCCAGCACTTTGGGAGACTGAGGTGGGAGGATCACTTAAGGCCAGGAGGTCAAGACTAGCCTGGCCAACATGGTGAAACCCCATCTCAAAAAAAAAAAAAAAATTGGAAAATTTGCAACTTGAGGATGCAATAGGGAAGAAAAACCCATTTTCAGGGGAGAAATTCAAGCCTGTTATAGAAATTTGCATCTTGAAGAGCTGAATGTTAATCACTCAGACAATGGGGAAAATGTTTCCAGGGCAAGTCACCAGAGACCTTTGAGGCATTCCCTCCCCCTCCATCACAAGCCTGGAGGCCTAGGAGGGAAAAATGGTTTCCTGGGCAAGATGCAGAGCCGCTACTGTGTGCAGCCTAGGGACCTGGTTCTCTGCATCCCAGCTGCTCCAGCTGTGTTTAAAAGGGGCCAAGGTACAACTCAGATTGTGGCTTCAAAGGATGTAATCCCCAAGCCTTGGAAGCTTCCACATGGCATTGAGCCCCTGGGTGAACAGAAGTCAAGAATTGAGGTTTGGGAACCTATACCTAGATTTTAGAGAATGTATGGAAATGTCTGGATGTCCAGGCAGAAGTCTGCTGCAGGGGTGGAGCCCTCATGGAAAACCTCTGTTAGAATGGTACAGAAGCAAAATGTGGAGTTGAAGCCCCCACACAGAGTCCCCAGTGGGGCACTGCCTAGTGAGGCTGCAAGAAGAGGGCCATAGTCCTCCAGACACCAGAATGGTGTATATGGTGACAGCTTGCACTGTGAACCTGGAAAAGTCACAGGCACTCAACAGCAGCCCGTGAAAGCAGCCAGGAGGGAGGCTGTGCCCTGCAAGGCCACAGGAGCAGAGTTGCCCAAGGCTATGGGAGCCCACCTCTTGCATCAGCATGACCTGGATGTGAGATATAGAGTAAAGCAAAATCACTTTGGAACTTTAAGGTTTAATGACTACCCTATTGGATTTTGGACTTGAATGAATCCTATAGTCCCTTTGTTTTGACCAATTTCTCCCATTTGGAATGGGTGTATTTACTCCCATTTGGAATGGGTGTATTTACACCCATTCCTGTACTCCCATTGTATCTAGGAAGTAACTAACTTGCTTTTGATTTTACAGGCTCATAGGCAGAAGAGACTTGCCTTGTCTCTGATGAGGCTTTGGACTTGGACTTTTGGGTTAATGCTGAAATGTGCTAAGACTTTGGGGGACTGCTGGGGAGGCATGATTGGTTTTGAAATGTGAGGAAAAATGAGATTTGGGAGGGGCCAGAGCAGAATGATATGGTTTGGTTCTGTGTCCCCACCCAAATCTCATCTTGAATTGTAGCTTTCATGATCTCCATGTGTCATGGGAGGGACCCAGTGGGGGTAACTGAATCATGAAGGTGGGTTTTTCCCATTCTGTTCTCATGATAGTAAATAAGTCTCATGAGATCTGCTGGTTTTATAAAGGGCATTTTCCCTGCACACTCCCTCTTGCCTGCTGCCATGTAAGATGTGCCTTTGCTCCTCCTTCACCTTTTGCCATGATTGTGAGGTCTCTCCAGCCATGTGGAACTGTGTGTCCATTAAACCTTTTTTTCTTTGTAAATTATCTAGTCTCAGGTATTTTTTCATAGCAATATGAAAATGGAGTAATACACTCTTCCACATTTACTCCATGTGTGAGTTTTCTCTCCTGTGTGAATCCTAAGGTGTAACATAAGTTGAGAGCTCTGGCTAATGGTTTTCACACACACAGGACATGTATAGGGCCTCTCCCCTGTATAAATTATCTGATGCTGAATAAATCGTGAGCTCTGCCCCAAGCTTTGCCACATTAATTACATCCATAGGGTTTTTCTCCTCTATGAGTTCTTTGATGCTGAATAACTTGTGAGCTTTGAGTGAAGCCTTTCCCACAGTCATTGCATTGAAAAGGTTTTTCTCTGGTAGGAGTTCTCTGATGTGGAGTGAGACTTGAACTGCAACTGAAAGCCTTCACACACACATTGCACTTGCAGGGTTTATCTCCAGTGTGCATTAACTGATGTTGAATAAGGCATGAGCTCTAACCAAAGGGCTTCCACATTCAGTACACTTCAGGGCCTCACTCAGTGTGGAATGGTTTGATGCCAATCAAGGTGGAACTTTGGCTAAAGCATTTTCCACATTCTTTACACTTGTAGGGTCTCTCTCCTGTATGAATTATCTGATGTCTACTGTGGAGTGAGCTCTGAAGACAGGTGCAGTGGCTTACACCTGTAATCCCAGCACTTTGGGAGGTCAAAATGGGTGGATCACCTATGGTTGGGAGTTCGAGACCAGCCTGACCAACATGAGGAAACCCCGTCTCTACTAAAAATACAAAATTAACCGGGCATGGTGGTGCATGACTGTAATCCCAGCTATTTTGGAGGCTGAGGTGGGAGAATTGCTTGATCCCAAGAGGTGGAGGCTGCAATGAACCAAGATCGCACCACTGCACTCCAGACTGGGCAAGAAGAGCAACACTCCATCTCAAAAAAAAAAAAAAAAAAAAAAAAAAGAGTGAGCTCTGATTAAAAGCTTTTCCACATTCCTTGCATTCATGGAGTTTCTCTCTGATATGAATTCTTTGATGCAGAATAAGTTGTGATTTCTTCCTGAAGGTTTTTTTGACATTTGTTACAGCCATAATTATGGTTTTTCTCCTGCATGAATTCTCTGATGCTGAGTCAGGTGTGCCTTTTGACGAAACGATTTCCTACTTCTTCACGCTTAAGTGGTTTCTTTGTAGTGTGAGTTTCCTGGTGTTAAGTTGTGAGTTAAGACTGAAGAGTTTTCCTCATTCATTACACCCATAATGTTTCTCTCCACTGTGAATTACATGATGTTGAATAAGGCATGAGCAACATACAACTAAAGGCTTTCAAACATTTATTATATTTATATGGTTTTTCTACAGTGTGAAAAATTTTGACGTCCTCTAAGATTTGCACTTCAACCAAACTCTTTCCACATTTATGACATCTGTGAGGCTTTTTTCCAGCATGAATTTGCTGATGTAGACTATTTGGGCCAGGTGAGTGGCTCATGCCTGTAATCTCAGCACTTTGGGAGCCGAAGTGGGCAGATCCCTTGAGGTCAGGAGTTCAAGACAAGCCTGGCCAACATGGTGAAACACCACCTCTACTAAAAATACAAAAATTAGCTGTGGTGGCAGGCACCTGTAATCCTGGCCACTCAGGACACTGACGCAGGAGAAGAGCTTGAACTCAGGAGGCAGAGGTTACAGTAAGCCAAGATTGTGCCACTGCGCTCCAGCCTAGATGACAGAGAGAGACTCCATCTCAAAAAAATAAAAAAAGGAATATCTGAATTATATTTTAAGCTTTTGCCACGTTTATGATATCTATGAGCTTTGTCTTCTGTAGAATATTTGTGGCTTATAACAAGATATGAGTTCCAACTGAAGCTTTCTCTACATTAATTATATTCCTGGTCACTCTTCCATGTGAGAAATTCTTTGTGGGATATGGTCATTTCACAAACCACTTTCTCCCAAGTTAGCGATCTCCTCAAAGCACTTTCCTGACAGTTGTCTGACTCATTGTCATCTTCCTCCGATCTTGGTGGGATATGCTGAAGGAGCGTTTCTAATATTCCACATTTGGGTATGTTAGAAATTTCTTTGTTGAAGAATTGTTTATTCTGGATCCCCATTAAGGAATCTGGAAGGAAAAAAAAAGAATAGAAAATGCAAGTATGGGCAGGGCACGGTGGCTCACACCTGTAATCCCAGGACTTTGGGAAGCCAAGGAGGGGGGATCATGAGGTCAAGAGATCAAGACCCTCCTGACCAATATGGTGAAACCCCATCTCTACTAAAAACACAAAATTAGCCAGGTGTGGTGGTGCATGCCTGTAATCCCAGCTACTCGGGAGGCTGAGGCAGGAGAATCACTTGAACTCAGGAGGTGGAGGTTGCCGTGAGCCGAGATCACGCCACTGCACTCCAGCCTGGGTGACAGAGTGAGATTCCATCTCAAAAAAAAAGGCCAGGCGTGGTGGCTCACACCTGTAATTCAAGCATTTTGGAGGCCAAGGCGGGCGTATCACCTGAGGTCAGGAGTTTAAGACCAGCCTGACCAACATGGTGAAACCCTGTCTTTAAAATAATAATAATAATAAAAAGAAAAACCAGTTTCCAATCTCCAGAAAGGATGCCAGGTGGAAGTGGTGATTAAAGTAGAAATGGTAATATGCCAAAAAAGGATGGGGGGAGGGGAGGGATTCAACTAAGAGGTATGCTTGCAAAGAAGTGGTTAAGACAAGCTGCAGGTTCTCAGAACTAAAAGTAAAAGGGGTTTGGCATGGTGGCTTACACCTGTAATCTCAGCACTTTGGGAGGCTGAGGCAGGCGGATCACCTGAGGTCAGGAGTTCGACACCAGCCTGGCCAATATGTTGAGACCCTGTCTCTACTAAAACTACAAAAAATTAGACATCTGTGGTGGCAGGCACCTGTAATCCCAGATACTCAGGAGGCTGAGGCAAAATCACTTGAGCCTGGGAGGTGGAGTTTGCAGTGAGCCAAGGTTGCACCACTGCACTTCAGCCTGGGCAACAGGGCAAGACTCTGTCAAAAAATAAACTAAAATAAGTAGGCCAGGCATGGTGACTAACACCTGTAATCACAGTACTTCGGGAGGCCAAGGTGGGTGGATCACAAGGTCAGGAGTTCAATACTAGCCAAGCCAAGATGGTGAAGCCCCATCTCTACTAAAAGTACAAAAATTAGCTGAGCATGGTGGTGGGTTCCTGTAATCCAAGCTACTGGGGAGGCTGAGGCAGAGAATCGCTTGAGCTCAGGAGGCAGAGGTTGAGCCGAGATCATGCCATGGCACTCCAACCTTGGTGACAGAGCGAGACCCCATCTCAACAATAAATAAATAAATAGGCTGGGCACAATTGTTCAAGCCTGTAATCCCAGCCCTTTGAGAGGCTGAGGCAGCTGGATCACCTGAGGTCAGGGGTTCAAGACCAGCCTGGCCAACATGGTGAAACCCTGTCTCTACTAAAAATACAAAAAAAATTAGCCAGGTGTGGTGGCGGGTGCCTGTAGTCCCAGCTACTTGGTTGGCTGAGGCAGAGAATCACTTTAGCCCAGGAGGCAGAGGTTGCAGTGAGACAAATCGTGCCATTGCACTCTAGCCTGGGTGACAAGAGTGAGACTCTGGTTGGAAGGAAAGAAGGAAGGTAGGTAGGAAGGAAAGTAAAAGGGACAAGGAGAATGGAGAAAAGAAGAAGAATCAAGGCTGAGACTGGCTAAGGAAGAACAACTGCTGAAGGTGTGAAAGAGTGATCCCAATCGCAGAGGGTTACCACGGGACCCATCACTCAACCCACCCACAGAACTCTGAAAACACAAGGACCTGCCTTCCACCCTCACTCCTGGGCAGGACCTCTCCAGAAAGCACTCACCCTCTGGTTGTCACCTGGCCATGGCACAGTGATCTCAGACTTCACCTAGTCCCCTCAAAGGTGCAGTGCTGGCTTCCCACCTGCCCAGGGACTCTGTGTTCTATGTAGGCCTCTCTCTTGCAACTCTGGATTTCTTCCTTTCTCTTGTTCTCTCTACAGTCTCTCTGTTCTCTCACTTGACTCTGTTTTTTCTTTTTGAGATGGAGCCCTGCTGTTGTCAGCCCAGGCAGAGTGCAATGGCACGATCTTGTCTCACTGCAATCTCCGCCTCCCGAGTTCCAGCTATTCTCCTGCCTTAGCCTCCCGAGTAGCTGAGATTACAGGTGTGTGCCACCACATGCAGCTAATTTTTGTATTTTTTAGTAAAGGCAAGGTTTCACCGTGTTGACCAGGCTGGTCTCGAACTCCTGACCTCAGGTGATCCGCCTACCTCAGCCTCCCAAAGTACTGGCATTACAGGCATGAGCCACAGTGCCCGGTCTGGCTCTGGTTTTTCAAGTTATGTCTCCTCCTAATGTATTCCACTACTGCCTTCTCCAGAAGTGGCCTCCCTCTTCTCACCTGGGAAGGAGCATCTCTGTGGTGTATTTTCAGTCGCTGGAACATCTGGCAGCCATGGCTCTTCCTCTCTCTCCAGCTAGAAGATCAGGTCAGGTTTGAGGGCTGGAAATTCTGCTGGAGGAGAAGGAAACACAACAGGGGCATTTCTGCCGAGAACCAAAGCCTATGGTCTGTAGACAGCAGGCAGAGAGGTTCAGCTGGACCAGGTAGGAAGGCCCAAGGTAGGCCCAGGATGGTGGAATTCATAGGAGCTCTAAAGATAAAACTGTGTCCAGAGTGGGGATGGATGGGGATGAGTCAGGGCTGAGGGAGAAAGAAGGGGAAAGGGAGAAAGGAGAAGAGTGCAAGATGATTAAGAGGTTGAGACTCTGGCTGGGTGCAGCGGCTCATGCCTGTAATCCCAGCACTTTGGGAGGCTGAGGCAAGCTTGAGCCAGGAGTTCAAGACCAGCCTGGGCAACAGAGTGAGACCTCATTTCTACAAAGCCAGGTGTGGTGACTCATGCCTGCAGTCCCAGCTACATGGGAGGCAGAGATGGGAGGGTTGCTTGAACCTGGGAGGTCAAGGCTGCAATGAGCCATGATTGTGCCACTGCACTCCAGCCTGGGCAACAGAGTGAGATCCTGTCTCAAAAAAAACAAAAAAAGTTCAGATACATCAGGACTATACCAAATTGTGCTGGGGAGACAGGGAAACTCCTGCCAAGCATGAGTGGAATTTCATGGTGCAACACCTATAGAGAACTTGGAGAGAGGGGCTGCCTCAAGCCCCGCCTCTTTTCTCCTTGTGGAGCTCAGGTCTATCACCTGGAGAAAGGGTTCAGGATGTGGAATCGCCATCAGTTGTTCAGTACTTCATCTGAACAACTGAAGTACTCAGAGAGCCTGGAAGTGGGGCAGGGGAGAGGGCAGTACCTACCCAGCCAGGTCAAGTTCCTACAATTCTTCAGCATCACTGCACTTTTGGTGCAGAGCAAGATGCATCCATTCCCTCCCTGTGAATATGCAGCCTCATCGTCAATGTCACTGACCCAAGAAATAATATGTGGGTGTGGGAAAAAGGCACTGCTGGAGATCAATTTAAAATCAGATAAAAATACTTTTAAGTTGGCTGCGCATGGTGGCTCATACCTTTAATCCCAGCACTTTGGGAGGCCGAGATGGGCAGATCACCTGAGGTCGGGAGTTCGAGACCAGGCTGACCAACATGGAGAAACCCCATCTCTTAAAAAAAAAAAAAAAAAACTTTTACGGAAAAAATACATGAAATGGACTGCCCTCAGTAAGTGGTAGAAGTTTAAAATATAACCGGGATCAAGCAGAGTAATAAAAATTACTGGAGGCAAATAAATATAGTTATGGTTTTATTGCTAATCTTCTGTACTCACTTTGCTTCTCCAAGCCCTAGCTAGAAGAAACAAATCTGGTGTTCCCTGACTCTGTACCACCCAAGTGAGGGTGGTTCAGTTCCCCCAGCTTCGACAGAAGAACCACATCACTCAGCCCCACAATGCCCCAAACCACAGAAAGAGAAATTAGGTTTTAGGCCCTAGTGATGGGACAGGTGGCCATGAGGCCTCCTGTGTAAACCTGGAACTTGGAAAGAGGCCTAGGAGCAACGTGCTCTACCCAGAAGCTCCCATCCCAGCTCACAGGTGAAGGGCCAGTGGAACAGGAAAGTGTTCTTCCTAGAGAAAGCCGGGGGACTTCTTGCCCTTTCAGTAAAGGCTTTTGCGCATTCTACTGGAATGTCGGGTATCAAACCGCTGTCACTGCTGCTCAGCTCTTGGTTGGCCTTCTGGTCCACCTAACAATGTCGGCCTCTGCAGGGTTCACCTTGCTTCCTATCTTGCTTTCCTCCCAATTTTCCATTATAAGAAATTTCCAACGTAGAGAATATTACAAAACTACTTCTGTGTCTACATGAATTCAGCAGCTGCTGCTATGTTGTCCTGTTCTCTGAAATGCTCTCCACATGTTCTATTTCTGGCTGAACCATTTGGAAGTAATTTGCCGCTTTTGACACAGCTCCCCAGATGTCGCAGAATGAGACTATAGGGCCAGGCACAGTGGCTCACGCCTGTAATCCCAGCACTCTGGGAGGCCAAGGAGGGCAAATCATGAGATCAGGAGATCGAGACCATCTTGGCCAACATGGTGAAACCCAATCTTTACTAAAAAAACAAAAATTAGCCAGGGGTGGTGGCACACACCTGTCATTGTCATCTCAACTACTTGGGGGGCTAAGGCAGGAGAATCTCTTGAACCTGGGAGGTGGAGACTGCAGTGAGCTGAGATCACACCACTGCACTCCAGCCTGGTGACTCCAGCCTGAGACTTCATCTCAAAAAAAAAAAAAAAGAAGAATGAGACCATCACTCCACATAATCACACCTAAGAACATTAACAGTAATTCTGTAATCTAATTTAATAGCCAGTCCACATTCAAATTTTCCCAGTGTTCCCAAAATGTCCAGTAAAGTTTTTTTTTTTCAGGCTAGGATCAACAACCATAGTCTTTGCCTTTTAAAAGAAATTATGTATATATGTATGTATGTATGTTTTAGGGATAGGGTCTTGCTATGTTGCCCAGTCTGGTTTCAAACTCCTAGGCTCAATTCAAGTGATCCTCCTGCCTCGGCGGCCCAAAGTGCCAGAACTACAGATGTGAGCCACTATGCCCAGTCTCCACCCACACAGGAGAAAGGCTGCCCTGTCTGCTTGTGGGCTGCCTCTTCTGGCTTTGGAACTACAGAGAGCCTTACGGCCACAAGCCTCCAATACCCTATTATTTCTCCGGACCAGATTTCTTTCCCAATAGGCCTGTGACAAACCCCAATTTCCAGTGTCAAGAACTCCAGTAGACTGGTGGAGACCCATCTTCCTAAACTTGCAAGTTGCAATAGAGGATGAGTGGTCCTTGTCCCTGCAGCTTTGTCTTGGGCGGCCCCTCTCCTGCTCTCATTCAGGCCATTCCAGGGTCTCATTGCTAGGACATAGTTGCGTGTGTCTCCTCATGAACCCATAAAAGGAACTCTCTAGAAGTGAACACGTGGGATTCTGGTTTGTAGGGAAGATACACATTTTTCTACCCAAACAGTTACTCCTCTTCACATTTCTGCTAGCTCTGAAGACTTGCACAAGTTCCACACACCTGTAAAATTGTTGCTGTCAGGTGTTTCCTGGCCATGTGGCTTTCAACTCTTGTCCCTGTTTTTGCCCATTTTTTCTATTGGATTTTTTTTTTTTGAGACAGAATCTCGCTCTGTTGCCAGGCCGGAGTGCTGTGGCGCAATCTCAGCTCACTGCAACCTCTGCCTCCTAGGTTAAAGCGATTCCCCTGCCTCAGCCTCCCAAGTAGCTGGGACTACAGGTGGGCACCACCATGCCTGGGTAATTTTTTGTATTTTAATAGAGACAGGGTTTCACCATGTTGGCCAGGATGGTCTCGATCTCCTGACCTTGTAATCAGCCTGCCTTGGCCTCCCAAAGTGCTGGGATTACAGGTGTGAGCCACCGTGTCCAGCTGGAAAATTTTTTGTCTTGTATCATTGATTTGGGCGAGGCCTGTATCTATTTTGCAAACATTTCCCAACCTTGTTGCTTGTTTTATGGTGTGGTGGCCATAATGGTCACCTGGGCCCAGCTCACACGGGGTCACCTCTGGCTCCACTGTTGACTTTTCTCATTCTTGCTGTTTGCATCCCATCTGCCACTCAAAGTGGAGATTTCTATTCCTCCTCCTCCTCCTTACCCCACAAGAGCCATGAGAACACAGGTCCTTAACATTTCCCTTCAGTGGCTTCGACACCCTCAAGGGCAGCCAGAGAACTTAAAAAAAGAAACACAGCCCCTGTGAGAACCCCTTAGTGGAGTCCTGTGATCCTGGGATGAAGTGCAGAATCCCTGCAGCTCATGGAGTCCCCCATAGTTTGGCCCCATCTCTAGTCTCACCTGTGCCTCTTCCTCCCCTGCTTAGCCTCAGGCTTTTCCTGACATGCCACACCGTCCTGTGCCATGGGGCCTCTGCCATGCGGTTTCAAGGCCTAAGCCACTTTCTACCTGGCTATGACCTCAGAATGGCCTCCCTGACTCCACGGACCAGGCTGGCTCCTGGAGCACTCAGCTCCCCTTTTCTGCAGTGTCTTGTTTCACATTCATGTCTCTCATGAACACAGTCCCAACAGACTGTGCACTCCACGGCGGGGAGCCCTAGTTCCTGCACAGAGCCTGGCATACAGGTGGTACGCAATACATACTTGCTGAATGGACCAGGAGGCTTGTCGAAGCCCTGGAGACATTTGCTGGGTAGAGAAGCTCCAGGCAGAGTAGAAGGCAACCACTGGAAGGATGGAGAGCTCACCTGACGGCCAGCCTTTGAGGACACGGCTGCGATTCCCAGCTCCTGGGCTGTGGCAATGAACAGACATCCAGAGCAGCAGGGACTGAGGGACAGAAGGTCCAAGAGAGTCTAGTGGAGACTGAGGGGGACAGATAGCCCAAGAGAGTCCAGCAGGGACTCAGGGACAGGTGGACCAAGAGAGTTCAGCTGTGACCTGTGGCTCCTCCACTGCCCAGGCCTCCTCACCTCCTCTGTGCTCAGGGCTTGGTTGGAACCAACTAAGTTCTTTTGGTGGCATTAAGCTGCCCCTGGCACACAGTCTGTGGTGGCCGTGGTAATTCCGGTTCAGCCTGAGGACTGGAGGCTATGCTAGGGTTTGTGTGCATCTCAGTGCAGGATGTAAAGTGGGCGCCCAATGGGACTTCTTTTCCCAGCAACAGTCATAACCTGGCTGATCCAGGCAAGATGCAGGGCAGAAGCTGGCCACACCCAGCCAGGACCAAGATGTGGAGGGCATCTTGAGGGCAGCCCTAGTAGCCTTCACTGCTCATTACACACACATTGTAATTAATACATTAGCATAAGACATGCCCACCAGCAAGTGACCATTTACAAATGCCATGGCAGCACCACGACATTCCCTTACAGGGCTTAAAAGGGAGGGTTCCTCCCTTCAGGGAACTGCCCACTTCTTTTCTAGAAAGGTTGTAAATAACCCATCCCTTTTTTTTTTTTTTTTTGAGACAGAGTCTCCCTCTGTCTCCAGGCTGGAGTACAGTGGCACCATCTTGGCTCACTGCAACCTCCGCCTCCCAGGTTCAAGCAATTCTCCTGCCTCAGCCTCCCGAGTAGCTGGTATTACAGGTGTACACCACCACGCCTGGCTAATTTTTGTATTTTTAGTAGAGACAGGATTTTGCCATGTTAACCAGGATGGTCTTGATCTCCTGACCTCGTGATCTGCCTGCCTCAGCCTCCCAAAATGCTGGGATTACAGGTGTGAGCCATCGTGCCCCACCAACCCACCCGTTCTTTAGCATATTGTATTAGTCTGTTCTCACTGATATAAAGAAATACTGAAGACTGGGTAATTTATGAAGAAAGAGGTTTAATCGGTTCATGGTTCTGCAGGCTGTACATGAAGCATGGCAGAACCTGCTTCACGGCAGAAGGCAAGGCGGGAGCCAGCATTTTACATGGTGGAAGCAGGAAGAAGAGAGCGGGGGCGGAGGTGCCACACAGCTTTAAGTGACCAGCTCTCGAGAACTCACTCACTATCAGGAAAGCAGCATGAAGGGGGAAAGCCACCATTGTCATCCAGCCACCTCCCAACAGCCCCACCTCCAGCACTGGGGATTACATTTCAGCATGAGATTTGGGTGGGGACACAGATCCAAAACATATCACATATAACTAAGGAGTAGCTACGAAGACAGCAAGCCCATGGGGTAGCCCTGCTCTGTCTAGGGAGCAGACATTTTCCTATACTTTGTTGCTCTGATAAATGTGCCTTAATTTCACTTTACTCTTGAATTCCTTCCTGTGTAAAGCCAAGAACCCTCCCAGGCTGAGCCCCAGTTGTGGAATTCACCTGCATCCGAGGTGTGGACAAAATCATTTCTGTTGAGAGTCTGCAGTCTTTAAAAACCAAGGTTGAGGCCTAGGTGGGAAGAGGGCTTAGAGAAGCCCAAATTGGTTGAGGAGAGAGTCTTTGCCATCCCACAGCTCACCCTCCTCCAGCCATAAGGGTCTGCCCCGACATGGCCACAGCCTTCTCCTTCCCCACATCCAGCCAGGGGAGAGTCTCAGAGAGCCCCAGCCTGCTCTCCGTGCTGTGGCCAGAATTGTTTTCCTACAACTCTCAGGACCAGGGAAACAGAGAAAGCTGTTTGAAGGGAACATCTGGCTTCTGCTCTTCTGACTCATTCTCTGCAGAGCAACGAGAGTGAAGTACCTCTGTGTGGAGAAGGAACCTGGAACAAGCAGCTCATGCCCCTCCAGCTTCTTTGTCCTTCAAGTCTTCCTGGGATCAGGCAGGCAGAATGCTCTGGGTCTGCTCTTTGCCAGGGCAGAAACTTCTACCTATGACTGGGAGGGTCAGTTTCTCAGGACAGTTAGCCGGCACCTGTGGTTGCAGATGCAAAATCATGGTCCTTAATTGGCTTTCTTTTGGTTTTGCTTATCTTTTCTTTTAGAAATGGGGGTCTCACTGTGTTGCCCAGGCCGGTGTTAAACCCTGGCCTTGGGTGATTCTTGCACCTCAACCTCCCAAAGGCTGGGATTACAGGTGAAAGCCACAGTGCCCAGCCCCTAATTGGCTTTATAAGTCATAAAGATAACCTCCAGCTGCCTGAATTCTGGTGTTTTGTACATGGAAACTGGTAGTGCAAGTATTGAGTGTGCCTCATACAGCAGGGAGGAAGATACAGACCCTTGCTGTTGCCATGCGTCCCCCAGGGTAAGGATTCCCGATGAAGTCATTCTTTTCCTGCCACTCCTCCTGAGAGGCTACAGTGGAAAGAGGGTCTGAATTTTCCTCCCCAGAATTTCCCAAGATGTATTTGCCATGAATGTGAGGAGTGAGAACAAGGGCCTGCCCTGGCTCCGGGTCCATATTGCCCTCTCAGGCACTGCTTGTTGTGGATGTTAGGCCTGGGTAAATATGTTGGGTTTTTCATTGTTTCTTTTTTTTTTTTTTTTTGAGATGGAGTCTCACTCTGTCACCCAGGCTGGAGTGCAGTGGTGTGATCTTGGCTCACTGCAACCTCTGCCTCCTGGATTCAAGCAATTCTCCTGCCTCAGCCTCCCGAGTAGCTGGGATTACAGGTGCATGCCACCATGTCCGGCTAATTTTTTGTAGTTTTAGTGGAGATGGGGGTTTCACCATGTTGGTCAGGCTGGTCTTGAACTCCTGACCTCAGTTGATCAACTCACTTTGGCCTCCCAAATTGCAGGGATTACGGGCATGAGCTACCACACCCAGCCAACGGGTAAATATGTTGAGTACATATTTCTAAAGTTTTGAACACAGAAGAAAGGTCTGAGATGGAATTTATTTTTTTTTTTAGACGGAGTTCCGCTCTTGTTACCCAGGCTAGAGTGCAATGGCGCAATCTCGGCTCACTGCAACCTCTGCCTCCTGGGTTCAAGCAATTCTCCTGCCTCAGCCTCCTGAGTAGCTGGGACTACAGGCACAAGCCACCATGCCCAGCTAATTTTTGTATTTTTAGTAGAGATGAGGTTTCACCATGTTGACCAGGATCATCCCAATCTCTTGACCTCGTGATGCACCTGCCTCGGCCTCCCAAAGTGCTGGAATTATAGGCGTGAGCCACTGAGCCCAGCCGGAATTTTTTTAAGTGGGGTAATTTACATGTAAGTAGCAATTGAAGAAATGAGAGAAGGTAAGCTCTCTTAGAGGAAAATGTAGAATAAAGTAAGAAAGCCCAGGGCCGACACTGGGTAGAGGAGAAAGTAGCAAAGTAGATTGAGAGTGGTTGGCGGAAAACGAAGGAAGGGTGGTATTATTGATATAGGAAGTTGAGTGTTTCAAGAAGAATGGACAGTTCATGGTGTCAAATATTGCTGAGAGGTCAAGTAAAGGAAAACTAAAAAAATGCCCACCAATAGCTGGGTGCGGTGGCAGACACCTGTAATCCTAGCACTTTGGGAGCCCGAAGCAGGTGGATCACTTGAGCTCAGGAGTTTGAGACCAGCCTGGGCAACAGAGAAAGACTCTGTCTCTACCAAAAAAATATTAAAAATTAGCTGGGTGTGGTGGCACACACCTATGGTCGCAGCTGCTCATGAGGCTGAGGTGGGAGGATTGCTTGAGCCCAGGGAGGTGAAGATTGCAGTGACTGAGATCGCACCACTGCACTCAAGCCTGGGTGACAGAGTGAGACCTTGTCTCAGAGAAGAAAAAAAAAGCCCACTGGTTTGGCCGGGCACGGTGGCTCACGCCTGTAATGCCAGCACTTTGGGAGGCCAAGGCGGGCGGATCATGAGGTCAGGAGATTGAGACCATCCTGGCTAACATGGTGAAACCCCATCTCTACTAAAACTACAAAAATTACCTGGGTGTGGTGGCGTGTGCCTGTAGTCCCAGCTACTCAGGAGGCTGAGGCAGGAGAATCACTTGAACCCAGGAAGCGGAGGTTGCAGTGAGCTGAGATCATGCCACTGCACTCCAGCCTGGGCAACAGAGTGAGACTCCATCTCAAAAAGAAAAAAAAAAAGCCCACTGGTTTTAGAAACAGGGAGGTCAGGGGAGTAGGGAACAGCTCTGCCATGGGCCCTGAGGACCTCAGACATCTTCACATAGGCTATGAGGCAAAGTCTGTCACCGTGTGAGCCGAGCTTGGCAGAATGCTTGGAGGCTCCTCCTGAAACTAAGGGAACAAGCAACCTTGTAAGAAACGACAGTGACACCAGCACCCCTGGTTGGCTGTGTCTGATACTCCCCTTGCCTCTCATTGGGGTACAGCAGACACAACACTTCCTGGCTGCAGTTTGGAGCTGGGCCTCAGCAGCACAGTGGCCACCATCCATGCCTCCTGTCATCTGGCCACTCTGGTTTGCTGTCATCTTGTGTGTCTAGGGACACAGGTTGCTGATTACGCTGTAGCTATTTGAGTAAGAAATGAGCAATCTATATCCTTCGTGCTCGTTGCTGACCAAATCCACATAAATGTGTCAAACCAGCCTAGCATCTGTGGCAGTGATGCTGGTAACCCTGTCAGCTGCTGGATTGATGCTTAGCGATTGCTTGGATGCTTGGCAGTTGGTAGCCCTATAAATAGGAAATATCAATTAGGAAAGCCTGCATCCACCAGTCGCAGAGTGATTACACACCCCTTGTAGAAGATTTGAAAAAGAAAAACAGGAAATCAAATATTCTGCAATCTTACAACTAGTATGATGTATTTGTTTTCAGCCTTTTACATGTTTTTCAATCACTTCCCAGATACTGATAGAGTGCCTACTGTGTTACAGGCTGGTGACTGAGCAGTGAACAAACCAGCCTAGGTCCCTATCTCTGGAAACCTTCTTAAGTGTGTGAACTTAAACACCCATATATACAATTGAGATCATATCATAAATATAATTCTGTATTCTATTTTTCACATTCTATTTCATAAGCATTACCCTCTGCCAATATAATATCTTCAAAAACCACACATAACAGCTGCACAATGTTCAGCTGAGTATAGATAAAACAATAGATTTATCTATTTCTCTGCTGCAGAAAGTATAATTATCTCCCATTTTCCCTTTTATGAATAACTAGGTATTTTCCAAATTCTTCCTATTATTTAAAAAACACACATGGCCAGGCACGGTGGCTCATGCCTGTAATCCCAGCACTTTGGGAGGCCAAGGCGGGTGGATCACCTGAGGTCAGGACCAGCCTGGCCAACATGGTGAAACCCTGTCTCTACCAAAAATACAAAAATTAGCTGGACGTGGTGGCGGGCACTTGTAATCCCAGCTACTCAGGAGGCCGAGGCAGGAGAATCGCTTGAACCCAGGAGGCATAGATTGCAGTGAGCCAAGATCACGCCACTGCACTCCAGCCTGGGTGACAGAGCAAGACTCCATCTCAAAAAATTAAAAAAAAAAAAAAAAAAAATCCACACAACAAATTCTGGGATGGGCACCCCTGTCTTTGCAACTTTTGTTATGTCTGTAGATTCCGTGAGCACTTGAAGTGTTTAAGGCTCTTTGTGTACAGCTTAATTCATCCTCAACATAGCACTAAGCACGCTCCTTCAGGCGGAGCCCCAGCACTGATACGAGTAATCTATGCATCTTCTCAATCGCATGTGGCTTTGCATGGCGCTTTAGACTTCCGGACATTCTCCATCGTAGTCGATTGCCCCACGTTCCGATGTAAAATCTGTGACTTGATTCTAACAGTGTGTACAGGGCCTACACCGTCTTCAGGGTGACAAGACGGCCTCGGCTTTCCTTCACTTCCTCCTCCCCCTGCCCAGGCTGGCCTCCTCACCTTTATCAAGTGCCGTTTTTTAAACCATGCTTTACTGCGTAGGGACCAAGGGGAAAGTGCCTCTTCGCCCTCTGAAGATTCATGGAAAACCAACTCACAAAAGGCAGATTTTTGAAGAAAAGACAGACAAAAGGATTTATTTTTATTCATTTATTTTTGAGACGGCGTCTCGCTCTGTCCCCCAGGCTGGCGTGCAGTGGCGCAATCTCGACGCACTGCAGCCTCCGCTCCTGGGTTCAAGCGATTCTCCGGCCTCAGCCTCCCGAGAAGCTGGGACTCCAGACCCGCGCAACCGCGCCGCCTTGTCGACAGTGTTTACACAGAAAGGCCGAGGTAACATCGGAGTCATTTGCTAGGTTTTACGGCTGCCTTTGGGGGTTCTGGTCTGAGACCCGCCTTAGGAAAAAGGGATTCACTCTGTGAGGAGCCTTGCGGGAGAAAAGAACTGAGACAGGAGGGCTGGGAGGGTCGCAGGAAAACTGCCTCCCAGGCCTTCATTTTGGGGCGTGTGTTCTGAGCCCCAATAATTGGACCATCTTCATCCGTAACTTTTTGGTGTTATGGTGAATCGGGACACACGGTGTGTGGTGACCGACGGAGGAGCCAGGAGCCCAGCGGGGTTAGCGTTCGGGTTACGGTTCAGGGTCCGGGGCTGTGGGGACGCGGCCAGAACGCGCAGCGTCGCCGCTGGAGACCCGCGGACCATAGACGGCGCGGGCCTCCTGTCATCCCAGAGCGGCCCCGGAAGAATGCGGGCGGGACCGCGGCTCGTTTCCGGTTCCCGGCGCTCTCTGAGGCGCACCTAGGCCCCGCAGGGGGCGGGGCGGCCTGCGCAGCTCGGCCGGGTCCGCGCGCTTCCACCTGGACCTGCCCTCTCTCCGGCTCTGGACCGGGTGCTGTGGGCGGGTCCGCTTTGGGCTCGGTGCGGCTGCGGGCGGGTCCGCTTTGGGCTCGGTGCGGCTGCGCAGCCCCTCGGCGCTGTCTAGGTGGCTGCCCGGGGCCGAGCGAACAGGTGGGGCGGTGTCAGACCTGGAAGGAGCGTCAAGCGGGTGGGGAGGCGGCGGTCAGTCCAGGAAGGGCCGTTCTGGGTGCCGCGGGAGCTACCGACGGACTGCAGAGGCCGGGAGGAGGAGACCGCAGCGCGGCCCTAGGAGGCCCGGCTGGGGACCACAGCTGGCTCCCCTTCGCCCCGGAGCCTGGGGCCTTCGGCAGCCCCGCCACCGCTTCCCCCGCCGTCTCCCGTCCTCAGCCCTGGTGGGGCTGCACCCTCACGTGGAGTCTTTGCTCCAGGCTGCCCCGGGCAGGTAGAACGGTCCTGCGCCCCATTTCCAGGGCCTTCAGCAGGTCTGGACCACGGGAACTGCCAGCTTTCACCCGTGAGCGGGCGTCCCTGGACCCCGCCCCACCCCGGACTCTGGCTCTGGCCGGTCTGGGATTTTAGGAGTGATTCAGCAGTAGGGCACTTCGGCCCATGCTGCATAGTGACCTCCCTCCCACGACCCAGGAGGCCGCACCAGGAATCAGCTTCTGCTTCCTGGCCATCCGTCCACACCCGTGGTGGAATGGGGCTGAGCCTGAGTTCTCCCCACTGAAGGTAAGTTGGGGGAGACTTCAGGCCAGGGCAGTCTCCTGTCTTCTTTTGGACACCACGGCAGCCCATGCGCACAGAATGGCAGCCACACTCCAGCTTCGAGGGCACCAGGTGAGTTAACCTTCCTTGCTCTTGTACCTCTTCAACATCTTCATCCCCATCCCAGTGAGAACTGCTCTCCTGTGGTGCCATGAGCCCGGCAACTGGTAAGGCCAGCCAGGGGCTCTTAGCAAACTTGAGGAAAGGGTTCTGAGTCTTGAGTTGCAGACTCATCCTCCCGCAGGGAGAGGGGCTCTGAGCTCAGCTGGGTCCCCATGTGGCTGCAGTTGGCTGGTCCTCAGTGCTCTCAGCTGCCCCATTAGGGACCTGCTGATACACAGTACTGACCACAGCAGGGCTGTGGGTGGTGGTGCTCCACCAGGCCAGGGCCCTTTTAGCTCAGGCTGCTGCCCAGTGGGCATGGCCCGGGCAGCGGTGATGTTTTGTTGCAGGAGATGCCGCTGACCTTCCAGGATGTGGCCGTGTACTTCTCTCAGGCGGAGGGGCAGCAGCTGGGCCCCCAGCAGCGGGCTCTCTACAGGGATGTGATGCTGGAGAACTATGGGAATGTGGCCTCTCTGGGTGAGGCTCCCTGCACTTGGCCTGCTTTGCAGTGGGGGCTTCTAAGGAGCTTGGGAGGCTGCTTTGGCTCTTTGGATCCCAAAGAAGAGGGTCCTGCCCCTTGTCCCCAGGTATCAGTCTGATCTCAACAAAAGGAAAAATCCCCATGGGAAAAGCCTGCCTTGCTCCCCACTTCTAGGGACTTCACTCCCTGTTGCCAGTGGCCCTACTGGTGTCCCTCCAGCAGCACGAGAGTGAATGAGTGGTTTCTCCTTCTTACTTACTCTCAGCCCATGGGCTCCCTGACCAACGCACATGCAGGCTTGGTGCACACAGGGCACATCTCTCCTCACCTGGCCTGGAAGACCCAGTGGTCAGTGTCCTGCCCCAGCTCCCCAGGCCATGCCAACTCACCAGTGTCCTCACCCTCAACAGGATTCCCTGTCCCTAAGCCGGAATTGATCTCCCAGCTGGAGCAAGGGAAGGAACTTTGGGTCCTGAATCTTCTGGGAGCCGAGGAACCAGAGATCTTGAAAAGCTGCCAGAAAGGTGAGAGTGGATGGGATGCTAATCCTAGGCACAGCCTCCCAATCCTGCCTTCAGAGGCTCCAAGTGAGGGACAGCTGGGGGATGGTGTTCATGTTAATGGCCTCCCCCAGGCGCAGTCTCACAGATAGAGCCACGTCTACAAATGTTAGCATGTGCACATGCTTTAAAAGTTTTATCTTTCTGGTGTGTTTCTTTGCTTTAAAAACATATATATATATATATTTGTTTTGGTGATTACCTTGATAACGTTTTCATTCCCTTCTTTAATAATACACTTCTTCCCTTTTGACAATAGGTATTGGTTCTCTACCATGTCCTTTTTTATTCTTCACCCCATTCTGTCCTTCATTTGCCAATTTTAGTCAGTACTCGTCTTTTTTTTTTTTTTTTTTTTTAGAAAGTGTCTTACTCTTATTAACCAAGCTGGAGTATAGTGGTGTAATCTCAGCTCACTACAACCTTCACCACCCAGGCTCAAGCAGTCCTCCCACCTCAGCCTCCCAATAGCTGGGACTACAGGGACATGCCACCATGGCTGGCTAGATTTTGTACTTTTGTAGAGACAGGGTTTTGCCATGTTGTCCAAACTGATCTCAAACTCCTGAGCTCAAGTGACCCAAAGTGCTGAGATTATAGGTGTGAGCCACTGCACCTGACCAGTAGTATTCTTTTATTAATGTTTACCTTTGTTCTGTTGAATATACATCTACTTGATATGTCAGCTCTAAGTATTATCTTTGACTCCCAGCTACTGAGGCAGTCAATAGGCTTGTTCTACTTTTCTCCTTTTTTTCCTCATTCCTTTCCCAATTTTTGTTGGTTATATTGTTTCTCCATTGTCAGAACACATAATACTTTACCACTCATATCCGCAGTTTTGTTACTGTCTTATATCTGCAGTTAAGTATGTTATTAATAATTGTTTACCTCTGGTTATTTTACCAAAAATTTCCCCATCTCTTGGTTGACTGGAGCTTGTCTTCTAGGCTTGTGACAAATATACCCCATATTTGTGCACATTCAAAATTGGTTGAATAAAGCCTTTGGTTTCCACGTTTAAGAGCTAAGATTATTGTAAAGTTATATAGTTTTCTCAAAGTGCAGCTTTAGGTGCATCTCACAAAATTTTAGTATGTTGTATTTTCATTTAGTTCAAAATGTTATCTAGTTTTTATTGTGGTTTCTTCTTTGACCCAGTGATTATTTGGATATGCATTAATTTCCAAATAGTTGGTGTTTTCCTAGTTATCTTGTTATTAATTTGTCATTTAATTCCAATGTGGTTAGAGAACAAACTCTGTATTATTTCATTCTTCTTATATTTGTTGCTTCTTGTTTTACGACCCCAAATGTGGTCTCTCCTGGTACAAATACCATGTGTACTGAAGAAGAATGGGTATTCTGCCATTTTGAGGTTGGATAAATATCAGTTAAGTCAAGATGGTTGATGATATTGTTCAGGTCTTCTGTATCTTTGCTGATTTTTTTTTTTTGTCTAGTTAATCTTTCAGTTGCTGAGGGAGGTGTTAAAATACCTGAAGTATGATCATGGAATTGTCTTTTCTTCCCTTTAGTTTTTGTAGTGTTGGCTTCATGTATCTTAAAGCTGTATTATGAGGTTCATTTGCACTTACATCTCTCTTACCATTATGAGAGATAAGAGAATATTCCTCTTTGTCTTTGGTAATACATTTTGTTTTGAAATAAATTTTATCTAATGCTAACATAGCAACTCCATCTTTCTTATACTTAGTGTTGGCATAGTATATCTTCTTTTATCCATTTAATTTCAACCTGTGTCTTTATACTTAAAGTGAATCTCTTGCAGATATCATACAGTTGGGTCTTGTTTTTTCTTCATCCTAACAATCCTTGTCTTTTAATTGTAGTGTTTAGTCTGTTAATGTTTAATGTAATTGTTGCTATGGTTCAGAAGGCACTTTTGGATAATGTTTTATTTTTTATTTACACTTACCTTTTCTATTTTTTAAATTCCTCTTTCCTGCTTGTATTTGAGTTATTTGAATACTTTTTAGAATTCCATTTAAATTTTATCTGCTTTTTATGTAATCTTTTTGCATTATTTTTTACAGTGATTTTCTAGGGTTTACAGTATATATCCTTAAGTTTTCACAGTTTACCTACAGTTCATTTATGTATTACTTCACATAAATCCAGAAATCTTGTAACCATCTCTCCCATCCTTTTTGTTACAGTTGTTATATGTAATACATCTACATACATTTTAAACTCAGAAAGACAATGTTATAAACAGTTACATAATTTATAAAACATTAAAAGGAAAAAGGCCAAAAAAATAGTCTTTTGCCTGTTCTAGCATGTAAGGAACTTAGTAGTATCACTGTGTCCTAACAAGTAAAAAGCTGAACAAACTGAAAAATCGACAAATCTTAGCTCCATCAGAGCGGTGTGAGGTCAGAGGACAAATATCTCCTCTCAGAATTGGAGAGGTATGTCCAGGTATGGTTGCTCAAACCTGTAATCCCAGCACTTTGGGAGGCAAAGACAGGTGGATCACTTGAGGCCAGGAGTTCAAGACCAGCCTGGCCAACATGGTGAAACCTTGTCTCCACTAAAAACACAAAATTATCTGGGCTTGGTGGTAGGTTCCTGTAATCCCAGCTACCTGAGAGGCTGAGGTAGGAGTATTGCTGGAACTCTTGTACCACTGCACTCCAGCCTGGGTGACAGTGAGACTCTGTCTCAAAAAGAAAAAAAAAAGGAGAGGTAAACAGGAAGATACAAAGAATCACAACTTCTGAACAGGAATCTCCTAGGGAACCAGTGGCCAGATGGGTAAGCCTAAAATGTAATTGGCAAATTGCTAGAGGCTCAGTGTGGACAACTGTGAAAAAAAAAACCCAGGGGAACCCTGTCATGGGAGGGCCCCATGCTTTTGTGAGTTTTACCCCCAGGAACTCTACCAGATACTCACGCTGAATATCAGAGAAAAATCTCCTTGTGCTTCTGGCATGAGGAAGGGAAAAGGAACCACTTTGGAATACACCAGAGCATTCTGTTCTTAGCAAGACCTGCCCTCAGGAGAAACTTTCACCAGAGCCTAACCTGCTGGTGCTTTTATCAGAGCTTAAGCTTCCTGGGAGAAGGGAAATACCTAACACTAGCTGCTTCTAGATATTCTGTCTCACTCAATGGTGGGTGAGGGGAAACTGAAAAGCACTTGGGAAGTTCATAGTCCAGGGACACAAGTTCAGCAAGACTAAGCACCTATTCATTGTATGAAAGAACACTTTCCCACCCAACCCCTGAAAATATTAAAGCCCTATGTACTGCAATTCCTTTTAACCAGTATATCATGCCTACCTAACAACAGAAAATTGCAAAGCATACTAAAAGGGAGAAAATACAGTGTGAAGAGACTGAGCAAGCATTAGAACCAGAGTCAGATGTGGCAGCAGTGTTGGAGTAATCAGACCAGGATTTTTTTTAAACTATGACTAACATGCTAAGGGCTTTAATGGAAAAAGTAGACAGAATGCAAAAACAGATTGATAATGTAAGCAGAGAGATTGAAATTTTAAGAAACCGGATGCGGTTGTTGGTACACACCTGTGTTTGCAACTACTCAGTGTAGCAGGGTTGCTTGAGCCCAGGAGTTCAAGGCCAGTCTAGGCAACATGGTGAGATTGTCTTTCTTTTTTTTTTTTTCTGAGACGGAGTTTCACTCTTGTTACCCAGGCTGGAGTGCAATGGCGTGATCTCGGCTCACCGCAACCACCTCCGCCTCCTGGGTTCAGGCAATTCTCCTGCCTCAGCCTCCTGAGTAGCTGGGATTACAGGCACACACCACCATGCCCAGCTAATTTTTTGTATTTTTAGTAGAGACGGGGTTTCACCATGTTGACCAGGATGGTCTCGATCTCTTGACCTCGTGATCCACCCACCTCGGCCTCCCAAAGTGCTGGGATTACAGGCTTGAGCCACCACGCCTGGCAATTGTCTTTCTGGAAAAAAAAAAAAAGAAAAGAAAAAGAAAAAGAAATTTTAGAATTTTTTAAATGCTAGAGAGCAAAAACATTGTAACTGAAATGAAGAATGCCTTTTTGATAGATTCATTGGTAAAAGGGACAGGACTTCCCAGAGAGTATTAGTTGATAATGGACTTGGATTAGCTGTAAATGCAGATTACAAACCAATTTAAAAAGTTAAAAAAGAAGTATAGTTGATATTCTAAAAAAAGGATTCAAAATGGAATTACATATAATAGAATGCTCATGTAAACCCACAAAAGGCAGAAAAAATATGGAAAACAAAAATAGGAATGAAGAACAAGGGCAAAAGTAGAAAATGATAACAAATACGGTAGATGTGAATTTAGCAACATCAATAATCCCCCATTTAAATTTATTTTTTTGAGAGAGCATATCATGCTGTCGCCTAGGGTGGAGTGCAGTGGCACAGTCACGGTGTATTGAAAGCTTTGACCTCCCAGGCTCAAGTGATCCTTCTAGCTCAGCTTCCCGAGTAGCTGGGACTACAGGCATGCACTACCACATCTGGCTAATTTTTGTATTTCGTAGAGGCATGGTTTCACCATATTGCCCAGGCTGGTCTTGACCTCCTAGTCTCAAGAGATCCACCCACATTAGCCTCCCAAAGTGCTGGGATTACAGGGATGAGCTCCATACCCAGCCAGTAATCCCCCTTTTCAAAAGCTTTTTATTTTTTTAGAGATGGGGTCTCATTCTGTTGCTCAGACTACAGTGCAGTAGCTTGATCATGACTCATGACAGCCCTAACCTACTGGGCTTACTGTCCTCCTACGTCAGCCTCCCGGGCAGCTGGTACTGCAAGTGCATGTCATCACATCCAGTTGTTGTTTTAGTTTTGTAGAGATGAGGTCTCACTGTTTTGCCCAGGTCAGTCTCAAACTCTTGAGCCTCAAGCAATCCTCCTGCCTTGGCCTCCTAAAGCACTGGGATTGCAGGCCACAGTGCCTGCCCCCAACTGTGTTTTCTAAAAGGAACCAACTTTGGCCAGGCATGATGGCTCACACCTAAAATTCCAGCACTTTGGAAGGCCGAAGCAGGAGGATCCCTTGAGCCTCGGAGTTTAAGACCAGCCTAAGCAACATAGTGAGAAACTCATCTCATCAAAAAGTTAAAAAAAATTAGCTTGGTGTGATGGTGTGTACCTGTAAGTCTCAGCTACTCAAGAGGCTGATGTGAGAGGATTGCTTTAGCCTGGGAGGTTGAGGTTGTAGTGAGCTGTGATTGCACCACTGCACTCCAGCCTGGGACAACAGAGCCAGACCCCGTTGCAAAGGAAAAAGAAACCTGCTGTGTCATGACAAGATCTTGCCATGAACAAAAAAAAAAGAAAAGCGTACTTTAAATATAAAAACTTATATATATTAAAAGTAAAAGGATGGAGAAAGATGCTAACAGTAATCAAAAGAAAGCAGAAGTATCTTACTATTTTTAGACACAGCAGTTTTCAGAGAAAGAAAAGTTATTGGGGTAAAGAAGGGCATTACATGATGATAAAGGGGTTGATTTGGCAGGAAAACAACAGTTCTTAAGGTGTACATGCCTAAGAGCAGCATCGAAATATGTGAGATTGGACAGGAACCGTGACTAACACCTGTAATCCCAGCACTTTGGGAAGCCAAGGCGAGCAGATCACTTGAGGTCAGGAGTTTGAGACCAGCCTGGCCAACATGATGAAACCCTGTTTCTACTAAAAATACAAAAATTAGCCAGGCATGGTGACATGCACCTGTAATCCCAGCTACTTGAGGCTAAGGCAGGAGAATCGCTTGAATCTGGGAGGTGGAGCTTGCAGTGAGCCAAGATTGCACCATTGCACTGTATACTGGTCAACACAGTGAGACTCCATCTCAAGAAAAAAAAAGGTTGCCAGGTATGATAGTCATGCCTGTAATCCCAGCACTTTGGGAAGCCAAGGTGGGCAGATCACTTGAGCCTAGGAGATTGAAGCTGCAGTGAGCTATGATCATGTCACTGCACTCCAGGCTGGGTGACCTGAGTGAGACCCTATCTCTTAAAAACAAAAGCAGCTGGGCACAGTGGCTCACCCTTGTAATCCCAGCACTTTGAGAGGTGGAGGTGGGCAGATCACCTGAGGTCAGGAGTTGGAGACCAGCGTGACCAACATAGAGAAACCCCATCTCTACTAAAAATTCAAAAATTCGACAGGTGTGGTGGCACATCCCTGTAATCTCAGCTACTCGGGAGGCTGAGGCAAGAGAATCACTTGAACCTTGAGGTTGCAGCGAGCCGAGATTGTGCCATTGCATTCCAGCCTGGGCAACAAGAGTGGAACTCTGTCTCAAAACAAAACAAAAACAACAACAATTATGTGAGCTAAAAACTGATAGAACTACAAGGGGAAATAGATGAATTCACTCTCTGCAGTTGGAGACTCCAGCAGCCTGTATTGTAAATGGACAGATCCAGCAGGTAGAAAAGTCAGCAAGGATGTAGTTGAATTGAACACCACCGTCACCTCAGCTGGGAATAATTTACATCTATAGACTGCTTCATCCAGCAATAGCAGAATGCACATTCCGGCCAAGCTCCTGGAACATTCACTAAGATAGACCATGTTCTGGACCACAAAACACACTTTAACATACTTAAAAGAATAGAAATCATACAATGTCTATTCTCAAACCACAATGACATTAAACTAGAAAGGAAACCAGAAAGATAGCTGGAAAATCCTGAAGTACTTAGTAAATAAGTAAGCAACATACTTCTAAATAACATTTGAGTCAAATAAGAGATCTTAAGAGAAATTTTAAAATATTTTGAATTAAGTGAAAATGAAGCCGGGCTCGGTGGCTCAAGCCTGTAATCCCAGCACTTTGGGAGGCTGAGGCAGGTGGATCACGAGGTCAAGAGATCGAGACCATCCTGGTCAACATGGTGAAACCCCATCTCTATTAAAAATACAAAAAAAAATTAGCTGGGCATGGTGGCAGGTGCCTGTAATCCCAGCTACTCAGGAGGTTGAGGCAGGAGAATTGCCTGAACCCAGGAGGCAGAGGTTGCGGTGAGCCGAGATTGTGCCATTGCACTCCAGCCTGGGTAACAAGCGAAACTCCGTCTCAAAAAAAGAAAATGAAAATAAAACATCAAAATTTGTGGAATGCTGTGAATGCAGTGCTTAGAGAGATATTTAGAGCATTGGCTGCATATATTCGAAAATGGGAGGCCGGGCATAGTGGCTCACGCCTGTAATCCTAGCACTTTGGGAGGCTGAGGTGGGTGGATCACCTGAGGTCAGGAGTTCAAGACCAGCCTGGCCATCATGGTGAAACCCCATCTTTAAAAAAAAAAAAAGAAAGAAAATGGGAAAGATCTAAAATCAATCATGTAAGCTTCCACCCTAAGAAACTAGAAAAAGAAGAGCAAGTTAAACCCAGAGTAAGCAGAAATAAAAATTCAAGCAGAAATCAGTGAAACTGAAAACAGGAAATCAATTAAAAAAAATTAACAAAACCAGAAGATGGTTTTTGGTTTTTTGAAAAAACAATAAAATCAGTAAACCTGTAGCCAGACCAAGAAAAAGAGAGGACACAAAATACTAATAACAGAAATGAAAGAGGTGACATGACTACAGAGATGTTCCAGAGACTTTTAAAAGGCAATAAAAAAATGTGAACAACTCTGTGCCCAAATGTGGTAATTTAAATGAAACGAACCAATCCCTTGAAGGTTACAGTCTCCCACACACAGGAAGAAATAGACAATCTGAATAGGGCTATGTCTATTAAATCAAATAAACAATTACCCTCCAAAATAGAATCCACTGGGCTCACATATTTAAGGAAGAAATTATGCCAGTTCTCTACCATCTTTTCCAGAAGATAGAAACAGAAGGAATACTTCCTAACTCATTATATGAGGCCAGCGTTACCCACCCAAATGCCAAAACCAAACAGACATTACAAGAAAGGGAAACTACAGACATCTTTTATGAACAAAAATGCAAAACTCCCGACAAAATATTAGCAAATCAAATCCAACAATGTATAAAAAGAATTACATACCATGACCAAGTGGGATTTGTCCCAGGTTTACATCTCTTCTCCTACATTAGGAAGTAAATTAACGTAATATACCACATCAACAGGCTGAAGAAATACCACATGGTCATATCAGTAGATGCAGAGAAAGCATTTGACAAAATTCAACAAACAGCTGGGCGTGGTGGCTCACACCTGTAATCCCATTACTTTGGGAGGCTGAGGTGGGCAATTCATGAGGTTAGGAGTTTGAGACCAGCCTGGCCAACATGGTGAAACCTGGTCTACTAAAATATTAAAAATTAGGTGGGTGTAGCAGTGTATGCCTGTAATCCCAGCTCCTCGGGAGGCAGGAGAATCTCTTGAACCCAGGAGGCAGAGGTTACAGTGAGCCAAGATTGTGCCACTGCACTCCAGCCCAGGTGACAGAGTGAGACACCGTATCAAAAACAAAAAAATTCAACAAACTAGGAATAGAGAGGAACTTACTCAGCTTGATAAAGAACATCTACAGAAAACCAACAGCTAACATTGAACTTAAGGGGGGAACAAAAGAAACTCAAAGCTTTCTCACTAAGATTAGGAACTAGGCAAGGATGTCCCCTTTCACCACTGCTGTGTTGTACTAGAAGTCCTAATTAATGCAGTGACAAAAAAGGAAATAAAACGTATACATATTTGGAAGGAAGATATAAAACTGTTTACAAATGATGAGCATCTGTGTGGAAAATCTGAGTCAACAAAACTCCTGAAACTAATAAGTGATTATAGACAGGTTGCAGGGTACAAGGCTAATATATAAACATCAATCATTTTCCTTTATACTAGCAGTGAAGAAGTGGAATTTGAAGTTAAAAACACATTATTAACGTTAGCACCACCAAAGATTAAATGCTTAGGGTTAAGTCTAACAAAATACGTGCAGAATCTATGAGGAAAAATACTAGACTGATGAAAAGATATCAAAGAAGAACTAAATAAATGAAGAGATATTCTGTGTTCATGGATAGGAAAACTCAGTATTACCATGATGTCAGTTCTTCTCAGATTGATTTACAGATTCAACACAATCCCAATCAAAATCTCAGTGGTGGCTGGGCACAGTGGCTCACACCAGAATCCCAGCACTTTGGGAGGCCGAGGCAGGAGGATCACTTGAGCCCAGGAGTTTAAGACCAACCTAGGCAATGTAGCAAGACTATGAATTTACAAAAGAAAAAAAACATTTTTTTTTTTTTTTTTTTTTTGAGACAGAGTCTCATTCTGTGGCCCAGGCTGGAATGCAGTGGCCTGAATCTCAGCTCTCTGCAACCTCTGCCTCCCGAGTAGCTGGGACTACAGGTGCCCACCACCACACCCTGCTAATTATTATATTTTTTAGTAGAGATGGGGTTTCACCATATTGGCTAGTCTGGTCTTGAACTCTTGACCTCATGATCCACCTGCTTTGGCTTCCCAAAGTGCTGGGATTACTTTTTTTTTGTTTTTTACTAGCATCTCATTTATTTGTTGCTTAAAAATTCTGTAGCATATTTTTCAAAAACAATAGTCTTAAACAAATGTGCTTTAACAGCTAACTGATAATGATCTGATTAATACAGCTTATTTAAGAGAACTATTAAAGGACAGACTATACATGCATTTTTAAAAAACAATTTTTGGTCATATGAATGATTCATGTTCAGATTTCAAAAACAGGAAAGATCCTAAAGTGCATCATTTTATTTATAATCTCACTTCTTGAAATTATAGCAATCTGCAATGTAAACAGTACAGCAAAGAATTCCAAACTATATTTTTATGTACATTTAAGGTGGACTCACTGCACCCAGCCTACAAAAAAAAATTTTAAGTTAGCTTGGCATGGTGGCCTGTGCCTATATTCCCAGTTGTTTGGGAGGCTGACGTGGGAGGACTGCTTGAGCTCAGGATTTTGAGGTTTCATGCCACTATATTCCAGCCTGGCTGACAGAGCAAGACCCTGTCTTTAAAAAAATAAAAAAATAAAAAATTAAAAACTTGGCAGGTTATTTTGTGGCTCTCAGCAAACTGATTCTAATGTTTATATGGAGAGGTAAAAGACTCAATAGTCAACCCGATATTGAAGGAGAAGAGCAAATTTGGAAGACCGATACTACCCAATTCCTTTTTTTTTTTTTTTTTTTTTTGAGACTTGGTTTTACCCTGTTGCCCAGGCTGGTCTCGAAATCCTGAGCTCAGGAAATCCGCCCACCTCAGCCTTCCGAAGTGCTGGGATTACAGGTGTGAGCCACCGCACCTGGCTCCATAATACCCAATTTCAATACTTACTATAAAGCTACAGTAATCAAGGCAATGTGGTATTGGTCAAACAAACAAAAAAAAATAGATCAATGAAATAGAACAGTGAGCCCAAATAAAAACCTGCATACATATAGAAAACTGATCTTTGAGAAGGGAACAAACACACTTCAAAGTACAAAAGATAAGCTTTTCAACAAATGGTGCTGGAATAACTAAACAGCCACATGCAAAAAAAAGAAAAATAATCTAGTCACCCTTCACAAAAAATTAATTTACAGTGTGTCTTGGGCCAGGTGCGGTGGCTCACGCCTGTAATTCTAACATTTTGGGAGGCGAAGGTGGGTGGATCACCTGAGGTCAGGAGTTTGAGACCAGCCTGACCAACATAGAGAAACCCCTTCTCTACTAAAAATACAAAATTAGCTGGGCATGGTATGGTGGTACACGCCTGTAATCCCAGCTACTTGGGAGGCTGAGGTAGGAGAATCACTTGAACCCAGGAGGCGGAGGTTGTGGTGAGCGAGATCACGTCATTGCATTCATACCTGGGCAACAAGAGCGAAACTCCTTTTTTTTTTTTTTTGAGATGGAGTTTCGCTCTTGTTACCCAGGCTGGAGTGCAATGGCACGATCTCGGATCACTGCAACCTACGCCTCCTGGGTTCAGGCAATTCTCCTGCCTCAACCTCCTGAGTAGCTGGGATTACAGGCATGCGCCACCATGCCCAGCTAATTTTTTGTATTTTTAGTAGAGACGGGGTTTCACCATGTTGACCAGGATGGTCTCGATCTCTTGACCTCGTGATCCACCTGCCTCAGCCTCCCAAAGTGCTGGGATTACAGGCACCCTTCACAAAAGGGTTTTAAGGCCACCGCGCCTGGCCTTAAAACTCCTTCTAAAAAAAAAAAGTATATCTCATTCTGCTCAGACTTGATGCCACAAGCTGGATGCTTAAGCCACAAACTTTTTCTTTTCTCGTTTTTTTTTGTTGTTTTTTTTTTTTTCTCGAGATGGAGTCTCACTCTTGTTGCCCAGGCTGGAGTGCAGTGGCATGATCTTGGCTCACTGCAACCTCTGCCTCTCAGGTTCAGTGATTCTCCTGCCTTAGCCTCCTGAGTAGCTGGGATTACAGGCACCTGCCACCATGCCCCTAACTTTTGTAGTTTTAGTAGAGACAAGGTTTTGCCATGTTGGCCAGGCTGGTCTCGAACTCCTGACCTCAGTTGATCCACCCGCCTCAGCTTCCCAAAGTGCTGGGATTGATTACAGGTGTGAGCCACTGTGCCCAGCCTTATTTTCTTACAGTTCTGGAGGCTGGAAGTCTGAGATCAGTGTGTTAGCATGGTTGGTTTCTGGTGAGGAGTGTCTTTCTAGTTTACAGATGACTGCCTTCTCACTGTGTCCTCACAGGGCAGAGAGAGAGAGAGCAAATTCTCTGGTATCTCTTCTTATAAGAACACTAATCCTATCATGATGACCCTCATTACCTCATCTGACTCTAATTATCTCTCAAAAGCCCCATCTCCAAACGTCATCACATTGAGGCTTGGGGTTTCACCATGTGAATTTTGGGTGAGCAGGACACATTTCATTCCACAGAAAAATGGATCATAAACCTAAATGTAAACCACAAAACCATGAAACTTATAGATGATAATATAGGAAAAAAATAGGTGACCTAGGTTTGACAATGAGTTTTTAGGTGCAACACCAAAGGCACAATTCATAGAAGAAATAATTGACAAGGTGGACTTCATTAAATTAAAAACTTCTGCTCTGTAAAAGACAACTTCAAGACAATGAGAAGACAGTCTGTAGGTTGGGAGAAAGTATTTGTAAAAGGTACCTACCTATAAGTGACCGTTATCCAGAATATGCAAAAAACTCAAGAAAATGAGCAGCCCGATTTAGAAAATAAATGAAAGGCTTGAATAGACTCTGAATGGGAAGAAGATATCCAGATGACAAGTGGGCATTATGAAAAGATCAATGTAATGTGTCATTAAGCAATTTAAAACAGTGAGATACCACTGCGTGCCTGTTAGAATGGCCAAAATTCCCAACACCAAAAACACCTAGTGCTGACCAGGATGTGGAACAGGAACTCTCATTCATTGCAGGTGGGAATGAACAGTTCAACAGTCTTACAAATCTAAACATACCTTTGCCATGTAGTCCAGCAGTTTGTCCCTTTGTATTTACCCAAATGAATTGAAAATGTGTGTTCACACAAAATCCTGCACACAGATGTTTATAGCAGCTTTATTCATAATTACCAAAACTTGGAAGCAACCAAGATGTTCAGTAGATGAGCGAATAAATAAACCAGTGGTACATCCAGACGATGGAATTCTATTCAAAGCTAAAAAAAAAAATGATTGGCCAGGTACGGTGGTTCACGCCTGTAATCCCAGCACTTTGAAAAGCTGAGGCAGGTGGATTACTTGAAGTCAGGAGTTCAAGACCAGCCTGGCCAATATGGTGAAACCCTGTCTCTACTAAAAATACAAAAATTAGCTGTGTGTAGTGGCACGCACCGGTACTCCCAGCTACTCAGGAGGCTGAGGCAGGAGAATTGCTTGAGCCCAGGAGGTGGAGGTTGCAGAAAGCTGAGATAATACCACTGCATGATCTGCCTGGACAACAGAGCAAGACTCCATCTCAAAATAAATAAATAGAAATAAATTAGCTAAAGCAATGAAAAAACATAGAAGAACCTTAAATCTTAAATACCAAGTGAAAGAAGCCAGTCTGGAAAGATTATACAGTTGACCTTTGAACAACATGGGTTTGAACTTCCCAGGTCCACTTATATGTGGATTTTTTTCAACCAAACACATGTGAAACCCACATGTACAGATGGCTGACTTCATAAAAGTAAGTTTTGAAAGGCCAACTGTGGAACTTGAGTATGCATGGATTTGGGTGTAGTGGGGGGATCTCAGACCCAATCCCCTTTGTATACCAAGAGACAACTGTGCTGTATGATTCCAACTACATGACATTCTGGATAAGGCAAAACTACGGAGAGATCAAAAAAATCAGTGGTGCCAAGGAGTAGAGGAGCAGGGCGGAGCCAGAGGATGTTTAGGGCAGTGACAGTAGTCTGTATACTACTGCAGTGGTGGATACATACCACTATATGTTGATCAAAACCCGTAGATGATTCAACACCAAGAGTGAGCCCTAAGCTAAGATTGTAGATAATAATGATGTATCCCTGTGGGTTGATGCATTGTGATGCTGTATCACTGTGTTGTGGGAGGTAAGTAGTCGGGGAGGTTGTGTGGGGGTGGGGTGGGGTATGTAGGAACTGTATTTTCTGCTTAATATGGCTGTGAAACACTCTTAAAAATAAAGTATTAATTTTTTAAAAATCTCGTGTTTCCCCAGATTTTCCATCTCTAGTGCTGTGCATCCGTTTCTGATTATCTGAGTTTCTAGCTGGCATCATTTTCCTTCAGCCTTAAAGAACTTTACATTTCTTGTGGTATGAGTCTGCTGCCCCAGTTCTTTGTTTCCTCATGTATGAAAGCACCTTTATTTTGCTTTTTTTTTTTCCCTTTTCCCATTCAGCACTTTAAAGATGCTATTTTACTCTTTTCTGGCCTCCGTGGTTTTCAATGAGGAGTCAGCCATTCATGGACTCACTGGCTCATGGTGTAGTAGGTCAGTCTCCTGCTTTCAGGATGAGCTCTTTCTATGTTTGGTTCTCAGCAGGTGGACTCAGGTCCTGCAGCACCGGCTTCTTTGTTTTTACTCTGCTTGGTGTCACACAGCATCTCCATCTTATAGATTTCTGTCTTTCATCAAATTTGGGAAAATTTTGACCATTATTTCTTCAGATTTCTTTCTGTACCATTCTCTCTCTGTTCTCCTCAAATACCAATCATTAGTGACCCTTTGAATTATCTAACAGATTTCTAAGGCTGTTTATTATTTTAAACATCTTTTTGTCTCTATTTTCATTTCTGTTCATCTCAAGTTCACTTACTCTTTCCTTTATTGGGCCCATTCAGCTGTTAGTCTGTCAATTAATGCTTTATTTTAGAAATTGTGTTTTTCGATTCCAGAATGACTATTTTATTCTTTTTTATTATTTCTGTGTCTCTGATGAGACTTCTCACTCCCTGAGATTTTCATGTTTTACTTCACTGAGGATAATTGTAATACCTGTTTTTAAATCCTTGTCTGTTAGTTTCAACATCTGATTCATTTCATGGTCAGATGGTTGATTTTGTTTTCTCACAAAAACGTGCTCTATTTTCTTGCTTCTTTATGTATTTGCTAATTTGGGAGTAGAGGTTGTAGATTATGTATGGGTATATGTATTTGCATCTGTGTGTGTGTACATGTTTATGCATGTGAGTATATGTGTGAGTGTGCATCTGAGTGTGTGTGTACCTCTGTGCAGCTGGTCATAGGCATATACTTGTACAAGTTATATTTTGCTGGCATCTGAGCTGTCGTGGCTGTGCCCTGGGCATTTAGCTTTCTGAGGCTTGTGTGTTGGCCTGCCCCAAGGCTCTGCCATTGCCAGTACTGGCCCTGCTCATAGATGTTCTTTCCTGGGTTGAGCCAGCTCCTTACGGACAGGAGTACTTGCCGGACACGTCTGAGATCCACTTCAGGCCCATCTGCAGCCCTGCTTTTCTGTGGCACCTTCCAGCTACTGGGACTGTTCCCTTTTGGCATTGCCTTTGGCAGTGCCAAAGGCACTTCCGCAGAACTCAGCCTCCAGTTCCCCCTGCCTCCTGTTGTCCCTGAAAATGCAGTTATATTTTATTATTTTTATTATTATTTTGAGATGGAGTCTCTCTCTATCACCAGGCTGGAGTGCAGTGGCGTAATCTTGGCTCAGTGCAGTCTCTGCCTCCTGGGTTCAAGTGATTCTCCTGCCTTAGCCTCCCAAGTAGCTGGCACTACAGGCACCCGCCACCACGCCCAGATAATTTTTGTACTTTTTTTTTTTTTTTTTGAGACAGAGTTTCGTTCTGGTTACCCAGGCTGGAGTGGTGCAATGGCGCGATCTCGGCTCACCACAACCTCCACCTCCTGGGTTCAAGCAATTCTCCTACCTCAGCCTCCTGCGTAGCTGGGACTACAGGTGCGTGCCACCATGCCCAGCTAATTTTTGTACTTTTAGTAGAGACGGGGTTTCACCCTGCTGGCCAAGATGGTCTCGATCTCTTGACCTCATGATCCACCTGCCTCAGCCTCACAAAGTGCTGGGATTACAGGCATGAGCCACCACACCCGGCTTATTATTTTTATTTTTATTTTTTTGAGATGAAGTCTTGCTCTGTTGCCCAGGCTGGAGTGCAGTGGTGCCATCTAGGCTCAGTGCAACCTCTGCGTCCCAGGTTCAACCGATTCTCCTGCTTCAGCCTCCCAAGTAGCTGGGATTACAGGCGCCCACCACCATACCTGGCTAATTTTTGTATTCGTAGTAGAGACAGGATTTCACCATGTTGGCCAGGCTGGTCTCAAACTCCTGACCTCAGGTGATCCACCTGCCTCGGCCTCCCAAAGTGCTAGGATTACAAGTGTAAGCCACCATGCCTGGCCTGAAAATGTAGTTTAAAAAAAAACTTCATTTTGCTTGTTTGTATTTTTCTGTTGTTGTTTTTATGGTTTCCTGAAAACATGAGAAGATTCAGAGCTGAACTTTGTTCCCACTGGTGGTGGTTTTTTTAAACGGAGCCTCACTCTGCTGGAGTGCAATGGCGTGATCTCAGCTCATTGCATCCTCACCCTCCTAGGTTCAAGTGATCCTCCCACCTCAGCCTCCTGAGTGGGAGTACAGGTGCACTCCACCTTGCCCAGATCATTTTTGTATTTTTAATAGGGACAGGGTTTCACCATATTGGCCAGGCTGGTCTCAAACTCCTGGGCTCAAGCAATCCACCTGCCTTGGCCTCCCAAAGTGCTGGGATTACAGCATCAAAATACATGAGGTTGCCAAGTGCAGTGGCCAGGCCTGTAATTCCAGCACTTTGGGCATCTTCATTGCCGTGTAGTTCATGTGTCAAGCATAGGCTGTTTCAGCAAAATAAGGTTCATAGGGTCCCTGGGGTCTATATTTTGTAGAGAGCCCTGTAAGTTGGAGTCTAGTTGCAATTCCATAGTTGGGGCAGAGGCAACCCTTGTGATCCTAGTTTTGGGGGTGGGGGGGTGGAGTCATGATGGGAGTCTGTCGGGGGAGGATCTGTGCTCTCGTGTTGAAGTTGGAGCGATGTAGGTGGATGGACGGTGTTCCCCCTGTTGGCTTTCCTATCCGAGAGGCCTGCTCTGTGCATCTCTTGCGCTATTTCAGGTGTCACCCTGCATTTATTGTGATCCCTCACAGACTAAGGTGAGGAAGCCTTAGGAGACAACTTCTTCCCAAGCAGGTGTTCCCCATGAGGCCTTGCCCTGAGCAAGAAAACCATCCTGTGTCCACTTGCCTGACTGTGTGTAAATCTATGAGCAGAAGGCAGTTCGGACTTGCAGACATGTTGTATCACTAGACTGCCAGTTTGGCTGAATGGGCCAGGTCCTCCAACACCGGGAGCAAAGGACCAGGTACCAGTCAAGCCACACCCTCCTGGAGTTTGGGAAGACCCTGTGTGTCAGGTCAGCCTGGTCCCACAGGCACCATTTCCATGTAGCAGGGGGCACCTGCCTGTGCTGAGTAGGCGGTGTCCTGAGCTGTGGTGGTGTGGGGATTTGAGTCCACAGGGGTGGACATCCAGTCAGTGTGGGACCATCAGTTTCTAATAGCGCCCAACAGGCGGACAGAATTTGCCTTTTTAGGGGGCATATTCAGCTGCTCTTTGGGACTGGTTTAGTTCAGAACCCCATGGTCAACCAGCCGGAACACGTTTTCTCCACAGACTCCACGAGGCAGAGTGGATGTCACCAGAGCTTCCACACGAGAGTGAGACCTAGGGCCACTGGAGGCATGGTGTGCTGGGCTGCCTGCTGGAGGCTCCCCACTGAGAGGTGGTTGCTTTATAGGTTATGGCATGAAAGGGTCTGGTTATGAGAGTAAGATATGGAAACTCTTGTCTCCAAAACGTGAAGAATCCAAATCAATATGCCTGTCAAAGAGTTGTGAGTGGTGTCAGTGTCAGTAGTTTAACAGTTAATAGGATCTGCTGCACCTGACCACATAGTTCCCAGAATCTTACTGAAGGCGGTGGCCCCTGTATTTTATGTAGGGCTACAGCATGACCCTGATTTTTCCACTGGGCTATGGTGGTGTGTTAATGTGAACGGCTTCTTCAGAGGGACCTTTAAACAGATCATCGATACAACGGCATAAATGACAGCGTATAAGAGGTGCAGGTCTTGTCTGCAGAGATTTTGGGCACTGGCTGGGCCATTGAGGGACCCCACTGGAAGCTGAGTAAAGGAATAATGTGTTCCTTTGAAAATGAAGACAAATTGTGGTTGACACTCCTCAGTAATAGGTATAGAATAAAGCATATTGGCCAAACCAAGGACCACAAAGTGTGCACCTGGGACCACTGGAATATCTTCAGTCATTTCTATTGTATTGGTTAGAGGGGCCTTTGTTGGAGAAACTGGGGCTTTTAAGTTTCAGTGATTAATGATGAAGCGCCACTCTTTGGAACTAAGTTGGAGTACAGGCTAGACTCTGCTACCAAAGCGGGAGATTGTGGTTTTGGAACCTTAGCCTTTAGCATGTTTTTAATGGCAGGCACAGGCCAGTAGCACCTTGTTTTAAGGGATATTGAGGGGTGCACACTGTCTTTACTGGAAGTGGCAAGTGGACGGGTTCCCAGTGGGCAGCTCCAGCCAGATGGGCCGGTGACTTAGGTTTGTTCCAGGAGTATGAGGGCGCCCACTCCCATGATGGAAGAAGAGAGAGCTGGTGGACAGCCAATGTTTAATAAAAGTAGTGCCAGTGGAGACATCTAAAGGGTCTCGAGGAGCCAGGTGCAGTCGTTCATGCCTGTAATCTCAGCACTGTAAGAGGCCAAAGTGGACAGATCACTTGAGACCAGGAGTTCAAGACCAGCCTGGCCAACATGGTAAAATCCTGACTCTACTGAAAATATAAAAATTAGCCCGGCGTGGTGGTGAGCACCTATAATCCCAGCTACTTAGGAGGCTGGGGTGGGAGGATTGCTTGAGCCTGGAAGGTCAAGGCTGCAGTGAGCCAAGATTGAGGCACTGCACTCCCAGTTAGAGGACAGAACAAGACTCTTAAACAAAACAAAATAAAGGAAAGTGAATTCCCAAGAGTTTATTCACCATTTCCCAAGAGTTTATTCACCATTCCCTTTATTTTAAAGGCCTTCCCTTGGCCGGGCGCGGTGGCTCACGCCAATAATCCCAGCACTTTGGGAGGCTGAGGCGGGTGGATCACGAGGTCAAGAGATCGAGACCATCCTGGTCAACAAGGTGAAACGCCGTCTCTACTAAAAATACAAAAAATTAGCGGGGCATGGTGGCGCATGCCTGTAGTCCCAGGTACTCAGGAGGCTGAGGCAGGAGAATTGCCTGAACCCAGAAGGCGGAGGTTGCAGTGAGCTGAGATCGTGCCGTTGCACTCCAGTCTGGGTAACAACAGCGAAACTCCATCTCAAAAAATAATTAATTAATTAATTATTTTAGAAAAGTCCTTCTCTTTTTAAATTTTGTAGACTCCTCAGGAACTACTGTGACTTGGGCCTCTTTATAAATGCTGAAAGTTTTTCTTGTCCCAATTAATAGAGTAATAAAAGGGCAATTGTCCCCTCAAAGTAGGACAATCCCTGGGTGACCACCAAGTCCCCAGGCTAAGGGACAAGGTGGCCACCATTCTTTCAAGTCAGGAAAGGAGGGAGAGTATTCGTGTTCTGTGAGAACAGGCTGTCGAGGGTCCTCAGCCTTCAGAAATGTGACTGCCTTAGCCCAGTTGTTTGAGGCAGCCAGTTTGTTTTCTGGTTCCCTGTGATGAGGGCGTTGGGCACACCCACCCAGCCTGGGGGCCCACGAGGGTCCATTTCTGAGGGTCCGTGTTCTCGGTGTTGAAGTTGGAGAAATGTCATCCCCCATCTCATGGGGATCTGGGGAAAGGTTTCCAGGTGCTCACGGAAAATAATGGTGAGGCCTGGGTCCCACTGTGGAGAGCCAGGGTCAGTTGAGGTCGGGCTGGGTAGGGTCCTCAGCAGGCGACCACCAAGTACCAGGGAGCAGCTGCCCGTGTCTCACCTTTGCACATATCCTGTCCAGAGCTGCCATGTGACGGAGGGGAGCCTCTTCAGGATTGGAGATAGTCCCAGGGTTCCCCAGCAGTGATGTTCAAAGAGACAGCAAACCCCTGGCACCTTCTGCCATCACTCAGCAGGAGGTGGGTTTGGTCTCCAGGTGGGGGTGGGTGTGGTCTCCAGGGCCCTCCATGGTGAGCAGGGGGTGGGTTTGGTCTCCAGGGCCCTCCATGGTAAGCAGGGGGCGGGTGTGGTCTCCAGGGCCCTCCATGGTGAGCAGGGGGCCGGTGTGGTCTCCAGGGCCCTCCATGGTGAGCAGGGGGCGGGTGTGGTCTCCAGGAGCCACAGTGAGTGCTGGCTATTGTCACTGTGGTAGGTGGTGAGTCCCAGCCACACCGTGAGCATCCATGGCAGGGAGCCTCCTATTGCGCTGGTCCTCCCCACCCAGTGAGGTTTCCATGACCTCACAGAGGTTTTTCTGATTTGTGGGCATGGGATTGGCCACATTTAGGGACAGATGTGGGGGATCTGGGCCAGTGTCCTGGAGGAATTTAGTGCACATTTCTGTGGGTATGAGCGCTATCTCTGGCCCGATACTAAACACCCTGAGTAGCTGGTCAGCCCCCTTTTCACTCCAGCAATGCAAAATCTCTTTTTTTTTGAGATGGAGTCTCGCTCTGTCACCAGACCGAAGTGCAGTGGTGCGATCTTGGCTCATTGCAACCTCCGACTCCCTGGTTCAAGTGATTCTCCTGCCTCAGCCTCCCAAATAGCTGGGATTGCAGGCACTCGCCACCGCACCCAGCTAATCTTTGTACTTTTAGTAGAGATGGGGTTTCACCATGTTGGCCAGGATGGTCTCGATCCCTTGACCTCATGATCCGCCTGCCTCTGCCTCCCAAAGTGCTGGGATTACAGAGGTGAGCCACTGCGCCCGGCATCTTTTTTTTTTTTTTTTTTGAGATGGAATTTCACTCTGTCATCCAGGCTGGAGTGCAGTGGTACAATCTTGGCTCACCACAACCTCTGTCTCCCGGGTTTAGCCCTCCTTAGCCTCCTGAGTAGTTGGGATTACAGGCAGCTGCCATGATGCCTGGGTAATTTTTGTATTTTTATAGAGATGGGGTTTCACCATGTTTGCCAGGCTGGTCTTGAACTCATGACCTCAGATGATCTGTCTGCCTCAGCCTCCCAAAGTGCTAGGATTACAGGCGTGAGCCACCATGCTTGGCCTTTTTTTTTTTTTTTTTTGAGACGGAGTTTTGCTCTTGTTACCCAGGCTGGAGTGCAATGGCGCGATCTCAGCTCACCGCAACCTCTGCCTCCTGGGTTCAGGCAATTCTCCTGCCTCAGCCTCCCGAGTAGCTGGGATTACAGGCACGCACCACCATGCCCAGCTAATTTTTTGTATTTTTTTTTTTTTTTTTTAGTAGAGACGGGGTTTCACCATGTTGACCAGGATGGTCCCGATCTCTTGACCTCGTGATCCACCTGCCTCGGCCTCCCAAAGTGCTGGGATTACAGGCTTGAGCCACCGCGCCTGGCCTTGGCCTTTTTTTTTTGAGACCAAGTTTCGCACTTGTTACCCAGGCTGGAGTGCAATGGCGCGATCTCGGCTCACCACAACCTCCACCTCCTGGGTTCAGGGAATTCTCCTGCCTCAGCCTCCTTAGTAGCTGGGATTACAGGCACGTGCCACCATGCCCAGCTAATTTTTTGTATTTTTTTTTTTAGTAGAGACGGGGTTTCACCATGTTGACCAGGATGGTCTCGATCTCTTGACCATCCTGTTTCTGGTTCCCTGTGATGAGGGCATTGGGCACACCCACCCAGCATGGGGGCCCGTGAGGGTCCAGTTCTGAGGGTCCGTGTTCTCGGTTTTGAAGTTGGAGCAATGTCGGGTGATCCACCTGCCTCGGCCTCCCAAAGTGCTGGGATTACAGGTGTGAGCCACCGCTCCCGACCCCCTTTTTTTTTTTTTGAGACAGGGTCTCACTCTCTCACCCAGGCTGGAGCGCAGTGGCGTGATCTTGGCTCACCTCAACCTCTGCCTGCCAGGCTCAAGTGATTCTCCTACCTCAGCCTCCCAAGTAAAGTAGCTGGGATTACAGGCATGCACCACTACTGGCCTGCTAATTTTTGTATTTTCAGTAGAGATGGAGTTTTACCATGTTGGCCAGACTGGTCAAGAAGCCTTGAACTCCTGATCTCAGATGGCCCACCCTAAATGCTGGGATTACTGCGCCTGGCCAGTGCAAAAATGTCTTTTTTTTTTTTTTTTTTTGAGACAGAGTCTTGCTCTGTCAATAGGCTGGAGTGCAGTGGCATGATCTCAGCTCACTGCAACCTTTGCCTCCATGGTTCAAGCAATTCTCCTGCTTTAGCCTTGTCAGTAGCTGGGATTACAGGCATGCGAGCTGATTTTTGTGTTTTTAGTAGAGATGGGGTTTCACCATGTTGGCCTGGATGGTCTGGATCTCCTGACCTCGTGATCTGCCCACCTCAGCCTCCCAGAGTGCTGGAATTACAGGTGTGAGCCACCATGCCCAGCCTGCAAAATCTCAAGAAAAATTTGAATTTCTACCATACAGGAATTTGGTCTCCAGTTCTTTTTATTTTTTCATTGAGATGGAGTCTTGCTCTGTCACCAGGCTGTAGTGCAGTGGCGCCATGTTGGCTCACAGCAACCTCCACCTCCCAGGTTCAAGTGATTTTTCTGCCTCAGCCTCCCAAGTAGCTGGGACTACAGTTGTGTGCCACAATGCCTGGCTAATTTTTGTATTTTTAGTAGAGACGGGATTTCACCATGTTGGCCAGGATGTTCTCAATCTCGGGACCTCGTGATCTGTCTGCCTCGGCCTCTCAAAATGCTGGGATTACAGGTGTGAGCTACTGTGCCCAGCATTGGTCTCCAGTTCTAATTCCCCTGTCCCCTGCAGTTTTGACCTTTTGGATTATTACCAGAAGAATCTAAGGGTGACCTCTGTGTGTCCCCACCTGACAGGCAGCACTTCCCTCTCCAGGGTGTCCCAGTGGTCTCTGAGATACCAGGGTCAGCACCCATCAGCACCATCATTTTCTGGTGTCAGGGTTGGCCCCCAGGCCCCGGGGCCACAGGGCCAGAGCTTGGCATGCTGGTGGCAGCAGCATCAAGTAGAGTTGATGCCGTGTTATGAGCCTTGCACTCCTCTGAGAGCTGGGTGGAGGCCCCCGGCATCTGGTGGGGCAGGAACTGGGTGCTCAGGCGTTTGCTTTTGCTCACCAGTTGTAGCCACTTCCTGCCAGAGATTAGACCCATGACACCCCTGGAGTTGGGGGACAGGGCTGACAGCCACAGGGACAAAGCATGGACATTTGCAAGGGGTCATGGCCAGCCTCTACGGGGATTGCCCATGGTCTGGGATCTGCAGTAGACCTGGATACCTGTGAATGCCATGGGAGTTTTCCCTATAGCCAGGAGCTCTCTTCACAGCACTGGGATAAAGGAAACCACCAGGCAGGTATGGTATGGGAAGGTCCCCAACTATGGGACCTTGGTCTGAGTGGGCGTCTCCTCAGTCAGGATTTCAGAAACACAGAGCCACCCTTACCTGCCCAACAGCCACTTAGGGTGCACGGTTTAGGCATCTGGCACGTCCAGCCTAAAACTTTACCAGTTGCTGGGTAGACCCTAGCAGCAGCTCTGCCTTCCCAGATGCAGTTGGCCCCACTGGCAGTGATTTTAGTCAGGCAGGTGCAGCTGAAAGGCATCTCATGCTAAGCATGTGTGTGTTCTGTTCCAGCAACTATGTTAGCTGTTCCAGGGTTTTTTCTTTTTTCCTTTTCTTTATCTTATGGAGAAAACCTCTTCAGTGATTAGGCACAAGATGGAAAATAAAGATCTTCTTACTCATAGATCTTAGGGGTACACGGCATGCTTGAAGGCCACAAGGAGGTCAGCATGAGAAGAGAGGATGGATGGCGAGGATCTGGGCGTCTGCCTTTCTTGGGGTCCAGGGTGTGGGTGGAAGCCCAGACTGGGAGAAGAGGGATTGCAGGGTTTGAAGCAAACACACACAAGGAGGGCTCTTGCTCTGTATTCAGTCCAGGTTTGCGTCCAGTTAAGCAGCTGGGCGCGGGTAGGCTTGGAGCGGTGGCCTCTGACCTGCAAGGACTAAGAGGGAGGGGTTCGGAACTCAGGTTAGGCTGCTTTACAGGCCTCATGGCAGCCGGAGCTCATGTTGAAAAGCAAAGCATTTGCGGAGGCAGCTCAGAAACAAGCTCACTGCACTGTGGTCTTTTTTAGAGTTGAGGTCTCAACATCTTGCGTAGGCAGGTCTCAAAGTCTTGGCCTCAAGTGATCCTCCCACCTCAGCCTCTCAAAGTGCTAGGATTACAGGCATGAGCCACCACATCTGACTTCAGTTACATATATAACTTTATTTAGACGGAGTCTCGGTCTTTTGCCAGGCTGGAGTGAGTGGCACTATTTTGGTTCACTGCAACCTCCATCTCCTGGATTCAAGCGACTCCGCTGCCTCAGCCTCCTGAGTAGCTGAGACTACAGGCGCTCATCACCACGCCCAGCTAATTTTTTTGTATTTTAATAGAGATGGGGTTTCTCCATGGCCAGGATGGTCTCAATATCCTGACCTCATGATCCACCCGCCTTGGCTTCCCAAAGTGCTAGGGTTACAGGCGTGAGTCACCGTTCCTGGCCTTAAGTAATATTTTATCAACCTTTTTGTTTAGTTTGTTTTGTTTTGAGACAGAGTCTCACTCTGTCGCCCAGGCTGGAGTGCAGTGGCACAATCTCACTCAGTTCACTACAACCTCCACCTCCCGGGTTGAAGCAATTCTCCTGCCTCAGCCTCTTGAGTAGCTGGGACTACAGGCACGTGCCACCACACCTGGCTAATTTTTCTATTTTTTAGTAGAGAAGGGGTTTTACCATGTTGGCCAGGCTTCTCTTGAACTCCTGACCTCAGGTAATCCACCCGCCTTGGCCTCCCAAAGTGCTGGGATTACAGGCATGAGCCACTGCTCCCAGCCTTCATTAACAATTTATTACATGCAAGCAAATTATTACTACTGCTTGTATTCAGTTACCTGCTGTGGTTTGCTTTTGAAGTCTGATAGGTTCCAACGCTCAGTTTAATGTAATTGGCCAACTTGTCCTTTTATTATGGCCTGTCAGTCACGCATAGATTTTGGATGATCTAGAATTGATGTACAGCCATTGTCCCCCACACGTTTATGGAAGATTCCAGACATACATCAAATTTTGAAGAACTTTATAGTGAAGGCTCATACAGCCACCACCGAGGTTCTCTGTTAACATTTTATCATGTTTCCCATCCCACTATCCCTCTACTAGACCCATCATCTACATACTTTGTTTTTCCTTTTAAAGCAAATTGCAGGGCTGGGCACAGTGGCTCACACCTGTAACCCCAGCGCTTTGGGAAGCTGAGGCAGGCGGATCACTTGAGGCCAGAGTTTGACACAAGCCTGGTCAACATGGTGAAACCCCATCTTTACTAAAAAATACAAAAATTAGCTGGGCATGGTGGCACATGCCTGTATTCCCAGCTATTCAGGAGACTAGGCATGAGAATCACTTGAACCTGGGAGGCAAAGGTTGCAGTGAGTTGAGATCGCATCATTGCACTCCAGCCTGGGCAACAGAGAGACTCAGGAAAAAAAAAAAAAAAAACAGCTGCAGCTGTGAAGACACGTCCTTTATTGAATTTAATTTTATTTTTACTTCAAAAATAAAATTATTGGGCCAGGCATGGTGACTCAGCCTGTAATCCCAGCACTTTGGGAGGCCAAGGTGGGCGGATCACCTGAGGTCAGAAGTTTGAGACCGTCTAGCCAACATGGTGAAATCCTGTCTCTACTAAAAATACAAAAATCGCTGGGCACAGTGACTCACACCTGTAATCCCAGCATTTGGGGAGGCTGAGGAGGGCAGGTCGTGAGATCAGGAGTTCGAGACCAGGCTGGCCAACATGGAAAAACCTCTTCTCTACTAAAAATACAAAAATTAGCTGGCTGTAGTGGCACTCGCCTGTAGTGCCAGCTAATTGGGAGATTGAGGCAGGAGAATCACTTGAAACCGGGAGGCTGTGGTTGCAGTGAGCTGAGACGGCACCATTGCACTCCAGCCTGGGAGTGCAACAGTGAGACTCTGTCTTAAATATATATACACACACACACACACACACACAAATTAGCAGGGCGTGATGGCTAACACCTGTAATCCTGGCTACTCAGGAGGCTGAGGCGGGAGAATAGCTTGAACCTGGGAGGCAGAGGTTGTGATAAGCAGAAATTGAGCCACTGCACTCCAGCCTAGGCGACAGAGTGAGACTCTGTCTCTAAATAAATAAATGAATAAATATAAAATAACCATGTAGCAGCACTAACAGGACACTTCCTTTAAACACATATGTGTCATTAATTGGAGATCAGTGTTCATTTATAGTTTTTATATTTCGAGGTGGAAATTACATAAATAGAATTACAAATCTTAGTGTGAATTTGCTGAGCTTTAACAAATAGACACACTGTGTAAACCAAACCTCTATCAAGATACAGAATGTTATTGTTGCCCTGAACGTTGCGTTGGTACGCAGGACACCATTAAGGGAACACACGTTTTTGTAGCTGGAGGAAGACGAAGAACTGTGTAGTTTCATGAAACTGTGCTTCTGATAGCAGCTGTTTGTGGTCATTTTGACTAAAGTGTTGATTGGGATAGTCTAAACTCGCAGGGGAACGAGGCTTCTGTGTGCGATTAGTGCCACACTCAGACCAGGAAGCAAGGTGGCCTTAGCTCTGGCCCAGACATCCCACAGATTATGTCAGTGTAGTGAACCACTAACGTCGAGGGGTTTCCTCGGAGCTCCGGAGGAGCCGTCATCTTGAAGCATTTAGGTCGTTTGGGGCAGGTGGCGGAGAGCATGTCCTCAGTCTTAATCCCCTGTGGCTGCACGACACAGTGCCCGAGGCACTGCTCTCTCCTCTGATGGGGGCCGTTCCCACCACAGTCACTGGCTGTAAGGTCTTAGCCAGATGGGAAAAGGTGATTCTTTTTGCTGATTCGCCTTTGAAGGGGCAGTGGTGAGCACAGGGGCCCTGCTTAAAAGTTCCGAGTGTGTGTCGGGGATGCCCAGGGAGATTAGAGATGGGGCCCCCCGGGAGCCAGAGGCTCCATTCCCGTCCTCCCCTACTGCAGTGAGTGACTTGGCCCTGCAGGCGTTCCTGGCAGTGCCTCCATGTGGACTTTGTATCCAGGCTGAGTTGCAGTCGTGTTTGTTGGGGGGTCTCTTGTCAGGGCCGTACCCCTGCGATGCCTCCTCACAGCATCACGTGCTGTGCTTTCCGTGGCTGTCTTACCACTGGAGGCCTCTGGGTGGCAGCAGAGCCCACTTGTGCTGCTCTTCCAGTCCAGGGATTGGTGCTCTGGGCTCAGCGTCTGGAGGGTCATTTAGGCCAGGTGGATAAAATATGGCCTCTCTACTTAGTTGCTTTCTGAGTTGTGTTTTGGCACTTTTCAGCCGATTCTGGTGATGTACGAGGGAAGAGGCACCGCTGGGCCTGCCATACAGCTGCACAGTGAGTGAGCGGCCTCGAATTGGTGGGTGAGGGCACCCCCTGTGGGAACACTGACAGCCCTGGTTGGTCTCAGCCCTGCCTGCAATGTTGAGAAACTGTTACAATTGGACATTTTAATCCGAGGAGTCACAAAGAACACATGTAATGTTGATAGCGTGATGAGAGATCTGTTTTGGTTTTGGTTTCAGAGACAGGGTCTCACTCTGTTGCCCAGGCTGGAGCGCAGAGGTGCAGTTTCATCTCACTGCAGCCTCCACCTCCTGGGCTTAAGCTCTCCTCCCAGTTCAGCCTCCCAAAGTGCTAGGATTACGGACACAAGCCACCATGCCCAGCCCAAGAAAACTGTTTTTAAGCGTGCAGTTGCATTGATATGAGGCATCAGGGAGGACCCCGGCATTTAAGAGGAATCTTACATGCTTGCTAAAAGGATACTATGTATGGTTAAAGCAATATTAAATTTTTCCCCCATTTTTTTTAACTTTTATAACAAGGAGCTTTAGGAGTAAACTTATTTTTAATTTTTTTTTTTTTTGAGACGGAGTTTCGCTCTTGTTACCCAGGCTTGAGTGCAATGGTGCCATCTCGGCTCACCGCAACCTCTGCCTCCTGGGTTCAGGCAATTCTCCTGCCTCAGCCTCCTGAGTAGCTGGGATTACAGGAACGCGCCACCACGCCCAGCTAATTTTTTGTATTTTTATTAGAGACGGGGTTTCACCTTGTTGACCAGGATGGTCTCGATCTCTTGACCTCGTGATCCACCCGCCTTGGCCTCCCAAAGTGCTGGGATTACAGGCGTGAGCCACCGTGCCCAGCCTCTTATTTTTAATTTTTAAATTTGAATATAGGTCAGGCACACTTCACTTTATTGCACTTCACTTTGTTGTACTTTGCAGATACTGCATTTTTTTTTTTTAAGATGGAGTTTCACTCTTGTCCCCCAGGCTGGAGTGCAATGGCGTGATAACAGCTCACTGCAACCTCTGCCTCCCAGGTTCAAGCAATTCTCCTGCCTCGGCCTCCCAAGTAGCTGAGATTACAGGCGTGCACCACCATGCCCGGCTAATTTTGTATTTTTAGTAGAGACAGGGTTTCACCATGTTGGTCAGGCTGGTCTCAAACTTCTAATCTCAGGTGATCTGCCCACCTCTGCCTCCCAAAGTGCTGGGATTACAGGTGTGAGCCACTGCAGCCAGCCAACATTTTTTACAAATTGAAGGTTTGTGAACCTTGTGTTGAGCAAGTCTGTCAGTGCCATTTTCAATAGCATGTGCTCACTTCTGTCTCTGTGTCACATTTTAGTGATTCTTGCAGTATTTCAAACCTCTTTATTATATATATTACAATGATCAGTGATCTTTATGTTGCTGTTGTAATTGTTTAAGGCACCGGGAACCCTGCCCACATGAGATAGTGAACTTTATTGAATGTTGAGTGTCCTGACCCACTGAGCAGCCATTCCCTCCCTCTCCCCCTCTCCAAGGGCCTCCATGTTCCCTGAGACTCAGCAATATTGTAACTAGGCCAATTAATAACCCTGCAATGACCTGTAAGCGTTCAAATGAAAGGAAGTCACACATCTCTTGCTTTATTGCAAATGCTAGAAATGATCAAGCTTAGTGGGAAGGCTGACGATAGCTGAGACAGGTCAAAAGCCAGCCTCTTGCATATGTTAGCTAAGTTGTGAGTGCAAAGCAAAAGTTCTCCTGCTGTGGTGCCACATGCCTGTAGTCTCAGCTGCTCAGAAGGCTGAGAGGGGAGAATCACTTGACCCCTGAAGTTTGGAGGCTGCAGTGAGCTATGATCATACCACTGCACTCCAGCCTGGGTGACAGAGTGAGACCCTTTCTCAAGAAGATACTAACAATAAAAAGAAAAGTTCTTAGGCCGGGCACAGTGGCTCACGCCTGTAATCCCAGCACTTTGGGAGGTCCAGGCAGGCAGATCATGAGGTTAGGAGATCGAGACCATCCTGGCTAATATGGTGAAACCCCATCTCTACTAAAAATACAAAAAAATCAGCCAGGCATGGTGGCACATACCCGTAGTCTCAGTTACTTGGGAGGCCGAAGCAGGAGAATTGCTTGAACCCGGGAGGCGGAGATTGCAGTGAGCTGAGATCGCGTCACTGCACTCCAGCCTGGGCAACAGAGTGAGACATCATCTCAGAAAAAAGAAAAGTTTTTGAAGGAAATATGAAGTGCTATTCTGGTGAACTCATGAATGACAAGAAAGTACAGCAGCTTTATTGCTGATATGGAGACAGTTTCGGTCCCCCTCAAACTGTCTGGCTAGAAGATCAAACCAGACACATCCTTTAAGCCAAAGCTTCACCTCTAGAGCAAGGCCCTAACTCTCTTCAATTCTTTGAAAGCTGCAGAAGAAAACCTTGAAGCTAGCAGAGGCTGGTTCATGAGGGTTAACGAAAGAAACCGTCTCTCTAACAAAAGTACAAGGTGAAGCAGCAACAAGTTGTCCAGAAGACCTAGCTACGGTGATTGATGAAGGTGGCTACACTGGTAATAGATTTTTAGTGTAGACAATCAGTCTTCTATTGCAAGAAGATGCCATCCAGGACTTCCACAGCCAGAGAGGAGCAGGAAGTGCCTGTCTTCAAAGCTTCAGAAGACAGGCTGCCACTCTTGGTAGGGACTATGTACACAAATTGTATTGCTTGCTGAATGTTCACAAATCACACCAGCCATGTAGCCAGCACAGATTAGGAAAGAAAACAGTATCAGCTCCACAGAAGCCCAGTGGTGTCTCTCCAAGGCACTGCTGCCCCAGGGATAATCACTGAGTTTCGAACTTTTTATAAATAGAATTTTACAGCATATACTCTTTTATGTTTGGGCTCTTTCACTAAAAAAAAAAATTTTTTTCAGAGGCAGGGTCTTAATCTATTGCCCATACTAGAGTGCAGGGGCACAATCATAGCTTATTGTAATGTCAAACTCTGGAGCTCATGTAATCTTCCCACCTCAGCCTCCTGAGTAGGTGGGCAGGTGTCGACCCCCATGCCTGGCTAAGTGTTTTAATAGTCTTTATTATTATTATTATTGAGACAGAGTCTTACTCTGTTGCCCAGGGTGGAGCGCAATAACCCAATCTTGGCTCACTGCAACCTCCACCTCCCAGTTCAGCTGATTTTCCTGCCTTAGCCTCTGAGTAGCTGGGATTACAGGAGTGTGCCACCACACCTGGCTAATTATTTTTTTTTAAAATACAGATGGATTTTCACCATGTTGGCCAGGCTGGTCTCAAGCTCCTGGCCTCAAGCGATCTGCCCACCTCGGCCTCCCAAAGTGTTGGGATTACGGGTGTGAGCCACCACGCCCAGCCTAACTTTGCGTTCTTGGAATAAACCTACTTGTTCATGATGTGTTATCCTTGTTACATATATTACTAGATTTGGCTTCTTAATGTTTTGTTTAGGGATTTCACATCCATAATTGTGGGTGAGGTTGGCCTTCAATTTTGTTTTCTCTTACTGTTGTCAAATTTTGCTATCAAAGATTAATTAACCTCATATACACTGTTGGAACATGTATCATATCTTTCTGTTTTCTGGATGTAACTGATGAAGAATAAAACAGAGAATGAATAAATAATCAAAATGAAAAAGGTGCCACCACCTAGATACTTCAGACTATAATAAAAAGATATTTTGGGCCAGGTGCAGTGACTTACACCTGTAATCCCAGTACTTTGGGAGGCCGAAGCAGGAGGATTGCTTGAGATCAGGAGTTGGAGACAAGCCTGGCAACATAGTGAGACCCTGTCTCTACAAAAAAAATTAGGAATGATCTGGGCATCATTCCTAATGATGCATACCTGTAGTCCCAGCTACTTGGGAGCCTGAAGTGGGAGGAGCACTTGATCTCAAGAGTTCAAGGCTGCAGTGAGCTATGACCACACCACTGTACTTTACCATGGCAACAGAGTAAGCCCTGTCTTTTAAAAAAAGAAAGAAAATACATGCCGACCTGAGAAGAAAAATAAATAAATAAAAGAAAGAAAAATGGTGGGGGGAAGATATTTTGAGCACAATTATGCCAAATATTTTGAACATTGAGATAAAATGTATAAATACCCTAGAAAAATAAATTTATCAAAACTGACCAAGGAAAGGTTAATACATAATTCTTTAAGTGCTAAATACATTGACTCATAATTTAAAACCCTTCCTCAGAGAAAATGCCAAGCCCAGATGGCTTCATCAACTTACACTAAACACTTAAGGAAGAAATAGCAAGTATCTTACATATATATGTTCAATAAAAGTTGGTTTATGCTGTTTATATAATTTTAGAACCTGATTCTTCACTTTGTAATATAAGCTTTTTATTTAATTATATCTTTCTATTATAATAATGGTAGAATGCTATTCCATTATGTGAATGGTCTTTAATTGGTTTAAACAGCCCCCCAGGCTGGGCGTAGTGGCTCCCGCCTGTAATCTCATTACTTTGGGAGGCCAAGGAGGGCGGATCACAAGGTCAGGAGTTCGAGACCAGTGTGACCAACATGGTGAAATCCTGTCTGTACTGAAAATACAAAAAATTAGCCTGGCCTGGTGGTGAGCACCTGTAATCCCAGCTACTCAGGAGACTGAGGACAGTCACTTGAACCCAGTAGGCAGAGGTTGCAGTGAGCCAAGATTGTGCCATTGCACTCTAGCCTGGGTGACAGAGCGAGATTCTATCTCAAAAAAAAAAAAAAAGCGAGACTCTATCTCAAAAAAAAAAAGCCCCCTGTTTTTGGACATTGGGGGGGGGGGCTTCCTTGTTTCCCGATAATGACAAAATGCAGTGAGCATCATTGCAGTCAGTCATTTCCACGTACATATGGCAGTCCACTTAGGATAAATCCTAGGGGAGTAGTTTGGAGGACAAAGGGTATGTGAAATACCAATTTTTTGGCTCAATACTGCCAACTTTTTAAAAAAGTTATATTTTGGCCAGGCACAGTGGCTTGCACCTGTAGTCCCAGCTACTTGGAAGGCTAAGGCAGGAAGATTGCTTGAGCCAGGGAGGTCAAGGCTTCAGTGAACTGTGGTTGCACCACTGCACTCCAACCGGGGCAACAGAGCAAGACCCTGTTTCAAAAAAGTCATTTATATACAGTCCCACCAACAGTAAATGGCATGCTTGTTGCTTTAATTCTTACCAATGCTCAGCATTATTTTTTTTAAGTCTGTATCATAAAGCCCAAACTTATCAACCTCTTTGCAGTGCCTCCTGTATCTTTCCCCTGCCTCATCTTGCCCCACTCTCCCTCATACTTCTAGCCATGGTGAGATTAAAAAAAAAATAGAGATAGTTTAACTCTGTCACCCAGGTTGGAGAGCAGTGGCATGATTCTAGCTCACTGCAGTCTCAAACTCCTGGCCTCAGTCGCTCTTCCTGCCCCAGACTCCCAAAGTGTTGTAATTATAGTTGTGAGCTAGTACACCCAGCAGTGAGTTTTTTTTGTTTTGTTTTTTTTTTGAGCAGGGTATCATTCCGTTGCCCAGACTGGAGTGCAGTAGCACCATCATGGCTCACCACAGCCTTGACCTCCTAGGCTCAAGCAATCCTTACACCTCAGTCTTCTGAATAGCTGGGACCATAGGCATGCACCACCACACCCAGCTAATTAAATTTTTTTTTCTTTTTGTAGAGATAGGGTCTCCTTATGTTGCCCAGGCTGGTCTTGAACTCCTGGCTTCAAGCAGTCCTCCTGCCTTGCCCCCCGCCCCCCAACTGAGATTACAAATGTGAGCCACTGCGTCTGGCCCAGATTCTTTAAATCAGGAACTTGATTGATATTTTCGTGCATCACAACCAGGCCCAGGCCTTCCTGTCTGCCGCTGCTATCTTACTTCCTTTGTCAGGGTTCAGCCTGAACCTCTCTCCTGGCATTTTTTCTGACCATGTAGACTGGGTTGAGGCCAATTAACACATTTACACAGTTTCTGTCATGGTTTATCGTTATTTTTAAGAACTTACTTGCTGTCTACCTGAGTAGAACATAAACATTTATCTTCCTGTATATTCCTTACCTAGAACATGCCTGGTCTTCTAAGTATTTGTTGAATAGATTAATTTGCCAGTTTGATGGGTGAAAAAACATCATTTGTTTTGATGTGACTACTTTGACAACTAATGAACTTGAATATTTTTATTCTGTTATTGGCCATCTTGACTTTTGAATTCTGCCTTTCACGTTTTCCTATCAGAGCATCTGCCTTCTGCGTGATGGTTGATAGGAGCTTCTAACACGTCATGGACATCCCTGATGGAGGATTTTCTCAGGTAACTCTTTGTGTTTTTCTTTAACAGATTCCGAGGTTGGGACCAAGAAGGAACTATCTATTTTAAGCCAAAAATTTTCTGAAGAGGTAAAAACTCCAGAATTTGTATCAAGAAGACTCTTAAGGAATAACACACAGGCAGCTGAATGTCAGGAAGTATGGAGCCCTCCTGGGGACAAACTGGAAGACAACCTGGGAAATTCTGCCTGGCAGAGTTTGAACAAACCACGTATTCACAAGGGAATTTTAACAGAAGCTACCGTGCACAGGGAAAGATCTTCAGGAGAAAGAACCCAAGAGTGTAGTGCATTTGACAGAAACTTGAATCTGAACCAAAATGTTGTTAGACTTCAAAGAAATAAAACAAGAGAGAGGGTCTTTAAATGTGATATATGCAGCAAAACCTTCAAATATAATTCAGACCTAAGTAGACATCAGAGAAGTCACACTGGGGAGAAGCCATACGAATGTGGTCGATGTGGGCGAGCCTTTACTCACAGCTCAAACCTTGTTCTGCATCATCACATTCACACTGGAGATAAACCATTTAAATGTGATGAATGTGGGAAAACTTTTGGACTCAATTCTCACCTCCGTCTTCATCGGAGAATTCACACTGGAGAAAAACCCTTTGGGTGTGGTGAGTGTGGGAAGGCTTTCAGTCGAAGCTCAACTCTTATTCAACATCGGATAATTCACACAGGAGAGAAACCCTACAAATGTAATGAATGTGGAAGGGCCTTTAGCCAGAGCCCCCAGTTAACTCAGCATCAGAGAATTCACACTGGAGAGAAGCCCCATGAATGCAGTCACTGTGGGAAGGCCTTCAGTCGAAGTTCCAGCCTCATTCAGCATGAGAGAATTCACACTGGAGAGAAGCCCCATAAATGCAATCAGTGTGGGAAGGCCTTCAGTCAAAGCTCAAGCCTTTTTCTCCATCATAGGGTTCATACTGGAGAGAAACCCTATGTATGTAATGAATGTGGTAGAGCCTTTGGTTTTAACTCTCATCTTACTGAACATGTAAGGATTCACACAGGAGAAAAACCCTATGTTTGTAATGAGTGCGGCAAAGCCTTTAGTCGGAGTTCCACTCTTGTTCAGCATCGAAGAGTTCACACTGGGGAGAAGCCCTACCAATGCATTGAGTGTGGGAAAGCTTTCAGCCAAAGCTCCCAACTCACCCTACACCAGCGAGTTCACACTGGAGAGAAACCCTATGAATGTGGTGCCTGTGGGAAGGCTTTCAGCCGGAGGTCAACCCTCACTCAGCATCAGAAAATTCACAGTGGAGAGACTCGCAAGTGCCGAAAACGTGGTCCAGCCTTTGTTCATGGTTCTAGCTTTACACCAAATGGACAGATTCCCACTGGAGAGAAACAGAGCAGGGCCTTTAATCATGGTGCAAATCTCATTCTATGCTGGACAATTCACACTGGTGAGAAATCCTTTGGATATAATGAATGTGGAAAAGCTTTCAGTCCCACCTCACAACCCACTGAAGATCAGAAAATGCATACTGAGGAAAAGCCCTATAAATGTCAAGAATGTAGAAAAGCCTTCAGTGGGAATTCAACCCATATTCAATATCAGGTAACTCACACTGGTGGGAAACCATGTCATTGTAGTATGTGTGGGAAAGCCTTCAGCCAGAGTTCACAACTCACACATCAGCAGACTCATGCTGGAGAGAAACCCACTTTAAATGATGGATCTAAAAGATACTTTATTCATATCAAAAAGATTTTCCAAGAAAGACATTTTTAATTTTAATGCGGAAGGGCCTTTAGCCAGAGCCCCCAGTTAACTCAGCATCAGAGAATTCACACTGGAGAGAAGCCCCATGAATGCAGTCACTGTGGGAAGGCCTTCTGTCGAAGTTCCAGCCTTATTCAGCAAATACAGAAGACAATTTAGCAACTGTTCATTTTACATTAGATAGGATGGCATAATGAAAGATAAGTAAGGTCTAAATATTACTACTGGCAAAGTAACATAAATAGTTCAGATGACTGTTAAAGTCATTAGATCTGAAAATAAACAGAAGAGAGTTCACTCTGGGAAATCAGACTGTGTAAAGGTTACTGCCATGCTCAGGAATTGAACCGTGTGGTTCTGTATCCAGATACTCATCACGAATCGATGGAGGGCGTGAGAAGTGAGCCTAGCTGGTGCTCTGGGTCTACCCTATCTGACATCCTTCCAGTCTTACCCTTGTTTCCTATCCAGGCCCAGGCTTGTGGCTGAGAACATCCACTTTCAGTCCCATACACCTGCCTCCAGGTGTGGTACAGAGAACTTGGGCCTGTTGTGGGGACTCAGCCTTATTCCCTCCACCATCTCCCACCAACCCCCAGAGGAACTGCTGGTAGATGTTTCTTCCTTGCTTGGAGTCCCAGTTTTTGCATTTGTAAAAAGAAAGTTGGTTTGGTTTTGGTCCTAAGGAGCTCTGCAGTTTAGCAGAGAGAGGGACCTTAGAGGTCAATAAAGTAGCTGTCTGCCAAGTATCTCCACTTTTGAAAACTATAATTACTGATAAAATTTGTTAAAAGGCAGGTTTGTTGAAGCATAATTTATAAACAATAAAATTTCCTCTTTTTAGTGTATAGTTCTGTGGGCCTTGACAAAAACATGCAGTTGTGCCACTACATTCCAGATACTGAACATCTTCATCACCACCAGAATTCCTTTGTGCACTCTTGTGGTCAGTCCCTCCTCAACCCCAGTCCGTGGAAACCACTGGTTTGTTTTCTTCCATTGCCTCATCATTTCCAGAATTACAGTGTGCAGCTTGTTCGCATGTGGCTTAACTGAACGTGATGTATTGGAGTCATCCATATTGCCTGTGTAGAGTGCTTTTTAACTCCAAGTAGCATTCCATTGAATGGATGGAACCAGTTGTTTATCCATTCACCCATGGAAGGGTATTTGGACATTTTCAGTATGGACAACTATGATTATTTGGTCTCTTATTTTTTGAGGTGGAGTTTCAATCTTGTCATCCAGGCTGGAGGGCAATGGGGTGATTTTGACTTACCACAACCTCTACTTCCCAGGTTCAAGACATTCTCCTGCCTCAGCCTCCCAAGTAGCTGGGATTACAGGCACCTGCCACCACACCCAGCTAATTTTGTATTTTTAGTAGAGACAGAGTTTCTCCATGTTGGTCAAGCCGGTCTCAAACTCCCAACCTCAGGTGATCCACCCGCCTCAGCCTCCCAAAGTGCTGGGATTACAGGTATGAGCCACCATGCCTGGCCAGGCAACTATGATCAAACCTGCTATAACTGTGTATCAACTACAGGCTGTTTTGTGAATCTTTCAGTTATGTCGGGTAAACAGAAGTGGGACTGCTGGTCTTGAATTATTGGGTTCAAGCGATCCACCTACCTTGACCTCCCCGAGAACACAGATTACAAGCATGAACCACAGCACCTGGTCCTACTGTTTTCTTAGGGAATTTGGAATCACTGCTATATTTAATGTCTATGCTGTGATTTGCCTTGCCTATTCACCCTGCTCAGGTTCTGTCTCCCCTACTTTATTATTAAAACTCTTACTGCAGAACCTCTTCCAGGTGTGGGAATTGCCAGCCTCAGTATGGTCCATGTGGAAGGGTCCACACAAGAGGGAGCGGATAGCACACACTTGCCTGGAGGGTCCTGTCTCCCTCTACAATGGATTCACTCTTACTTCAGGGAAAACACTCCATCTTCTTGGGTCTCTTTTTCTCCGTCTCTAAAGTGGGAGAAAAACCACCTCTCCCACTTCCACAAAAAGAACTTTCCTACTCTTGTATCCCATAGCACAACATTCATATCCCCACCATTTCAACTCACATTTTATTTTACTTCCTACCGCGTTACCCCACATTCTACAGAGAACTCTCTGCTGTCAGAGATGTTGTCTTATGCACCTTTTTATCTCTAGCACATGATATGGAACAGGTGCTTAAGATGTTCTTGGAAAGGAAGAGAGGTGAAGGAGGGAAAGGAAACAGTGCCAAGAATGTGCTTTGTGTAAATGTGAACCTGTGCTTGTGCTGTGTTCATAAGCACACTGGGTAAATTACAACTGTTTTTCTCTTCTGATCTACTGGAGGGTCCCACAATGATGCCTCTCTTAAGAGACCCATAGGTCTCACGTTCATGTAGAATGAAAGGAAGCATGGGATGGCTCTACCAGCTGTTTTGACATTTGCCTTTTACTTGCTGTGGACCCTGGGACTGAGGATGTTAGCAGGGAAATTCATGGTTAAGCACCAAGAGAGTTAGGGAACACCTCAGGGGCTAAAAATGAAGACAAATGAAAGTCAGATCTTCACACCTGGAAACTGATACTAGGGCAGCTCTGGGACCCGTTTATAGCCCCCATGAAGAAAATGAGGCCTGGGTGGCTGGAGGATGATGGTTGGAACCTTGGCCCCTGTTTAAAGCTGGAGCCCCAAAGGGCTGAAACCCCTTTGTAAAGATAGACTAGAAAAACATCCACCTGCACATAGGGAGATGCTGGGCCGTCTCCATTAATTTAGGAGACGGAGCTGGAGTCCTGGGAGCCCAACCCAAGGTGACTAGAATTCAAAGGAGCAGAAGAAAACTAACACAACAGAAGTAAATATCCTCAAGCAAGTATCTGGAGATACTAAAAACATCTAGAATCAGGTATTTTAAAACTAAAAAAAGTGTCTCATCCTATATTCTTCACCCCCAAAAAGAAACAGGAAGAAATACAGGAAGATATGGAACATAGGTAGGAAATTATAGACAAAACAACTCTTTCAGGCCTACTTCTACATGGTTCAGAAAAAAATGAAACAGAAATAATAAATATAGCAAGGGTTAAGAGCTGATGAGTCTGAGTTAAGGTTATTTGGGAGATCTCTGCATTATTGCAACTTTTAAGTTTGAAATTATTTCAAAGTAAAAAGCTCAGGGAAGTGTTGGTCAAAGGAAACCAAATCTTTGTGTCCTTTGGAGGAAGTTATAGGAGGAGTAAGTTCAAGAAATCTATTGTACAACTTGCTGACTATCATTAACAACAATGTATTGTACTCTGGAAAACTGCCAAGAGTAGGTTTTTTTCTCACCACAAAAAAAGGTATGTGAAGTGTGCATATGCTAATTAGATCAATATAGCCATTTCACAATGTATACATATTTCAAAACATGTTGTACACAATAAATATATACCTTTTTTTCTTTGAGATGCAGTCTCGCTCTGTTGTCAGGCTGAAATGCAGTGGCATAATCTCAGCTCACTGCAACCTCTGCCTCCCGAGTTCAAGCAATTCTCCTGTCTCAGCCTCCCAAGTAGTTGGGACTACAGGCCCCTGCTACCACGCCTGGCTAATTTTTTTTGTATTTTTAGTAGAGATGGGGTTTCACCGTGTTAGCTGGGATGGTCTTGATCTCCTGACCTCGTGATCCGCCCTCCTCGGCCTCCCAAAGTTCAGGGATTACAGCCACTATATCCAGCCAAATATATCCTTCTTTTGTTGGTTTCCAAATTAAATAAAAACTTTAAGAAAGCTTAAGGCCAGGAGACTCTACGCTTAAGGTCGGGCATGGTGGCTTATGCCTGTAATCTCAGCACTTTGGGAGCCTAAAACAGGCAGATCACCTGAGGTCAAGAAAGACTAGCCTGGCCAATATTGCAAAACCCCATCTCTACTAAAAATACTGTCCTTCAACTTCTGTTACTCAGAGCTTTAAAATCAGCCTATTGGCGGGGCACAGTGGCAAATGCCTGTAATCCCAGTACTTTGGGAAGCTGACGCAGGTGGATCACAAGGTCAAGAGATCGAGGGTGAAACCCTGTCTCTACTAAAAATACAAAAATTAGCTGAGCATGGTGGTGTGCATCTATAGTCCCAGCTACTTGGGAGGCTGAGGCAGGAGAATCGCTTGAACCCAGGAGGCAGAGGTTGCAGCCAAGATTGTACCACTGCACTCCAGCCTGGCAACAGAGCGAGACTCCGTCTCAAAAACAAAAAAATCAGTCTATTACTAAGGCAAGTCTTCATTAACTTATAAACTTTTGGCAAATAATCTATCGTCCTTTCATAATTATAAATCAAAACTTAGGCTGGACATAGTAGCTTACACCTGTAATCCTAGCACATTGGGAGGCTGAGGCAGGACTGCTTGGAGCCAGGAGTTCCAGACCAGTCTGGGCAACATACTGAGATTCTGTCCCTATAAATACCACAAAACTTGCTCAGGCACGGTGGCTTGAGCCTGTGGTCCTGGCTACTTGGGGCCTGAGGTGAGAGAATTACTTGAGCCCAGAAGTTTCAGGCTGCAGTGAGCTGTGATTGTACCACTGCACTCCTGCTCAGGTGCCTAAGCAAGAACCCGCTCTAAAAAATAATAATATGTTAAGAAGTTAAATGTTCAGTTTAAGATGTTAGAGAATATGAAACAGAAAGAAGAAAATGAAAATTTTAAAAAAGGAAACAATAAAGTGGATGAAGAAAACCAAAAGCAGATTATTTGAGATACCGAAAACACAAGTGACAAAATAAAAATAAAAGTCTTGGCCACACGAAAATTCAGAACTTTGGTGCTGCAAATGACACCATCAAGAAAGTGAGCCGGGCGCGGTGGCTCACGCCTGGAATCGCAGCACCTGGGGAGATCGAGGCAGGTAGATCATGCGGTCAGGAGTTCGAGACCAGCCTGACCAACATGGTGAAATCCCGTCTCTACTAAAAATACAAAAATTAGCCGTGGATGGTGGTGGGCACCTGTAATTCTGGCTACTGGGGAGGCTAAGGCAGGAGAACTGCTTGAACCCGTGGGAGGCGGAGGTTGCAGTGAGCCGAGATCACGCCATTGCACTCCAGCCCAGGTGACAGAGGGAGACTCCGACTCAAAAAAAAAAAAAAAAGTGAAAAGACAAAAGTTGGGCCTGGTGGCTCACGCCTGTAATCCCAGCACTTTGGGAGGCCGAGGTGGGCAGATCACAAGGTCAGGAGTTCAAGAGTAACCTGACCAACATGGTGAAATCCCATCTTTACTAAAAATACAAAAATTAGCCAGATGTGGTGGCATGGGCCTGTAGTCCCAGCTACTTGGGAGGCTGAGGCAGGAGAACTGCTTGAACCCGGGAGGCGGAGGTTGTGGTAAGCCGCGATTGCACCACTGCACTCTAGGCCACAGAGCAAGACGCATGTCAAAAAGTACAAAAACTATCCAGGCACGGTGGCTCACGTCTGTAATCCCAGCTACTTCGGGAGGCTGAGGAAGGAGAGTCACTTGAACCAGGGAAGCAGAGGTTGCAGTGAGCCGAGATCCCTCCACTGCACTCCAGCCTGGGTAACAGAGGAGAATCCATCTCAAACAACTGAAAAGACAACCCACGGCAGGTGAAAATATCTACAAACCATCTATTTGCCAAACAACTTGTATCCAGAACAGAGAAACAACTCTTACAACTCAATAAGACAATTTAAAAATGGGCAAAAGGTTTGAATAGATATTTCTCCAAAGATAAATGGCCATTAAGCATGTGAGATTACGCTTAACATCATTAGTTATCAAGGAAATACAAATCGAAACCACAAAGCAACACTTCACACCCACCAGCTATGGCTAGAAGAAAAAAAAAGGCCGATAACAGCGTTGATAAGGATATGAAGAAACGGAATCCCTCATGTCTCGCGGTATGGATGAACGCATGCAGAACGGGAATGGACAATGGGGCAGCTGCTTTGGAAACGTCTGGCACCCCACAAGAAGTTAAACCCAGAGAAAATCTCAAATTCAGACTAAGGCTTTCTTCTGCCACTTCCTGAGGCTGCCATGCGCGTATCCTTCCGGCTCTTCACCGCCTTCCCGCACCCAGTTCCTGCGGCCCCTGCCTCTCTGGGTCGAGGGCTGCCGCTGTTCACATCTTCCTGGGGCAAACCCAAAGCCGCTGAGGCAGAAAAGGCCCAGCTCCCTCGACCCCGTGAGGACGGCGGTGAGATCCGATTCAAGCGGGCTCCAGAGTCCCCTGCAGGACTGGACTCGGTCTCCCCGCGGCCTCTGGGCGACGCTCACCCGGGCTGGCCTCTTCCCATTCCTCACCGGCCGAGCCTGCGCCTCCCAATAAACCAAGATGGCAGGAAGCCTCATCTCAGGGTCTGGGGACCCCACCCCGACGCGCTTGGTCGGCGTTGCAACAAACCGGGCTTAAACCTCCACAGAAGGAAGTCCCGCGGAAACTCCGCGCGGCACCCGACCTCCGGCGGGTCAGAGCAGAGTTCGACCTCCAGGTGGCAGGCGCTTCCGCTGGACTGAAAGTGGGGCTAAAGGTCCCAGAACCGGGGGTTTAAGGCGCCGCAGAATCCAGGGCCTCGAGAAACCTGTGGTCAGACGGCAGCTCCCACCCCACGGAAAACGCGCCCTCTGAAAATGTGGCTGACGGGTTGGCGCCAGGTTTTCCCTCAGAAAATCGTGTGTCTGTGTGATGCTATTTCGTACAAGCCGGGAATCCCTCAGAAAATCTTTGATCTTTCCGACCCATTTGGGGATGCAAGGATTTCTCGCCCTCTACGCATTCGAGACACTGGGCCAGAACTGAGGTTGAAAACACTGGAAGAGGTGCGCGCTGGGGGCTCCTGCGTGGACCCCAGGAGCCATTCTGAGCGTGGACTCAGAAGCGGCATCCTCTGCGAGCGCCTCGCGTTCCCGCCGCACAGGAACGGCCAGGCGAGGCAAGAAACGCATGGCTGGCGCAGCCGGGACGGGGCCCCTCCCCCTCCCCACACTTTTGTGCCAACAACCCCCTCGGGCGCGCTTCGCCCAGGAGGCGGCAAAGCGAACGCCCAGACTCCGAGGCGGGGCGAGGCGGCCTCCCTTTCCGGGAGAGAGAGCGCTCCTGGGCATGACCCCGCCACACGCCGCCACCATCGGGCCCACAGCCACTTCTAGGGGTTCCTCGGACGGTGAGGGATGTGTGTTGAGTGAACGCTGGGCGAACAGCAGGGACGAGTCCGCGCTTCCCGCCGGCCCAAATGGAGCGCTGCAGTCGGAGACCCGAGACGGAAACTTGTTGGGAACGCACCGGAAGTAGCCATCCGCGGAGGTCTGCGCGCGAGCTCTAGGTCCGCTCTGGGACACCCGGATGACCGCCCACTCGATGGTTCAACGGCCCCGGACTGCAGCTCCGCGTCTGGGCGAGAAGGGGACGAGTTGGGCTCTTAGTGTGAAGCGCCTGTGGGACATCCTGGTGAAGTCAGGACCTACAGCCGGCAAACCATGCTGTGATGTTGATGCAAATTGGGGCATCTTGATGGTCAGTGACGCCACTGGAGCACAAGAGGTCACCGAGAGACGCTGTCCAGTGAGAAGCGGTCCTGGTGCCCCTGCGGCAGTTGAAGAGGGAAGAGGCGCCCTGGGCGGGAGAGGAGGGGCCCAGAGGCCGGGTGCCACAGAGTCCCTCATGGAACTAGGCCGCAACCCCAGGTTTAAGGAGCAGAAGAATCCAGGGCCTCGAGAAACCTGTGGTCAGACGGCAGCTCCCACCCTGCGGAAAACGCCCCTCTGAAAACGTGGCTGACGCGATGGCGCCAGGTTTTCCCTCAGAAAACCTTGTATCTTTCCGACTCATTTAGGGGATGCATGGGTCGGAAAGGACTGTTGAGTACTTGCAGAATGAGAATTAAGGACTGAAGGTAGGAAGAAGAATTTGACTTCTCTATAGGAAAAATAGATATCTTGGGAGTGTGCCTCTAGGTGGCTGTGGTTGATGATATCCACAGCAGGAGCCCAGCTGGGATTACAGGCGCACAGCAACACACCATGATAATTTTTGTATTTTTAGTAGAGATGGGGTTTCACCATGTTGGCCAGGCTGGTCTCGAAACACCTGACCTCGTGATCCGCCCACCTTGGTTGGCCTCCTAAAGTGCTGGGATTACAGGCGTGAGCCACCGCACCTGGCCCTCAAAACCCTTCCTCTAATCCCCCCAGACTCTCACTTTCGATGTCGTTGGCCATCGTAGGGACAGACAAAAGACTGTCTTTAGATGTGTTACTGAATAATTTGGAGTCATTCTAAACTTCCATCAACTGTAGGGTTATCAGAGCCTGCAGAGCCACTGACCAGACTGGGCAAACAATGAACTATTCAGTTATACCTGTGATTTGAAGTTCACAAAATCAATTGCTCTTACCATCAATGGCTTTATAATCCTTTATTTTTTTCTACTTTAATGACCTTACTGTATGCATCATTATTTTAATTCAAATTACCTTTAGGAGGTATGAACTAGACATAAGCAATCTTTTAACACACATATTTTTGGGACAGTCTCACTGTGTTGCCCAGGGCAGAGTACAGTCACACAATCGAGGCTCACTCCAGCCTTAAACTCCTAGGTTCAAATGACCCTCCCACCTCAGCGTCCCAAGTAGCTGGGATGGCAGGTGCCCACAACCATGCTTGGCTAATTTTCTTTGTAGAGATGGGGGCCTCACCATTTTGCCAAGCTGATCTCAAACTCCTGGCATCAAGGGATCCATCTTGGCCTCCCAAAGTGCTGGGATTACAGGCATAAGCCACTGTGTCCAGCCTTGATTTCATTTTAAAAATTATTTCAACATACGCCTTCAGCAGCTTATGTTAAAATCCTTGACTTTAGAATGAAGTTTTCACTATAGCCAGTAGCCACATTAGATTGCCTTCTGATTAAAATACAGATCCTGGCCGGGCGCGGTGGCTCAAGCCTGTAATCCCAGCACTTTGGGAGGCCAAGGCGGGTGGATCACGAGGTCAAGAGATCGAGACGATCTTGGTCAACATGGTGAAACCCTGTCTCTACTAAAAATACAAAAAATTAGCCGGGCATGGTGGTGCATGCCTGTAATCCCAGCTACTCAGGAGGCTGAGGCAGGAGAATTGCCTGAACCCAGGAGGTGGAGGTTGCGGTGAGCCGAGATCACGCCATTGCACTCCAGCCTGGGTAACAAGAGCGAAACTCCGTCTCAAAAAAAAGAAAATACATATCCTACATGTTGGCACAGCTGACACCCATTCTACATGTTAGACTTAAGAAACAGTGCAGAGGTTTAGGAAGCTGCCTCAGCTATTCCCTGGTTTCATGAAGACCTTGAGTCATTCATTGCTTATTGTTCAGGATAAAAAGGCAGCTCTGGGGACCCAACACCAACTCTTGCAGTTTTCCATTTTCCTGTGCATTCACTTTGGGGATTGCGTTTATCTGCTTCTCTCTGGGTCTGGTCTCTACTTCTGGCTTCTGCATATTTGGGATCAGACCACAACATGGACCACTGGCCTCCCCTAGCATTTCCAATGGCATTCCCAGCCAGGAATAATGCTGTCTTTGTCTCCATCTCACAGTCCTGGTATAAAGCAAGATTCCCTACAGAGCATGACCACCCTGAGGCAAACACCTGCTAGGGCACTTTATTCAAAAGGGAGCAGATGGCAACAGCAGGAACCCAAATTTCCACCTACTTCCCATAGTACACCAAAGCCTCACTTATATCCATTATATCCTGTATGAATCATCTCATTGTAAATAATGTGAGTTCCAAATAAATGCTTTTTCAACATTCATTACATCCATGGGGGTTTTCTCCAATAGGAACTTCCAGACATTGTATAATGAGTTACAATGAAAGGCTTCCCACCTCTGTTGCATTCTTGGATGCTTTTCCCTCCTGTGTGAATTGAGGGGTTCCTCTTAGGTAGGATTTGTGAGATAGTGACTGAGAAGCTAGCTCACAATGAAAGCCTGCCCAGATTCCTTTAACTTATACTTGGTATCCATGGTGTGAATAACCTAATGTCTAATAAGGGTTGAGCGCTGGTTGAACCATATCCCACATTCACCACATGCATGTGGCTTCTCTACAGAAATGTGTTCTGTGGTGATGAATCAAGTGTGACATCTGAATAAAGCCTCTCCCACACATAACACATGTGTAAGTTTTCCCTCCAGTGTGTATTCTTTGGTGATCAATCAGGTATGATGTTTGAAGCCCCTTCCATACTCATTGCATTTCTAGGGCTTCTCTCAATAATGCAGCCTTTGATTATGAATCAAGTGTGATGGCTGGTTGTAACTTTTCTACACTCTTTACATTCAGAAAGTTTCTCTCTTCGTATCTGATTTGTGGCACTAAAAAAAAAAAAAAAAAAAAAAAGGAAAAGTTTCTCTCCTATATGAATTCTCTGATACTGCATGGGATTTGCTTTCAGATTAAAAGCTTTCCCACACTCTACATTTTTAGGGCTTCTCTCCAATATGTATCAGTTGGTGTTTAATAAGGTTTGAATTCTCACTAAAGGCTCTGCCACATTCATTCCACCTATAGGGCTTTTCTCCAGTATGAATTCTCTGATATTTAACATGCTTTGATGTCTCCCTAAAGCCCTTGCCACATTACTACACACAGGGTTTCTCTCCACCATGAATTTTCTTTTCTTTCTCTTTTTTTTCTTTTGAGATGTCGAATCTTGCTCTGTCACCCAGTGTAGAGTGCAAGGGCACAATCTCAGTTCACTGCAACCTCCACCTCCCTGGTTCAAACAATTCTCCTGCCTCAGCCTCCTGAGTAGCTGGGATTATAGGCATGCACCACCACACCCAGCTAATTTTTGTATTTTTAGTAGAGATGGGATTTCACCATCCACAGTGAATTTTCTGATGTTGTGTAAGGCTTGAGTTGTGATTTTTTCCCACATTCGATACATACGTAGGGCTTCTCTGTAGTATGAATTATCTGATGCCAAGTAAGGTTTGAGTTCTTGTTGAAAGATTTCCCACACACATGACATCCATGGGGCTTTGACCACTGGTAACTGCCTAATGTCTACTCACACATGACTCACATGGAAAGCTTCAGCCACCCAATCTCCATCCTCTGGCTCTCTCTCCTGGCCTGTCCCTTAGAGGTACAACAGGCTTTGTGTCCAGACACAAACTTTTCTCCAATTTGTTATATTCCTGATATTTCTCTGCTGCACTGGTTTTGAAGTGGGAGCTGACCACTTGCCTTAAACCTCTCTTTTGGGAAAGTAACTTCATCCTGCTCTTTATTGTTAATTTTTTCCAGTAATGTTCTGCTCCTGTCTCATTCCCACAAGCTGATCAAAACTCAAACTCCTCTGGATTGCCTCTCAGGAAAATTTCTTGAGTTACTCCTTGTAATTGTCTTCAGAAGATTTTTCTGTTGGGGTTGCTTGTTTATGCTTTGTCTTGATCTGAGAATCTGAAACAAAGAATGGAAATTAAAAGTTTCTCTGTTAAAGAAGAGAGAAGTCTTATGATTGAGCCAAAGCAAATTTCTGTACAGTTCGTATGTCTCGGCCTGAGTTTTATGTTGCCTTCTGTTCATTATTTTATTCCATTTTGTTTTGTATCATGCTTAGTCCATCTCTCTCTGACTGGACTATGAAATGCTGAGGGCAAATGCCTTCTCACACAAGTCCTTGCAGCACCTTGATGGTGCAGTGCACAAAGCAGGAAGTGACAACTACAGAACCAGGGATTCATTCCAGCAGTGCCAGTTACCTCCTGTGTGCCTGGCACTGCTTGAGGTACCAGGGACTTGGTGAATGAATGAAATCCCTGTCCATTAATATTCTAATGTGGAAACCAACAATAAGATAGGACATCAGGACAGAATAAATAATTCTTCCCCAAACTACGGTGTTCTCCAAAAACCAAAATCCACAGTTCCTGAAGACAAGGACTTGGTTTTGCTTATACTTAACCCCAGCACCTAGAAGAATGCCTGCATGCAAGCAGCATGCAAACTGTGGAAGCAGGAGAGGGTACTGGGGGCATACTCCAATGTGACCACAATGTGGAGTTCTGTTTGTACTTTGACATGTAAATGCTAATCACCTCATCAGGGAAGGCTGGTCACCACTAGAAAATGGCTGTCCACCCGAGTAGCTGCACATGGAGTAGCACAATGGACTTGTACTTCCCTTCAGAGGGACGATGGGGCCAGGAAGGGAACCAGAATAGACAATCAGGGGTCTCTCAGCTAGCTATTTGAACCACCCCCTCACCACTCCCACAGCGCATATGCACAATGCATCACAGCTTCCCCTGAGACACCTACCTTATCACTCACCTGTGCAGGGAGGTCCTGGCAGAGCAATGACCCATGCATTTTTCCCTGCTCCAGCTGGGAGATAACCCTGAGTGTGGACACTGGAAAACCTGTTTATCAAGAAGATAATAGTCAATGCTTGAACATCTGAGCTGCCCCTGGCTGAGGGCCAGAGAGGCTGCAAAAGGAGGGGGATCCAGAGGAAGTCTCAAGAAGAAATTATGGGTGATGACACCATTGGGCACTACCTGCTGGGACATGGGTACCCCAGCATGGACTGGGAATGTTTGGTCTATGAGTCAAGAGAGCCCAGGGGACCAATCACCTGGGGATGGCGAGCAGGGACCTGAAGCCCACTATGCGATGCTTACCTAGAGCTGGTAGGATGCAGTGGTTCTCCAGCATCACATTCTGCTAGAGTGCTCTCTAAGGGGATCCCAGGTGCTACCCCTCCTCCCATGTGAAGTACAAGGCCACCACCTCAAACATCACCATGCCCTGGAATCATGGATGCTTACTGCCCAGAGAGCCTCACCCCTGCCCAAGGGCAGGCACACCTTGCAGCTTGGACTGTTTCTAGCAAGAGGCTCTGCATGCATCTCCCTGCCTTCCAGGCAGATGTTTAGGAAAAGAGCTAGGGGTAGGCTGGGCAGGGAAGAGGTGACAGAACCCTCAAAACTGGGTTCTCCCTTCAGGACCCTGTACCCTGCTCAGCTCTGTGGAAGGGGCAGCCAGCGGGTGGGCCTGGATCTGAGGAGGGAGATTCTGTTCTCAGAGCCCCAAGGATCCGCTGGGCAAGGGGCTCCAGGCCTCTCCAGGTGGAGAGGCCTTGGGCAGCAACTGCTCCCTAAAGACCAGCTCACCTGGGGCTAGGCCACCATGGCTGGGCTCCTCCTAGGAAGAACAGAGGCAGGGTGTCAGAAGGAAGACACAGGAGGGCAATCCCCTGCCCCACAGACCTGCCTGCTGCAGTGGCCCCAGGTCACAAGCTTTCTTAGGAGCTGGTGACTGCATTTCCTTCAGCATGAAGGGCACCTGCACGTAAGACCTTCTCACCTGGGCCTAGTGCTGCTGTGGAGCCCTTGAATTCAGGTTCAAGAGTGATGCTGTGTCTCTACTGCTTGGAGTCTAGAGGATGTGACCTGACCCCAACCCTGCCTGGCAACACCTCTCCCTGATACCCTCTCCTACCCCCAGAATTCAGGTCCACTGCAGGCTCCCTCAGATCTCCAGCTTGCCCTCCTCCCTAGAGCACCTCAAATCAGTGCCTTGCTGGGGTGAGGCATGCTCAAGAGGGGCTGGAGTCATGCTGGAGGGGTGTGCATTCTCCGTCGCCTGCAGGAGGACCTACAGTATGGGCCTGGAGAAAATGCATTTTGGTAGAGCTGGCACCAGGCACCAGGCCCCAGGCTAGGAATGGCATGGGGCAGGGGCTCACTCCTCTACCTGCTCCCCTCCTCCCCAGCCGCCCCCACCCCTGCCTGGCCAGAGCACCCCCCCCAGCTCCCTGCCCCCAGTCACCACCCTAGTCCTTGGCCTCCCAGTCTCTGCTGGCCCCTGGCTCACACCACACTGACTCGGGTTTGTAAATCAACTTCCTCCCCAGGCCCCTGGCCCACAGCCATATCTGTCTTAAGGTCTCAGCTCTGCAGCCTCACTGTACCCCCTCAAAAGAACCCACCACAAAAGAAGCCACTATGGCACTGCAGTTGCTGGTGGAGGGGCATGGCCTGAGCTGGACCCAAGCAAGGTGGTCAGCAGGGGTCTCTCCCCAGCCAGGTGGGGCCCAAGGGGTAGGGGGCAGCCCATAATTGGCTACATGTCACCTCAGCCACCTCTGCCTCATGGACAGCAGAGACCAAGACTCCACCCAGTGGAGCATGAAGGGCAGAGAGTGTTAATTTGTGTGGGCTCCAGGTTACACCCAGAATACGGGGCGTAACACAGATAGACGGCCACACATGGTCACAAGTCAATGTCCTAAAGAGAAACAAAAAGCAGGGAAGCTAATCCAAATTAAACAAGCCAGCAGGGCACAGTAGCTTAGGCCTGTAATCCTAGCACTTTGGGAGGCCAAGGCAGGTAGATCCCTTGAGTCCAGGAGTTTGAGACTAACCTGGGCAACATGTTGAGACTTGATCTCTATAAAAAAAACAATACGAAAAATTAGCTAGGCATGGTGGCACACACCTGTAGTCCCAAATACTCAGAGGCTGAGGTGGGAGGATCACCTGAGCCTGGGAGGTTGAGTATGCAATGAGCCATCACCACACTACTGTGCTCCAGCCTTGGGGACAGAGTGAGACCTTGTTTCAAAAAAAAAAAACGCCGAAGAGACACAATTAAATGCAATGTACAACCTTGATTAGCTTCTGACTTAGAGGGGAACAATTCAGCTATGTAGGCATTTTAGAGACAACTGGAGAATTAAGAGTTATGTGACCATGGGATTATTGTTAATTTTCTCAGTTGAAATAAGGTATTGCTAGGAAACAGGCTGAAGTATCTAAGAAGTGTCACGATGTCTGCAAATTACAGCTAACCCTGGAACAACACAGGTTTGAACTTCGAGGATCAGTTGTAATTGGATTTTCTTCTACCTCAGTCACCCCTCAGATTGCAAGACCAACCCTCCTTTTCCTCCTCCTCCTCCTCAGCCTACTCAATGTAAAGACAATGAGGATAATCCATTTTCACTTAATGAATATTAAAATATTTTCTTATTATTTTCTGAATACCATTTTCTTTTAAGAATAGCATATATAAGGCTGGACGCAGTGACTCACGCCTGTAATCCCAGCACTTTGGGAGGCCGAGGCGGGTGGATCACTAGGTCAAGAGATCGAGACGATCCTGGTCAACATGGGGAAACCCCGTCTCTACTAAAAATACCAAACTTAGCTGGGCATGGTGGCGCAGCCCGTAATCCCAGTTACTCGGGAGGCTGAGGCAGGAGAATTGCCTGAACCCAGGAGGCGGAGGTTGCGGTGAGCCGAGATCACACCATTGCACTCCAGCCTGGGTAATAAGAGTGAAACTCCATCTCAAAAAAAAAAAAAAAAGGATACAGTATATAACACATAACATAAAAAATATGTGTTGACTATTTATATTATCCATAAGGCTTCCAGTCACCAGTAGGCTATTAGCAAATTTTAGGGAAGTCAAAAGTTATGCTTTGATTTTCAACTGCACAGAGGTCAGTGCCCCCAATCTCTGTATTATTCAAGGTTCAATGGTGTTTTCAAATTACTTTTCAGCAATAAAAAGTAAATATATTCAAAGACACAATCAGTGTGGCAAAATGTCAACAACTGTAGAATCTAAATGGTTTATGATGTTCATAGTACTTTTCAGTGGATTTGAACATTCTCAAAATTAAAAGAGCAGCAGAAGACTTCACCCTGGCTGCCTAAAGAGGGCAGTCTGGAGGCAGGAGAGGACAGGGGAGGAAACCTGTGGTCCAGGGCGCAGTTGGGGTCCAGTGGCCTTTTCCTATCTCAGTGCCCCACGTCCACTAAGTCACAGGTACCACCTGTCATCACCACCCCATGGCCATTCATACTTAAGAGTCCTGCAAAGAGCCAGGCTCTGCTCCCCATTTCCCTCTTTATGCCATTCCCTGGCCCCCACCACCCCTAGCATGCTCCGGCCCAAGAGCCATGCAGGGACAGGAGGGCGGCTCCCAGATATCTTCTGGTGCATTGGATGTGAAAAGAGGAGCTGAGAGAGGAGCCCTGGGTGACCCGTGAGTGGAATGAATGAACGAATGATTTCATCTCACCTCCTTGAGTTTACTTCGGATTGGTGGATCGTCTCAGGAAAAATCCTAAAGTGACTGCCACCACTCCGCTTTCTGGCAGTACAAGTGGAGTAAACGCAGGGCTGAGGATGAGGCCAGAGGTGGGAGTCCCGCTTGTCCCTGGACACTCCATTTCCAATTTCCACCAGACAAAATGGCGGACCCTGCTCAGAGACCACGCCCCTACCTTAGAGGACACAGCTCCGTCACAACTTCCCTCCTGCGCTAACCTCACCCAGAAATCACGTCACTCATCCTTCACATATCCCGCTCCAGAAACAGGCTCCTCGCCGTTCACAGACCCACACCACCGGCAACACGGCTCTCGCCCTTCACAGACCCTCGAGCCGGGAAAGTGCCCCTCACCCTTCAGTCTCTCATGACGGAAAAACGCTCCTCATCCTTCACAAACACTCCCACCACAGGAACACACCCCTCACCCTTCAAGGTCCCAACCCAGTGACCACGCCCCTTTCCCTTTATAGACTCCGCCCGCGACCTCACCTCCTTCACGCTTTGTAGATACCGCCCAGTGACCACATCTCGCGTCCTTCATAGGCTGCGGCGCGCGACCCTGCATCTTTTATAGGCCTTGCTCCGTGACCACGCCCCGCACCCTTGATAGACTCCACCCCCTATGGCCCTTCGCAGGAGCACGGTGACCCCGCCCCCACGGGGGTCCGCTCCGCCACCCTGCCCCTTCCGGGTCACTCGCGGGTCCCCACCCCTGGTCAGCCAGCTCGGTTGCCCGCGGGGAAAAGCCCGGCGCCAGGGCCCACCAGTCAGTCCAACTCACCGCCGGACTGGCGGGTCGAGGACAGGTCAGGTCAGCAGGACACAGGCCGGAAGTGAGGCTCACCCAGCCGCTCTAGGACGCGGGAAGAGCGAGGACTCGGTGGCTCCCGGCTACCCGCTCCCCGCTCCCCGCCCGGCTCCCTCAGGAGAAGTGAGGACTCCACACTGCAGTCGTATCCGCCTCCTTTTCTGGCCCTGAGTACGGCCTGGGATCTCCAGGGGTGGAGACTGAATGGGTGCTGTCGAGGACCGGCGAGAGTCTGGAAAGTTCGCGCCTTCGTGGGAAAACGAGGAGGTGACAGATAGGGCGGGAGAGCGGCCGCTGGGGGGGGGGGGCGTCCGAGACCCTCGGGAAATGGCCCCGCTACCGACTGCTCGCACCGCTGGCGTCGTGCAGCCGTGTGAGATGCGGCCCGTTCGCTCCCAGAATGTCAGTTATCCTGCGCAGGAAAGGACGCGACTGACGGAGGAGTTCTGTCGGCTCCCTGGGCACGGCGCTGTCCTTCCTGCACGGCAGCGGGTTCCAGCGCGGAGGAGGGCGCTGTGACTGGGGGATGCGGTGGAGGTGGAGAACCTCGGTGGATTTTATTCCTGTGACAAGCCCGCTTTCCTACCAAATCTCATGCCAGCTGGTGACGCGAGGTTACCTTGGGCATGGGTGCAGCCCACGCAGCCGCATGGCCCCACACCGTCCCACCCTCCCGCCCCCAGCCCACCAGCACCCCAACGCGCCTGCCGCCGAGGGCCCACACGGCCCCCCCAGCCCCCTAAGCCCTCCACACCACCCCGCCCCGCCCTACAACACCCCACCCCCCACCCTCCATACCGCCCTGCCTCACAGCGCCCCTCACCTCCACTCGCCAGTCCCCACCCGCCGCTTCTCCTGCCACCTGAAAGGCTGGACTCCCGGTACTTCCCAAGAGACAAGAGGTGTGTCCCGCGCCCTGTACACTGGGAAGTCCTCGAACTCCAGGACCCTGCTTTTTTAGGCAGAATGCTATGGGTGGGCCACTCCAGGAAGCAACACGGCTGGGGTCTTCTTACCTACCGGGGTTGCAGGCTGCAGGATGGTGTGAACATTTGTTCACATCTTGGACCCCCAAGGAATGGGTGGCCATCTCTTTGCAAGAAGGCTTCTGAAGCCTTAGAGATGAAGCTGGTTCTCCTTCCACTCCTCCTTGCTTCCCAGGCGGACAAGATGTCCTGACCCACTCATGGCCAAGGACACCAGTGGAAATGGCCTTCTTCCTCTCAGTACAGACTGTGCCATGCAGGCCAGGAAAATCCAAGAAAATGTGGATGGAACAGACAGGTTCCTAGTAAAATAATAAAGCTGAGCCAAAGTAGAAAACTTGAATTAACTAATTGCCAAAAAAAAGAGATTAGAGAGGTGATTAAAAAGCTACGGTTAAGAAAGCTCCAGATGGCTTCACAGCTGAGCTCTCACCAACCTTTAGAGATCACATAATTTGAAAGTTAATTACGATACTTCAAGCCACAGAAAAAGATTAAAACCTCAATTCATGTTATGAGGCCTCTGTCTATACGTTGTCTAAGTCTGTGTTGCTGTGAGGGAATACCTGAAATGGGGTAATATAAAGAAAGGAGGTTTATTTGGCTCACAGTTCTGCAGGCTGCACAGGAAACATGTCACTAGTATCTACTGGTGAGGCCTCAGGCTGCTTCCACTTATGGTGGAAGATGAAGGGGAGCTGGTGTGCAGAGATCACACCGCAAGAGAAGAGGCAAGAAAGAGTGGGTGGTAGATGCCAGGCTTGTTTAAACAACCAGCTTTCGGGGGAATTCAGAGAGCTAGAACTCCCTCATTACCATGAAGAGGGCACCACGTACGTATTCATGAAGGATCCACCCCATAACTCAAACACCTCCCACCACGCACCCACCTCCAACATGGGGGATAAAATCTCAGCATGAGGTTTGGGAGGACAAACACCCAAACCATAGCAAAGCTTAACACACCAAAATGATAGAGCTCCGAGAATCTATAGACCCAGATCTCTGTGTTTAATATTGAAGAACAAATTATAAATAAGACAGTAGCAAACAGAATCAAGCAGCTTATCAAAAAATAATATGCCATGGCCAAGTATGGTTTATTTCAGGAATGCAAGGATACCTCCATACCATTGCAATTCATTAGCTCGACAAATTAAAAGAGAATAGGCTGGGTATGGTGGTTTACGCCTATAATCCCAGTACTTTGGGAGACTGAGGCAGATGGATCACCTGAGGTCAGGAGTTTGAAACCACCCTGGCCAACATGGTGAAACCCCGTCTCTACTAAAAATACAAAAAATTAGCTGGATGTGGTGGCAGGCGCCTGTAATTCCAGCTACTTGGGAGGCTGAGGCAGGAGAATCGCTTGAACTTAGGAGGAAGAGGTTTCAGTGAGCCGAGATCACGCCATTGCACTCCACACTGGGCAATGAAAGCAAAACTCCATCTCAAAGAAAACTGCATTCCATCAACATATGGTAAGTAACATTGACTAAAATTCTGGAGCCATTCTGAGTGAAATTTCAAAGAAAATAGAAATGAATGAAAATGACTTAAATATGCTAAAAATTATTAACTAGAAACTCCAAGAACAAGCATCATTTATAAAACGATATGCTAAAGCTATTACTCTTTTTTTTTTTGAGACTGGATCTTGCTCTGTCACCCAAAGCTGGAGTGCAGTGGCAGGATCTCAGCTCACTGCAACCTCCACCAGGTCCTGGGTTTAAGCAATTCTCCTGTCTCAGCCTCCTGAGTAGCTGGAACTACAGGTACACGTCACCATGCCTGGCTAACTTTTTGTATTTTTAGTAGAGATGGGGTTTCACTATGTTGATCAGGCTGGTCTCAAACTCCCAACCTCAAGTGATTCACCTGCCTTGGCCTCCCAAAGTGCTGGGATTACAGGCATAAGCCACTGTGCCTGTACAACTAAAATAGGTCAGGATGGTAAATTTTATGTTATGTAAATTTTACCACAATAAAAAATTTTTAAACTCAGCAATAAAAATCTTAGTGAAAATTTAGGACATCATGTGTACAGAATAGAGCAGAGGAATTCTTTGTAACCATGACAGGCAACTCAGAAGCTATAAAAAAACAGATTAGACATATTTACTAAAGCTACTACTCAGGCCAGGAGCCATGGCTCATGCCTGTAATCCCAGTACTTCAGGAGGCCGAGCGGGTGGATCACTGGAGGCCGGGAATTCAAGACCAACCTGGCCAATGTGGTGAGAACGTGTCTACAAAAATTAGCCGGGCGTGATGATGCGAGCCTGTAATCTCAGCTACTTGGGTGACTAAGGCACGAGAATCGCTTGAACCTGGAAGGTGGAAGTTTCAGTGAGCCAAGATCACGCCACTGCTCTCCACCCTGGGAGACAGAGTGGACTCTGTTTAAAAAAAAAAAAAAAAAAAATGCTATTACTCTTAAAATCAGGAATAATACCAGGACACCAACTTAAATCATTTTTGCTCTACATTTGCTCTGGACAGAATTATGTTCCCCCAAAATTCATATTTGAGGCTCTAACTGTCCATATGACTGTACCAGATATAGGGCCTTTGTCTTACTCTACTCTGGCTGCCATAACAAATACCACAGACTGAGTAGCTTAAACAATAGAAATTTATTTTGTCATAGTTCTGGAGGCTGGTAGTTTGAGATCAGGGTGCTGGCATGGGTCTTTTCCTAGCTTTCAGAGAGCTGCCTTCTCACTCTGTCCTCATGTGGTATAGAGAAAGACAGATCTCATTTCTAGTGTCATTTTATAAGGGCGCTAATCCCATCATGAGGGCTCCACCCTCATGACTTTTAATTCCAATCACTTCTCAAAGGCCCCGTCTACAAATATGATTACAAATGGGGTTAGAGCTTCAACATATGAATTTCAGGGGGACACAAATATTCAGTCCATAACGCCTTTAAGGAGGTGATTAAGGTTAAATGAGGGCTGGGTGCGGTGGCTGATGCCTATATTCCAAGCCCTTTGGGAGGCTGAGGCGGGCGGATCACCTGAGGTCAGGAGTTTGAGACCAGTCTGGCCAACATGGTGAAACCCTGAAACCCCGACTCTACTAAAGATACAAAATTAGCTGGGCGTGGTGACAGGCACCTGTAATCCCAGATACTCGAGAAGCTAAGAGAGTAGAATCACTTAAACCCAGAAAGCAGAGGTTGCTGTGAGCTGAGATTACACCATTGCATTCCAGCCTGGGCGACAGAGTGAGAATCCATCTCAAAAATAAAAAGTTAGATGAAGGCATAGAGTAGAGCTCTGATCTGATAGGACTGATGCCCTAAGAAGAGGAAGAAACACCAGAGTGCTTGCTCTTTCCCCCACCCCTCCCACCCTGCCTTTCTGCCATGTGAGAGCATAGTGAGAAGTTGGCCATTTGCAAGCCAGGAAGAAGGCTCTCACCAGAAACTAAATCAGCCAGCACCTTGACGGGACCTAAGCCTCCAAAGCCATAAGAAGTAAATTCTGCTGTTTAAACCCCTCCAGTGTGTGATATTTTGTTATGGCACCCTGAGCAGACTAATACAACATTGTTTGGTAATTCTTATAAAAACAAAAGAAATATGATTTGTATATATGCTGATAAAGAAAAGACATTGACTGTTTTTGGGTGATGATAGGATTGAATAGAAAACACTATTAGGATTAATATGAGGCCAGGCGCGGTGGCTCACGCCTGTAATCTCAGCACTTTGGGAGGCCGAGGCGGGTGGATCACAAGGTCAAGAGATTGAGACCATCCTGGTCAACATGGTGAAACCCCGTCTCTACTAAAAAAATACAAAAAATTAGCTGGGCCTGATGGCGCGTGCCTGTAATCCCAGCTACTCGGGAGGCTGAGGCAGCAGAATTGCCTGAACCCAGGAGGCGGAGGTTGCGGTGAGCCGAGATCGTGCCATTGCACTCCAGCCTGGGTAACGAGAGCAAAACTCCGTCTCAAAAAAAAAGGGATTAATATGAATGTTTGTTAAAGTTGCTGGATACAAGATAAGTATGTAAAACTCAGTAGCTTTCCTTATTAATCATTAATTAATAATCACCAACTTGAAATGGAAATGAGAAAATAGCTCATTCACAGTAGCAACAAAAACTATAAAATATTTAATAATTATAAAGTAAAATGTAATCAATTATGAAATATAAAATCATATTGGAGGACATAAAAAAGGATGTCCACATTCTAGGATGGGAAGACTTAATATTCCAAAAAGTAAATTCTTTCCATATATCTTGAAAATTGTATACAGTTAACATCTCTCTTAAGTTGACACCCAGTAGTTGCATCTTTTAAGGCATATAGTTTAATGTATATATGGAAGAAAAATTTTCAAAACTAGCCAGGGAAATTATAAAGGATTAGGAAGGAGGATTTGCCTTCCAGATTAAACTAGCCTGTAAACCCTGTGAAAACAAAGCAGTGTGGAATTAGTCTAAAAATAGACAAAAAGATCAGAGACTAAGATGGAGATCCCAGAAATGACCTCAGAACAGAGGGGAATTTACTATTTCACAAAGGCGACATTTCAGTTCAGTGATTTAAGGATCATTAATACATTTAGGAGAAATTAAAGTTGTATTATGTCTCATATATGGAAATATTTCTAGAGGTATTTAAAGCCTTAATTAAAAACAGAGCTGTAAGTAAGCCAGTCATGACAAATTCTGTATAATTCTGCTTACACGTGGTACCTAATGCCCTCAAATCCATGCAGACGCAAAGTAGAATGGTGGTTACTAGGGACTGGGGCAGTGGCAGGAAGAATGGGGAGTTACTATTTAATAGGGACAGTTTTCGTTTTACACAGTAAAAGGGTTCTGGAGGTCGGGTGTGTTGGCTCATGCCTGTAATCCCAGCACTTTGGGAGGCCAAGTCAGGCGAACTCCTGAGGTCAGGAGTTCGAGACTAGCCTGACTAATACAGAGGAACCCCATTTCTACTAAAAATACAAAATTAGCTGGGTGTGATGGTACATGCCTGTAATCCCAGCTACTGGGGAGGCAGAGGCAGGAGAATTGCTTGAACCCGAGAGGCGGAGGTTGCAGTGAGCCGATATTGCCCTACTGTTCTCCAGCCCGGGCAATAAGAGGGAAACTCTGTCTCAGAAACAAACTTTTTTTTAATTGGGGCAAAAAAAAGGTATTGAAGACATGCAGCAGAGCAAAGTGGAGGCAGAATTTAATGCAGTGGCTGGTACATGCAGTGTCTGGCTCTGCTCTCACAGTTTCAGAAGTCACCCAGAAGAGACCGTCCCTGGGCCTGGGTCTCCTAATCAATCAAACAGGGTCATAGTGAGGATCAAATGAATTAACGGTATATAGAAAGTTCTTAGAACAATGCTTGGTGTAGTTGGTGCTGTAGTTACCTATCATTATTTAACTTATTAATAATATACAAAGTACTCTATCAATTTAATTTTTTTTTTAGACAGAGTCTCGATCTGTCTCCAGGCTGGAGTACAGTGGCATGATATCAGCTCACTGCAACCTCTGCCTCCCAAGTTCAAGTGATTCTCCTGCCTCAGCCTCCCAAGTAGCTGGGCCTACAGGCACGCACTACCACGCCCAGCTAATTTTTGTATTTTTAGTAGAGACGGGGTTTCACCATGTTGGCCAGAATGATCTCGATCTCTTGACCTTGTGATCCACCTGCCTCGGCCTCCCAAAGTGCTGGTACTACAGGTGTGAGCCACCGTGACCAGACAAATTTAATTTTTAAAAGTCCAAAAATACAATTAAAAGATAGATTTTAAAATGAATGGATGCTAGATGGTACAATCCAAATGGCCAATAAACATGAAAAGATGCTCAACCTCACTAATCCATGGGCAACTTAAAACTATTGTGTTGGCCAGGCGCGGTGGCTCAAGCCTGTAATCCCAGCACTTTGGGAGGCCGAGGCGGGTGGATCATGAGGTCAAGAGATCGAGACTATCCTGGTCAACATGGTGAAACCCCGTCTGTACTAAAAATACCAAAAATTAGCTGGGCATGGTGGCACGTGCCTGTAATCCCAGCTACTCAGGAGGCTGAGGCAGGAGAATTGCATTAACCCAGGAGGCAGAGGTTGCAGTGAGCCGAGGTCACGCCATTGCACTCCAGCCTGGGTAACAAGAGCAAAACTCCATCTAAAAAAAACAAAAAAACAACTAATGTGTAAACAGTGAGCTATCACTTCTCACTCATCACATTGGCAAAAATGTAAAAAGCAACGGGTGGGCGCGGTGGCTCATGTCTGTAATCCTAGCACTTTGGGAGGCTGAGGTGTGTGGATTATGAGGTTAAGAGATCAAGACCATCCTCGCCATCATGGTGAAATGCCATCTCTACTAAAAATACAAAAATTAGCCAGGTGTGGTGGCATGTGCCTGTATTCCCAGCTACTCAGGAGACTGAGGCAGGAGAATCACTCGAACCTGGGAGGTAGAGGTTGCAGTGAGCTGAGATCGAGCCATTGCACTCCAGCCTGGCCACAGAGTGAGACTCCGTCTCAAAAGAAAAAAAAAAAAGTAAAAAGCAATAGCACTTGGTGCTGATTGACTGTACTCCATTGCAATAATTCCTGCCTACAACATCTCTGCCCACCCAAGAGATTTGCAGTGCCCCTCCCTATGGAAGGAGAAGGCCTCCCATACTGATGATGTTGCTTTGATCAGTGAAACAGCTGCCACCTGTCTGAAAAGCTAATCATGAGACTCCAGCATGGCTTTTGCTGCACTGCTATGAAAACAGCCTGTCTGGGACAGGCACTCTTCAGTACTGATACCAGCATGAAGATCTTTAAAGAGCAGGTACATAATGCAATTAAGGCCTGAAATGTTGAAAGCCACTGAGACCTGGGAGTTTTTACTAGTGTACAACTCAGCGAAAGCTGACTCACATAGCGGGGGAACTGTATAATACAGCTGGCTGCAAGGTGCATTTTCTTTTTTTTGAGATACAGTCTCTCTCTGTTGGCAGGCTGGAATGCAGTGGCGCAATCTCGGTTCACTGCAACCTCTGACTCCTTGGTTCAAACAATTCTGTCTCAGTCTCCCGAGTAGCTGGGATTACAGGCATGTGCCACCACACCCAGCTTAATTTTGTATTTTTAGTAGAGACGAGGTTTCACCATTTTGGCCAGGATGATCTTGATCTCCTGACTTTGTCAGGAGGTCGTGATCCACCCGACTCAGCCTCCGAAAGTGCTGGGATTACAGGTGCGAGCCACTGCGCCCGGCCTGCAAGGTGCATTTTCACAGGCACTTTGTAAAGCAATCTGGGAGCATCTGTGAAATTTATAAATACACCTGTTCTTGGGCTGAGCCGTTCCACTCTGGGACATCCATAGAAACAAGACCCGGTGCACAGGCTAGGGCCCAGGAATGCACATTGCAGCAGGGAAAATGGAAACATTGAACGTTCATTACCCAACCTACTGGTGACCCTGAAGTCCCCACTCTCCACCACCTACACTGCTGCATCACCAAGGCTGGCATCCCTTCAGCTCCAGCTCTTGCTGCTCCCCCAAGCCTGCTGCCACCTGGCCCCTGCCCCATGCAGCCTATTCCTCACAACAACCAGAATATTTCCTTGAAAACACAAGTCCCGTCACCCCACCCCTCCACTCACAAGACCCTCACCATCCCCTTCCTTCTCCTCTCTGAACATGGCGTCTGCTCTTTCTCCTCTTGCTAGGCCTTGCTAGGCCTCTGGCCACATTCCTGCCTCAGGGCTTTTGCACTGCCTTTCTCCTTTGCCCTCACTATTTGCCTGGCTCAGCCCCCCTCTTCCTTCTGTTGTCTACAAAGACCTCCTCTCTGTAGCCTCCCCGTCTCCCTCCTCCTCTGCTTGACTTGTCCCCACTGCTCTTGGCTCCATATGGCAGCATTCTGTGACACCCTTATTTGTTGTCTTTGCCACAAACTCTTTCTAAATGTAAACTCCTGGAGGGCAGGGACATTCCTTTTCTATATAGTGCTGTACCCCGGTGCCTAAACCAGTGTGTGATCAGTAAGTACTTGTTTAATAACTAAAACCAGAACAAAAAGCAGTTTTCATTGGGAAACAAATCTCTCAAAGAATTTTATGACCAGGTGCAGTGGCTCATGCCCTTAATCCCAAGAGTTTGGGAGGCCAAGGCAGGAGGATCATGAGGTTATGAATTCAAGAGTATCCTGGCCAACACGGTGAAAATCCACCTCTACTAAAAATACAAAAATTAGCTAGGCATGGTGGTACATGCCTGTAGTCCCAGCTTCTTGGGAAGTTGAGGAAGGAGAATCGCTTGAACCCAGGAGGTGGAGGTTGTAGTGAGCCAAGATTGTACCACTGCACTCCAGCCTGAGTGACAGAGCAAGGCTCTGTCTCAAAACCAAAAAAACAACAACAAAAACAGAATTTTACAATACACATCTTCTTCCCTCCCTATTGTTTATTATTATTATTATTATGCTTTTTAAAAGATGGGATTTCACCATGATGGCCAGGCTGGTCTTGAACTCCTGACCTCAGGTGATCCACCCACCTTGGCCTCCCAAAGTGCTAGGATACAGGCGTGAGCCACCACGTCCAGCCGTTTTTTTTTAAAATCAGGTTATCAAAAGTCTTCTTTTTTTTTTTTTAAGTTTTTCTCTCCCTAGTGTTTTTATGATGGTGCTAGCTAGTCCATGCATCTGAGTTTGGCTTATGGGGCCAAGTAGAGCATTACTGGTAAAGTGGATTGCAGGCCCAGCCCTGAGTGACACAGTCACTGTGTGAAGAGCCAGCTGGGCCACAGCACCCGATGAGCAGCTTTTTCAGTGGTCCCTGATGTCATGTCTAGGAGCAGCAACTGGGGATGGCTTTGAGGAAGATTTATAGTTAAGCAAGTAAACGCTTCATTACAGGACCAGCCTTGGTCCCTGTGCTTGTCCTGGGGCTGACCCCTGGCCATGCTGACTGGACCAGATGATTGTGGATACACAGCTGAGGGGCTGATGTCTGTCTCCAGAAGAGACAAATCCCACCCTCACTCCTCCTGAGGCTAGAAACACATACACCATTTAGTGCCAGGGTTGGTGTGGAGAGACCCCACAGAGCTGGGGTGGGGGGTGGGGGAGCCCCTGCATGGAGAAGCAGAATAGCCAGATGAGAGAGAGAAGACAGAGAGAGAGAGAGAAGGTGGGAGGGAGGGAGGGAAACAGAGAGGGAGGAGGAGAGAGACAGAGACAGAAAGAGGGAAGTGGGGGTGGGGGGAGAGAGGAGGAAGCCAGAGGCTGTGGGGAGAGAGCAGGGCCAGCCCTTTCCAAGCCCTTTGTCAGCCTCATGCCATCTGCTTGTAAGAAGCTCCCATGGCTTCCGGTGAGTTCTCTTCACTTTTAGGAGCCTGTGTAGCTTCTACTTGTGAAGGAAATAATGTATACAGTAGTCTGTTTCCAAGACAAAGTGCCTTAAGTTGGTTTAGGTCAGCAAACTACAGAAGAAACAGGATATACTAGGCCCCAGCTTGGATAGCCAATGCCTGCTTCTTGCCCCGCTCCTGCCCCATGCCCCCACTGCTTAATTGCCCTCACCCGATCCAAAGAAGTTTAGTCTAAGATGAAAGTTTACTAGCCTGCAAAATAGCTCACTTTGTCTGTTCTTATCAGCCTTTCCAGCTACTTAGGTCATAAATACTTAAAGAGCCCTGAGCTGACTAGGATTTCAATGCATTGTGGGCTACAACAAAATGTAGCAAGACAACCCTAAAAAAAACCTAAAGCTCCTACCCAACAATCAATAGGCAATGTCCAGGAAGATTGTGGCTCCATAGTACTCAGCCTTTGAAGAACTGGGGGCTAGACCTGCACACTAGGGGGTAAATTGCTTGTGACTCTGCTTGGTGTGCCTACCTACCAGACACCTGATCTTGCAAGACCATCATTAAAAGTCTTACTTTCTGGTTAGGCATGGTTGCTCATGTCTGTAGTCCCAGCACTTTGGGAGCCCACGGTGGGCGGATGGAGAGGTCAGGAGACTGAGATCAGCCTGGTCAACATGGTGAAACCCTGTCACTACTAAATCTACAAAAATTAGCTGAGCATGGTGGTAGGTGCCTATAATCCCAGCTACTTGTGAGGCTGAAGCAGAAGAATCACTCGAACCTAGGAGGTGGAAGTTGCAGTGAGTGGAGATCATGACATTGCACTCCAGCCTGGGCAATAGAGCAAGACTCTGTCTCAAAAAAAAAACAAAAAAGATAGTTAAGATGGTAAATTGTATGTATTTTAAAGACCAAAAACAAACAAACAACACAGAAAACCAAAAGACTGGCCACAGCAGGCATTAGTGAGAACATGGAGAACCTCCGACTCATGAGAGCTGCTGGGAATGGTGTGGTGGCTTCTTAAAAAGTCAAACTTGCAGCCAGGTGTAGTGGCTTATGCCTGTAGGCCTAGCACTTTGGGAGGGATCCCGAGGTGGGTGGATCACGAGGTCAGGAATTGGAGACCGTTATTTGTAAATTTTTGGTGTCACAAAAGTAGCAGTGCTTGAATATAAATTTTCTCTCAGCAAGGTGACTTTACTTTCTGCAGAAAGGGCACACTCACCAGCAGCTTGCCATGAGAGTACACTGAAAAAAGGAAAGGTAGCACATTTATCCCTTACGGACTAGCCCCTACTGCTGTGCCCTGCCTCCATTGGCTGGAGCTGGGCCTCAGAATCTAAACTATACCGATTGGCTAATAACTCAAAACGTTTCCTAAAAGGGTGAAGGCAAGAGAAGCAAAGGAAAAGAGGAAGTCACTTATGAAAGACTTAAAGAAGCAATAACATTTCCAAATAAGGAAGGGGAATTAACCATGGGCTGAGGCCTGCCTGGGCTTGTCCAGACATGTCAGGGCAAATATCTGGGCTACAGTATAAGAACTAGAAACTCAGCCAGGTGCAGTGGCTCACGCCTGTAATCCCAGCACTTTGGGAGGTCAAGGCAGGTGGATCACGAGGTCAAGAGATGGAGACCATCCTGACCAACATGGGGAAACCCTGTTTCTACTAAAAAAATACAAAAATTAGCCAGGCATGGTGGTGCATGCTTGTAGTCCCAGCTACTCAGGAGGCTGAGGTGGAAGAATCACTTGAACTGGAAGGTGGAGGTTGTAGTGAGCCAAGATTGCACCACTGCACTCCAGCCTGGTGTCATCTCCAAACAAAAAAAAAAAGAACTAGAAACTCAGAATATGCCTATGCCTATGTCTTTATTATAACTAACAGCTACTTAGGATTATTAACAAAAGGCTTTAGAATAAATCAATCTTTGAAGAAGCTATTATTCATTCTTAATAAGCTAAGAAGAAAGCTTTGAAGAGGAACTCTTACTTACTTTTATTTTCTACAGAGACCAGCCTGGCTAACATGGTGAAACTCCATCTCTACTAAAAATACAAAAATTAGGCCAGGCGTGGTGGCTCAAGCCTGTAATCTCAGCACTTTGGGAGGCTGAGGCGGGTGGATCACGAGGTCAAGAGATCGAGACCCTCCTGGTCAACATGGTGAAACCCCGTCTCTACTAAAAATACAAAAAATTAGCTGGGCATGGTGGCGTGTGCCTGTAATCCCAGCTACTCAGGAGGCTGAGGCAGGAGAATTGCCTGAACCCGGGAGGTGGAGGTTGCGGTGAGCCGAGATCGCGCCATTGCACTCCAGCCTGGGTAACAAGAGCGAAACTCTGCCTCAAAAACAAAAAACAAAAATTAACCTGGTGTGGTTGTGCATGCCTGTAATCCTAGCTACTCAGGAGGCTGAGGCAGGAAAATTGCTTGAGGTTCAATGAGCCGAGACTGTGCCACTGCACTCCAGCCTGGTTGACAGAGCAAGACTCAGTCTCCAAAAAAAAAGAGTTGTGTCCTCTATAAATATTTTGTATATTTTTAGTTACAAAATTTGTAATTGTTAAGTGTGTGGTCACGAGTGTGGAAAATGCCCACTGCTAGTGTGTAGTCACAAGCTTGGAAGGTGCCCCCTGCTAGTGTGTTGTCATGGGCGTGGAAAGTGCCCACTGTATGTGGTCACGAGAGTGGAGAGTGCCGGCTGCTAGGGTGTGGTCACCGGGGCGGAACGTGCTCATTTTAAGTGTCACAGGTTTAAGATGAAGGCAGTTGGCCTGGATGTGTGATTGTTTTCTCCAGCAGTCATGGAGTAGAAGGGGTGGGCTCCCCCAGTTGGGTTTTTCTCAGTGAATACAGTGGAGAGTGAGTGGGAGGAGGCGAAAAAGCACGGCCTTGTCTCCTGTGTATGAAGAGTCAAGAGTGACGACCAGCGTGGGACAGCCCGAGGGGAGATCTCCCCGAGGCAGGAGAGTTTATGCGAGGCGGCGCAGTGAGCTGCAGGGCAGGAGGTGGGGCTCCACGGGAGACTTGACGGGGGGCTTTCAGCCCTTTGCGGCTTCTCATGGTGAGGACCCAGGGAATGTCTTGGACAGAACAGTGTGCGCGCCTGTCTTCTACTGTCGAAGCTTCAGGCTGTTTAGCCTCTATTTCTCCAGAAATGCACTAAGAGAATCTAGAAGACCAGGCTGAACGCAGATTAGAAAATGCTGAAGGAAGCATAGTCGAGCTGCAGCGGAGTGAATTACCGAGTAAAGGTGAGAGGCCTGAGAAGGTGAGAATAACAGGAGGTTACGAGACACAAGCCCGCCACAGGAAGGACTGAGGAAGAATGGCTCCATTTCTAGAGTCGAAGAAAAGTTATATCTCAGACTCCGGAAGCCTGTGGTTTGAGGGGGCAAAATTACACCAAACCACGCCGAGAAGTGTCAGATGGTAACTGCTCTGCACCAAAAGAGACGGGAGGACACAGCGAACACACAAGGTTGGTCCTCCCGGGGGGACTCAGGAGCGGCGGCGGGTGGAGTGGGGAAGGCAAGCCGCTACCGCGGCCGCTCCAGCTTCTGGCTTGCCGCGCGCTCCTTCCGCGGGACTCCGACTCCCGGCATGCCGCGCGCATTCTCGGCGGGACTCGGACTCCCGGCAGGCCGCGCGCACCCTCGGCGAAACTCCGGCTCCCGGCAGGCGGCGCGCCGGCTCATGCGTTCTGCTGTCTCGCGAGGCAACGCCCCCTGGCGGCCGGCGGGGATCGCCGCGGGGGCGGAGCCGGAGGCGGGGGGTTGCGCTTGGTGACGGGAGGACGCGCGGCCGCCGCGCACTCGGCCGGCGGCGGCGGCGGAGGACGCCGACAGCGCGGGCTGCCGCGGCGGCGGCGGCGGCGGCAGCAGCAGCAGCAGCAGCAGCAGCCGCAGCAACGCAGCGCATACCTCGGGGGAGCGGCGGGCGACTCACACGCGGCGCGCGGGCCGGGATGAGGGACTGTGGCGGCGCGGCCCGCGCGCAGCCGGCCGGTGAGAGTGCGGCGGCGGGCGGCGGGCGGTGGGCGGCGCGGGCCGGGAAGATGGCGGAGGGGCCGGCGCTGCGGTCCCTGTGGCCCTGGCCCAGCCTCCGCGGAGGCTCCAGGCCCGGCCGCGCGAAGAATCCGGGCCCACGGCGACTGCAGCGGCGGGAGGGGTGGTGACCCGGCCGTGGAGGGAGGGGGCGTGAGTGTTTGGGCCCGGCCGAGCGGGGGGCGCCGCGGCGTGAGAGGCCAAGGCCGCGCGGTGTCCGAGTGCGCGCCGAGGGGCCGGGCTGGGGTTGTGAGGGTGGGTGAGTGCGCGTGTGCCTGGCCCCAGGGTGGGTTGAGTGTGCCCGGCCCGAAGTGGGTGTGTGCGCCCCGTCCAGGGTGGGTTGTGTCCTGTCCGAGGTGGGTGTGAGTGTGCCCCTGCCCGAGGGGGTTATGGGTGTGCCCGGCCGAGGGGCTGAGTGTGCCCGTGTCCAGGGTAGGTGTGAGTGCCCAGCCCGAGGGGGTGTGAGTGTGCCCCTGTCCAGGGTGGGTATGGGTGTGCCCTTGCCCGAGGGGGTGTGAGTGTGCCCCTCTCCAGGGTGGGAGTGAGCCCTGCCCGAGGTGGGTGTGAGTATGCCCCTGTCCATGGTGGGTGTGCCCTTGCCCGAGGGGGGTGTGAGTGTGCCTCTGCCGGAGGTGAGTGGGAGGGGCCCCGCCCGAGGCGGGTGTGAGTGCAAGTGTGCCCAGCCTGAGCTCGGGGCGCCGGCCGCATTCCCGGGCGCCGTCGGAGTGGATACCAGGTGGGCGCCCGCCCAGGCTGGTGCCTGAAGGGCGGCCCGGGTGCAGGGCTGCTGTGCGCAGCGGTGCAGTCTCCGGCTTTGTCCCCGGGGTGCGGGGAGCGGGCTTGGGCGTCTCCAGGTGGGGTCATGGCTGCCTGCGGGTGGGCTCTGCGGCCTCGCCCCTGCGGCACGCGCGGGCTGGATCTCCGGCGCTCGGAGCCTTCGACTCCCCTTTGCTCTTTGAGCTGGATGGAAATCCCTCGGTTGCTTCCCAGTTGCTGGAGTGCTGTGGGTGGAGGCAGCGTTCCATGCTGAGGGGCACGAGCGAGGCAGGTTGTGCATTTTGGGGCCCAGGACGTTTTTTATTTTAAAACGTGCAGCCGGCTCCGCGGCAGCTGTGGGTGTGTTCCGAGCCGCTTCCCACCAGCAGCTGCTGTGGGCGCTGCGCAGCTTCGTAAACGCAGCCGGCCCCCTCCCCCTCAGTTTTGTATGGGTTTAGCCAGACCTCCAGTGACCTCTGCTGAGAAACCTACAGTGGCGACGCTTCGCATGCCTCCTGGTGCAAATATGGAGATGTGTCTTTTGAAGCCAGTGAGCGGAATTGGACACTGCGTCCTAGGTGCCCTCTATAAACAGCAGGTGGTTCCGTCGGCGGCGCCCAATCCACAATGAGCTAGGTGCGATTCTCCTGCCAGGGGAGGGAAAGGCGATTCGAGAGGAGGTGTGGCTGTAAAGCGAGGAGACTCCACAAACCATCCTGGGCACAGGCTCTGAAGCCATGAATGCTTGGAGTGAATGAATGGGGGCGGCACCTCGCTCGCTCCCTGCACTTGGTCTAGCCAGCTGTCTTGATGAGAGGCAGGGGAGCGGAGGACACTGGAGGGCGGGTTCTGGAGCCAGGCTGCCCGCCTTGGAGTCGCAACTCTTCTTTTAACTGGCTTTGTGGTCTTCGGCCAGGTCGATGTGCCTTTGCTTCTCACCTGTAAAATGGGAACACGAATAATATTGGTCTCACAGTGTTGTTGTGAGGACTCAGTGAATTAAGACTTGTAAAACACTTTCTTCCTGTCGCATTGTGTTTTAAAAAGTTAGGAATTGTTATTACTGTCAAGATGGCACCCCCAGGGTTAGAGTTAAGTTTGGTTCTGCCAGGATGCACGCGCTGAGTCAGTGGGTCTCTAGTTCTCCCCGGCACTGCCAGTGTAATATAAACTTCTAGTTTATGTTAAACTGGAAGTCTGTGGCACTGGTTTCTAACACAGTAAGCTGAGGTCATATTTTGGATGAACACATGTTTATAAAGGTAAAAGAGAAACAAGTTTCATATAATTGGATGAATTATTATGTAAGATTGTTTTAAGACGTTCTTAGAGGAAAACGGTCAGGCGCGGTGGCTCACATCTGTAATCCCAGTACTTAGGGAGGCTGAGGCAGGCAGATTGCTTGAGGTCAGGAGTTCAAGACCAGCCTGGCCAACATGGTGAAACCCTGTCTCTACTAAAAATACAAAAATTAGCTGGCTTGTGTTGGCTCATGTCTGTAGTCCCAGCTACTCAGGAGGCTGAGACAGAGAATCACTTGAACTCGGGAGGTGGAGCTTGTAGTGAGCTGAGATTATTCCACTGCACTCCAGCCTGGGTGACAGAGAGAGACTCTATCTCAAAAAAAAAAAAAAATTCTTAGAGGAAAAAGCTTGGCACTTATTGTTCTTGGGGTCATATAGGGTTGTTGTTGACAGAAGTAAGATTTAAAGTAATGTTCTCTGAACTAAACTGCCAAGTTTTTTTTTTTTTTTTTTGAAATGCAGCTTTGCTCTTGTTGCCAAGGCCAGAGTGCAATGGTGCAATCTCTGCTCACCACAACTTCCGCCTCCCAGGTTCAAGTTATTCTCCTGCTTCAGCCTCCCAGGTAGCTGGGACTATAGGCATGCACCACCACACCTGGCTAATTTTGTATTTTTAGTCGAGACAGAGTTTCTTCATGTTTCTCATATGGTCTCAAGCTCCCCACCTCAGGCAATCCACCTGCCTCGGCCTCCCAAAGTGCTGGGATTACAGGCATGAGCCACTGCGCCCAGCCAGTTTTTGCTTTTGAGACATGGTTTCACTCTGCTGGCCAGGCTGGAGTGCAGTGGGGCAATTATGGCTCACAGAAGCCTTCACCTCCTGGGCTTAAGGCATCCTCCCACCTTAGCCTCCCAAGTAGCTGGGACGACAGGTGTGTGCCACCACACCTGGCTAATTTTTTTGTTTTTTTGCCATGTCTCCCAGACTGGTCTCAAACTGCTGAGCTCAAGTGATCCACTGTCCTCGTCCTCCCAAAGTATTGAGATTACAGATGTGAGCCACTGCATTCAGCCTGTCATCATTGTTATACTTCTCAGTGTTATCCTTGCAACAGAAAAGGTGATTTATTAAAATAAACTTTAAGTGAAAGGAGGGACATAACAAAGTGAGAAGGTAGAATCACCAGCATTGTAACGTTCTGCCTTGCTAAGCTGTTGCAAGAAGTAAGATTTAACTTGCTTCAAAACATGATGGGAAGATTCTCCATGTTTTCCAAGGAGATGGTTCTCCTCCTCAAGTCTGGTCATCTCTTCCCTCTGTATCTTAGTTTTACCTTAGAAAATTGCATCTCAACTCCTTTGTATTGTGTGACACAAAGACTAGGTAAAACCCTTCTACCTTTAGTAGAGTGTTTTGAGATTTGCGACATTTTAGGTGAGAATAATTTAAATGCTTAGTTAGTGGCAGCAAAAATAGCCTAAGGTAGATATTTAAATGCCCATCCCAGCTTTATCTCCTACACGTATGCTGGGGTGGGCACTGGAAGCTGCACACTGCATGGAGAGTTGGCATGTCCTGAAACAGTTTTTTCAACAGTAGTTCAGAGAATGCAGCCTCCTAGTAGGCTTCTACTGGTTTCTTTGGTGCTGTTGAAAAAAAGTCCATGAAATATGGTCTTATATTGAGATACCTAGTTCTACTAGCAAAGCCCCTCTGCTGTGCTTCTTCGCTGACTCATGGTCCTGTGTGTCATAGACCTTATGCACTCTGTCTCCCAGTTAGCTTTGTGGGTGTCCTGTAAAGACACCACAAGGCATGGCTCAGAAGAGCAGACTGGTGTGCAGCCTGTGGAGCACAGGCTGGGGTTGGCAGACTCCCTCGTGGAGCTGGACTACACTGCCTGGCCTGTCTTCTGTCCCTTCTTGTTACCTGTCTTGCTTCAGCAGATGAAAATCCTTACCCTCCAACATTGGCTGTCTCCGCTACCCTGTGCTTGCCTTGCTGTGTCTTTCAGCTGCCTCTTGGACTCGCTCCCAAGTTTATCTGACAAGTCTTCCCTGTGCCCTGAGATTGAGTGTGACCCTGACTTCCATCCTCTGGCCACACTGTTTCTGCCTGCTGTGGTCCTCCTCCTCAGCGGGTCTGCACGCCAGTTCCTCTACCACTTCTGCTGTGTTTGATATCAAGACACCTGAGACCAGGATTTTGCAGTTTGTCTTCCCTAAAACTTGTGTTGGTCAGTGGTGCCTGCCATCCTTCCAATCCCCTGAAATGTGATGGTGACATAGTAATTTTGTTATCATACATCTGTGAGTTTTGTTAACGAGAAGTAGCATCCCCCTCCATTCGTAATCTTGTTATGAAACTCATACCAGTCTTTGACACAGTTCATGTGTTGTGAAAAGAGATTAGTAGTTGCTATTATGCTCCATTGGATTGAGTTTTTCTTGGTTCAGCATTGGTGCGGCTTTCCCCTCCTTTTGAGTTTTTGGAATTCTGTGGGAAAACCATAATACTTAGCATTAAAAATATTTTTTCAATTTTTTGTGCAAGTGTTTTCCAAGCGTTGTTTTATAGTTTTAAAATTGAACATCTAATTTATGATGAGTTGTACCTATATTGTATTGCTACAGATATGCTTTAGGGGGCTTAAAAAGAAAAAGTCTGCTACAGATATGAGTCCTTCTGTGATTAAAGGCCTAACCTGTGCTCCAGAGCAGGGGTCAGTAAACTACAGCTCCACTGGCAGACTCCCCTGCCTGTTTTTGTAAATAAGATTTTATTCAGCAGTCACGCCTGTTTATTTCTGTATTGTCCATGGCTGCTTTGGCTGAACTGACTCCTTGTGCAGAGGCTGTATGGCCCACAAAACCTAAACCGCTTGTTATCTGGCTCATTTACAGAAAATCTGCTTTACAAGTTTAAAGGGGAGATAATTGCAGGGGGCTGCAGCAGTGAAGGGAGACTTCAAGATGAGGTGGTCTTCCAGGTGAGGTGGTCTTCTAGCTGAACCATACTCAGTGGGATGTGAATGGAGATTGAAGAGTAGGGACATAGTACGGCAGACAGAAGTATTTTCACGTTTTGGGAGCAAAGGTGAGAAGGTCAGTTATATGTAGTTTCTAGAGATTTAAAGGTTGTGTAAGAAATAATGGTCATAATGATAAGGATCATAATGAGAAGGTATTTGAATTCCAATTAAAGGCTTTAGATATTAATTTTCTAGCTAACAGGGAGCTACCATACGCAGCTTTGTGAGCAGGGGGTGTCCCGATTAATGGTTTAGGGAGATTTAATTGGCAATGTCTTGTAGGATGGATTGGTGAAGGAAGAAATTCAAATCCTGGAGTTTATGGGCCAGCTTTCTCTAGGGCGAGTTGTAGTAGCAACCCCAGCACTGCAGCACTTACAGCAGCAGAGGCCAATTTCTGCTCACGTTTCATTTGCTTGTGACTGTTTTCCAAGAGTTGTCATTTCCAGACCCAGGACCAGTCCTTATTTGGCACATGCTGTTTTTATGGCAAGAGAGTGGCAGAAACTCAGTGTCTTTCCCAGCATCACCTTGGACTGGTGTCTCAGGGTCCATGGGCCAAAGCAGGATGGGGGACTCACAGCCTCCTATGGGGAAGCGCAAGCCCCTGCTCCGACGCTGTGCTGAAGAATGCTAAAGAGCCCAACCTGCTGTCTGGGCTGTCTCACCAAGGCTGACAGTAAAGCTGGACATTTCCCTCAGCCTCAGACACTGGACGCTGGAGCCGGCCTCCGTGTTCAAGAGCCCCTGAGGTGGCTCAGACTCAGCTCCCACATTCACTTCTGGCCTCAACCCTTTGGGGCTTTGGGATCTCCATCTACCTGGTCACCACTTAGAAATTCAGCATGCTGGGTCCTCCCCTCAGCTACCATGTGATACAGCTCCAGGTCCTGCTGCTAATTCCCCATGAACAGTGATGAGACCCAGCCTTCCTATGTCACCAGAACCCCTGCCTGAGCGGGGCTTGCACCATGTCCCTCCTGCACTAGGCTGTGCCTCCTGGGGCTCCCCTGCCCTAGCCTTCAGCCCCTCCCTTGTCTCTGCCACATAGCTGTTCAGATGATGTGCACAGAGCAGTGGTCTCCCCAGGGGTTATTCTGACACCACCTCCTGACCCCCTGCTTCATTTGGCAATATTTGGAGACATTTTTGTTTGTCCCAACTAGGAGGGGGTGGCCAGGGATTTTCGGAGGCCAAGGATGCTGTTGAAACCCTATAGTGCACAGCATGGTGCCAGACTCAGAGCACTTGGGCAAGTGACTCTGCTGCCTGGCTCTCCTCTCTGGCTCCCCAGTGCCTCCTGGACTATACTCCACAGCCCTGCATGACCCTAACCAACTCTGCTCTCCCGAAAAACTGCCATGTGGTCACAGGCCAAGGCTTGCTTGGCGTCCCTCTTTCCAAAACCAAGCCAAGCTCACTAGCTCCTTTAGCCCTTTGACTCAGGTTTAGGCAGTGTCTGTGGGTTCCCTCCTGGATCCCTGCCTTGTCCTCAGGTGCTCCACTCCCTCCCGTAGTGCTCTGGGTGGTGCTTTTGGTCACTGTACAATCACATATTTTCTCTCCTCTGGACTGGGAAGTCCTTGAGGGCAAGAGATACGTTTCTATTTTCTTTCTTTCTTTCTTTCTTTCTTTCTTTCTTTCTTTCTTTCTTTCTTTCTCTCTTTCTCTCTTTCTCTCTTTCTTTCTCTCTTTCCTTCTTTCTTTCTTTCTCTCTCTCTTTCTCTCTTCCTTTCCTTTCCTTTTTTCTTTCCTTTCTCCCCTCCCCTCCCCTCCCCTGCCCTGCCCTGCCCTGCCCTGCCCTTCCTGGTGGATTACCCAGGCTGGAGTGCAGTGGTGTGATCACACTGCAGCCTCCATCTCCTGGGCTCAAGTGATCCTCCTGCCTTGGCCTCCCAAACTGCTGGGATTATAGACATGAACCATTGCACCTGGCTATTATTATTATTATTATTTTTTTTTTTTGAAATGGAGTTCGCTGTTGTTACCCAGACCGGAGTGCAATGGCATGATCTTGGCTCACCGCAACCTCCGCCTCCTGGGTTGAAGCAATTCTCCTGCCTCAGCCTCCCGAGTAGCTGGGATTACAGGCGCACACCACCATGCCCGGCTAATTTTTGTATTTTTAGTAGAGACGGAGTTTCACCTTGTTGACCAGGATGGTCTCGATCTCTTGACCTAGGGATCCACCCGCCTCGGCCTCCCAAAGTGCTGGGATTATAGGCGTGAGCCACCGCGCCCGGCCGCTATTTGTATTCTTAAAGTCGTGCTGCACATTGTAACGTTTCCTTGAGCATTGGCTTCAGTAAAGATGATTGGGTTTAGGATGGGGAGTTGCCCTCAAAGAATGGGTGGCATGACAATGGGAGGGACTCCTTGACACGTTTCCCATGTTGGCTGCTTCCAGCTTCCTGGGCCTCTCTTATAACTTGCTTTTCTAAGTATAAATGTCTTGGTTCACACAGATCCTCTTTAGTTTTGCTTCCTAGAAAGTTTCAATTTTGTTTACTAATATTTTTCAGCAAATAATATGCATGGTCCAAAAGTACAAAGGGAGCTCAGTGAAGCCTCCCAGTCTCCACCCTGGAACCTGGTTCCTCTGGAAGCTTTGCTGGACCAGCTTCTTGTGTATCCTTCTAGAGATACTTTGTAACTTTGCTAGCAAATAAGTACATGTATTCTTTTTTTTCCCTTACCCTTTTCTTTTTAAAAAGTGTCTGAACCTTGCCTTTTTCAACTGTGTTTGAGGGGTCTTTCCATATTAGTACATTTTCTAGTACATTCTTTTCCATAGCTTCATTGTGTTCTTCTATATGAAGGTGCTGTGTAATTTTTGTGCGGTCATGAACAAGGCTGTAGGCAGTGTTTTGTAAATGTACCTGTAGGACCCATTCCTAGAAATAGCATCTCTTTCTTCAGTCACTGTTTATTCTGTCATATCAGGGTTTGCTCTTGTCTCTTAATGTCTTTATTTCTGCACTTTCTTTGGTCATTTATTTCTCCTAATTATTTCATCTCTCTTATTTTAAGTAACATAGGTCAAATTAAATGAATGTCTCAGTTGGAAACTGGTTCACCTTTTGTGTGTTCTTATAGTTGAGTGACTGGGGATATATGCGTCCACCCAGAAAATTGTCAGTGAGTGTTCACAGCAGCCAGAAAGTGGAGACAACCTAAATGTCCATCAACTGATGAATGGATAAGTAGAATGTGGTCTGTCCCTGCAATGGAACATTATTTGGCAATAAAAAGATGTGTTACCGATTCATATTATAACATGTATGAACCTTAAAAAATATGCTGGCCGAGCATGGTTGCTCGTACCTATAATCCCAGTACTTTGGGAGGCTGAGGCAGGCAGATCACGAGGTCATGAGATCAAGACCATCCTGGCCAACATGATGAAACCTCATCTCTACTAAAAATATAAAAATTAGCTGGGCGTGGTGATGTGCGCCTGTAGTCCCAACTATTCAAGAGGCTGAGGCAGGAGAATTATTTGAGCCTGGGAGGCAGAGGTTGCAGCGAGCTGAGATCGCACCACTGCACTTCAGCCTGGTGACAGAGAAAGACTACGTATAAAAAAATGTGTGTGCTGTAATCCCAGCACTTTGGGAGGCCGAGGCAGGTGGATCACGAGGTCAAGAGATCGAGACCATCCTGGTCAACATGGTGAAACCCCGTCTGAATTGCCTGAACCCAGGAGGTGGAGGTTGCGGTGAGCCGAGATCTCGCCATTGCACTCCAGCCTGGGTAACAAGAATGAAACTCTGTCTCAAAAAAAAAAAAAATGTGTGTATGTGTGTGTGTGTGTATGCATATATATATGCTGAATGAAAGAAGCTGGACACATACTGTGTGATTCTAATGGCAGTGGTAGCTTGTCTGGAGCGGCCACTGCCATGATGCCAGCTGCAATGGCGGTGCCTGGCCGGGGCTGCATGCTCCATGGAGCTAGTGGGAGCTGGGAACAGACAGGAGCCACACCCCCTTCCAAGTTGGAGGGGTGGGAGCCTGGCCCTCTTGGGTGCAGCTGCAGTTGCCCAGTTGTGGCCATGGACCCAGGCATCCCTGCTGTCTCGGGGACTTAGGGATGTAGGACTTCCCCTACAGACTAAGAAGTGCCTGTTCCCGCTGCCTGGCCTCTCCCTGCTCCTGGTGCCCACGTTGATTTTGGAACAAAGTTGAGGCCAAGCCCCGGCACTATTGCACACTGGTTAGGTGTGCGTTTGCTTGGGGAAGCACTGACACACTAGCCCTCTGCCTTCTTGGCCCCCTTTGGACTTTGGGCACTAAGGAGCACAGGAGGGAACCTGAGGGGGGCTGAGGACAGCTTGGCACAGGCCTGCAGGAGCCCCTCAGCATGAGTAGCCTGGGTGCCATGGACAGCAGGTTGATGGCAGCAGAAGGCAGAAAGGCTCCTGGGTGGAAAGGGGCATGTCCCTGCTGAAGCCTCGTGTTCAAGTCAGGGATGGCCTGAAGCCTGAGGGCTGGGCTGCCAGTTCCATGGCCCAGAGTAAGAGCTTATAATGCTTTTTCTGGGCCCGCCCACAGCCACCCATGGACCAGTCAGTGTGTACTTTCTTCAGTCTGAACCCATGCAAACCCTAGACTCAGCCAGACTCAGGCAGACAACAGGACGACCTGCCTGAAGTTAGGATAGGAGCTACCCACTCCAGGTCTCCTCTCCGCTGAGAGCTGGACATATGATCGGGACAACGTGCAGGTGGAAAGGAGCTGCCCACTGTAGGTCTCCTGAGAACTGATCTGTCACTCAGTGAAGTCCTCTTCAACTTGCTCACCCTCCAGTTGTCTGAGTACCTCATTCTTCCTGGACACATGACAAGAACTTGGGACCTGCTGAATGGTAGGACTAAATGAGCTGCAACACAAACAGGGCTGAAATACGCCCCCCTCTAGCCCCCCAACACTCGACACATTGCAGGCAATGAAAAGGAGAGAAGAACTGCAGCTCTTTGGGGAGCCCAGACCTAGGGGCTCCTCAGGCCAGGGCTGTGATGCCCTCTTTGGGATTCTGTGGTTCCTGTCATCTCCAAGCTTCTGGGTACCACTGTGTTCCCCTCATCCAGATGCAGGGGCCCATAGCAGAAACCGTGTGTGTACATCTGGTCAAGTGGCAGCCTCTCACAGAGCTGGCACCTGGAGCAGCCTGCTCCACTGCAGCTGGCATGCCTGGCTGTGCACAGTGGCCTAACCCTGCACTTGCTTGCTTACACACCCCTTGTCACTTCATGCCTGGCTTGCACTTGGCAGGCGTAGGATCTGGGCCAGTAGTGCTAGCTGAGTGCAACCTGCCAGGCTGAATGGGCAGAATGAACCCAGCGGTCATCAGCAATACTCAGGCAGAAGGCACCACTGGCCTCAGAGGTTTCTGGCTGGTGAAGTGACGCCCCAAGGATCCCGTGACAATTCCATTTATGTGAAATGTCCAGAAGAAGTGAATCTGTAGAGGTAGAAAATAGATTAGTGGCTGTCAAGGGCTGGGGGATGACAGCCAAGGGATATTGAATTGCGTTTAGCATAATGAAAATATTCTAAAATTGACTGTGGTGAAGGTTGTACATATCTGTGAATATACTAAAAATAACCTTAAATTGTACACTTGAATTGGGTGAATTGTATGTAATGTGAATTCTATCTCAATGAAGCTGTTAAAAACAAGACTGACTAGAATTTTTCAGAAGAGAGCATTCCACAGTGAGGGTCAGAAGGCTCTATTCCTGCAGAGGGCCTTGGTGCAGATGTGTTCCTGGGGGCTGTGGCAAGGTGATGAATCCCTGAGCAATTTCTTTTCTTTTCTCCTTTTTTTTTTTGAGACAGGTTCTCGATCTGTCACCCAGGCTGGAGGGCAGTGGCATGATCTCTGTTCACTGTATCTTTGACTTCCTGCGCTGAAGTGATCCTCCTGCCTTAGCCTTGCAAGTAGCTGGGACAACAAATGCATGTCACCATGCCCAGCTAATTTTTTTTAATGCTTTTTTGTTTTTTCTGAAATGGAGTTTCACTCTTGTTGCTTGTTGCTTGAACCTCTGGGTTCAAGTGATTATCCTGCCTCAGCCTCCTGAGTAGCTGGGATTACAGGCCATGTGCCACCATGCCCGGCTACTTTTGTAATTTTAGCAGAGATGGGGTTTCTCCGTTTTGGTCAGGCTGGTCTTGAACTCCCAACCTCAGGTGATCCACCTTCTTCTGCCCCTCAAAGTGCTGGGATTATAGGCGTGAGCCACCACGCCCGGCCTGTTTTTCTTTTTTGAGACTCAGTCTTACACTGTTGCCCAGGCTGGAGTGCAATGGCATGATCTCAGCTCACTGCAACCTCTGCCTCCCAGGTTCCAGCGATTCTCCTGCCTCAGCCTCCTGAGTAGCTGGTATTACAGGTGCGCACCACCACACCTGACTAAGTTTTTGTATTTTCAGTAGAGATGAGGTTTCACTATGTTAGCCAGCTGCTGTCGAACTCCTAACCTCGTGATCCTCCCACCTTGGATTCCCAAAGTGCTGGGATTACAGGAGTGAGCCACCGTGTCCAGCCAATTTTTGTATTTTTTGTAGAGGCAGGATTTTACCATGTTACCCAGGCTGGTTTTGAACTCCTGGGCTCAAGTGATCCTCCAGCCTCTGCCTCCCAAAGTGCTGGAGTTTGAGGCATGAGCCACTGATCAGTGTCAGGTTTCAGGTGGTAGCAGATGCTACACTGGTCTCCGTGCAGAAGACTTGAGTTAAACTTTGACTTAAATCACTGCTTATGTGATTGAGCACAGGTAAGTCAGTTAAGCACTGGAGCTCTCATCTGTAGATAAGATGCTTGCCTTGTTTATTTGTTCAAGGTTGTTGTGAAGCTGAAGCATGGCTGATTCTCAGTGGGTTCTGTAAATTACTGAGTGTTATTTGTGTATAATATGAGTTTAAAAAATTAATTTCAACACTAAGAGGCTGATGAACCAGCCTCTTGCAGGCTGGTCTAAGACAACCCATTCAGAGTACAGTTGATGGCAGTGTAAACATGTGTAAGGTGTGGGAGCACCACTGTCTCCCCAGCTCCTGCCAGCCATGCTGGACACAGGCTCCAGAACTCCTTGTCTGGCCAACAGTGTTTCAGTCTATTTTCCTTTCTTGCCATGCTCCTTTCATCTTGTCTGCTTTTTCTCTTGATTATTTCTTTGAACTGCTAGAGGCCCCAACTCTATCCGGGCAGAGTGACTGATGCTTCCTTCATGGGTTGAGTTTACTATTTGCCATGAGATACTCCTAGTGGTTTTCTTCTACAGTTCCTTGAAGCATTCCTTTGAATTAGAGTGGTGGCCTGCATGTTCCTCCTGGCACTTAGGGCTGTGCTAAAGTCTCTGCAGTGGAAGTTTTCCCAGCTCACAGGTCTCTTGTTACTTACACATCTGACTGCCTGCTGGGTGTGTTGCTGATAAAGGGGAGCAGCTTCTGAAACTTGAGCTGCTGTGTTTCTGTTTAATTGCAGCTGCGTTGGCCTTTTATATTCTATCCAGAATTCACCTGTGATGTGGAAATTCCTACTTCTGGGAGGGGGTAATTTTGCGAGGTCCCTGAGACCCTTGCTTGTAAAAGCATGTGCAGGAATCACAGACGGGGTTCAAGGACAGTGTGGGACTTTCTGCCCAAGGCCACTGGGGCCTAGGATGAGCCTCACTTGGTCAGAGCCTGTCTCCATTGCTCTGGCAGGGCTTTCATGCCTGGTCCTGTGTTTGCCAGGCCCACCCACACTCATCTCACTCCTGTCTCTCTTGTCGCCTTATGCGCCAGCCACTTGCCAGTCGGATACCCCCAACAGGGAGGCGACAGACCAGGCCTTTGGTGGGGGACACGGGAGTGAGTTGTGCTAATATCCTATGGACAGCAGAGGTGGCCGTGTGCCTGGGGTCGCAGGGAGAACCCTAGGGTGGCTGGCCAGGAGGGATGTGGAGTTCAGGTAGGCTTTCTGGAGAAGGGGTGTCTTGTCTAGAAAGGAGGGGTATCGGCAGCTGAGTCTTGGGCTGTTCACCGGGTGCAAAAAAAAACCACAACTCAGGCAGCAGGCATGTACAGCCCAAGCCAGCAGCTATGTGGCAGTGCCAGCAGCTCTATGTGACTGGAGTGTCCAGTGGGAGCTCAGGGCAAGTGGGCACCTGGGGTCACTGAGCAGGTGGAAGGGTGGTGTTTGCAGCATGTAGAATGAGACTGTCTCCTGAAGGGGAGCATGTCTCACCTTGAATCCCATCTTCGGAGTCAGCATGCAGTTGGAAAGAAGTAGTTTGCAGTAGATTATTTCTAGCTCCAGCTTTATTTTTTCATTTTTTTTGTGGAAAACATCAGAACTTACATGAAGTATTATCCATCCTTGACCTATTCTGATGTATTTCACATGGTAAGTCATTTGCAGAATCTGCCTTTTGATGACCCATTGCCGCTGGCTGGGAGATGCTGCAGAGCCTGACATGGGCCCCGTACAGCTGTGGCTCTCACAAAGGATGAGACACCTAACATAGGCCTTGTTCACGTAGAGAACCAACATTAGGATTTACAGACTGTAATTAGCATGTGTTTGGTATGTGGAAGGTCTTGGTTGGGTATTGGGAGAAGCTTGGCTGCCCTGAGGTCTGGAAGCACTGCATGTCCTGAGTGTGAGCACGTGTGGGTGGTTGGGGTCTTTGGTGTGGGAGGAGGGAGCAGCACCAGGGGGCGTCGTCAGAGCTGGATTGGGTGGTCGTGCCTTTCTGATCCATTCCATGCATAACCGAGTGCGGGTCAGTGGTGCTGGGGGCTGGCAGTGCAGGGGTAAAGCATTTGTCTCTTGAAGCTCAGTCTAGTGCAGGGAACAGATACACACAGTTGGCAACTGTGGTGTGTGCTCTGAAGAACGGGGATGTAGCTTCATTTAGATGAGGAGATCAGGGCAAGCCTCCAGGAGGAGATTGAATCTGGGGCCTGCAGAAGCTGGTGGGGATCAGCTCACATGGCAGCCCTGGGGTAGCAGGACCATGTGGCGAGAGCCTGGGGAGCCTAGAGCAGGGCAGGAAGCAGGACAAGTGAGGCAGCCAGCCTGACTGCACCAGGGGCCCACCCAAAATAGTCTTCTTGAAGCATCACCCAGGCTTTTGTGTCAGGAGCACATCAAGGAGACTGACAGGAAATACAGAAATGGTTGAGCTACCTGTGGTTCAGGTGAATGACAGTGGGGCTGAGGCTTGGGGAGATAGCAGAGGTTTGGGATTGAGAGGCTCGTTGGGCCCAGTAGGGAGGATGATGGGAGGGGTATGGTGAGCCTCAGCACAGCCAGCTGGTCTCAGGGCACTGTAGCATGCATCCGAGCCCCATCATTTTAATTGCTGAGGGATGTTCCATTGTACAGGTCAACCCCGTTTCCTTTATACTTTCATCCATTGCTGGGCATTTGAGTGTCTCCACATTTGACTATTATGAATATTTGTGTAGTTGCTGGGTCATATGGTAATTCTATGTTTACTTTTGAGGAAATACAAAACTGTTTTCCAAAGCAGCTGCCCCATTCTGTGTTCCTACAGTAATACATAAGGTTTCAATGTTTCCACATCCTTGACAATACTTGTTATTGTTCATTTTTTTGATTAAAGCCATCTCAGTGGATATGAAGTGGCATCTCATGGTGGTATTGATTTGTACTTCCCCAATAGTTTAATGATTTTGAACATCTTTTCTTGTGTTTGCTGACTATTTGTCCATCATCTTTGGAGAAATGTCTATTCATATCCTTTGCCCGTTTTTCAGTTGGGCTGTTAATCTTTTCTGACTGATTTATGTGTTTTTTATGTATTCTGTATACAAGTGCCAGATAGAAATACAGTTTACAAATGTGTTCTTCTATTCTGTGGGGCTTTTTTCCTTTATTTTTTTAAATTTTATTTTATTATTTGTTTATTTGAGATGGAGTTTCGCTCTTGTTACCCAGGCTGGAGTGCAATGGCGCTATCTCAGCTCACCGCAACCTCCGCCTCCTGGGTTCAGGCAATTCTCCTGCCTCAGCCTCCTGAGTAGCTGGGATTACAGGCATGCGCCACCATGCCCAGCTAATTTTTTGTATCTTTAGTAGAGACGGGGTTTCACCTTGTTGACCAGGATGGTCTCGATATCTTGACCTCGTGATCCACCCGCCTCGGCCTCCCAAAGTGCTGGGATTACAGGCTTGAGCCACCGTGCCCGGCCTTCCTTTATTTTTTACAGTACATAGGGCCTTGGAATTTTTATGTTTCTTTCTTTTTTTTTGAGACGGAGTTTCACTCTTGTTACCCAGGCTGGAGTGCAATGGCGCGATCTTGGCTCACGGCAATGTCCACCTCCTGGGTTCAAGCAATTCTCCTGCCTCAGCCTCCTGAGTAGCTGGGACTACAGCCGCACGCCACCACACCCAGCTAATTTTTGCATTTTTAGTAGAGATGGGGTTTCACCATGTTGACCAGGATGGTCTTGATCTCATGACCTCGTGATCCACCCGCCTTTGCCTCCCAAAGTACTGGGATCATAGGCCTCATGCACCCAGCCATTTTTATGTTTCTTAATGGTATCATTTGAAGCACAAAACTTTTAAATTTTGATAAAAGTATTTTTGTTTTTGCTCCTTTTACTTTGATGTTATAGTTGAGAAACCATTGCTTAACCCAATGTCATAAGGATTTACTCCTGGCCAGGCACGGTGCTCACACGTGTAATCCCAGCACTCTGGGAGGCCAAGGCAGGTGCATCATGAGGTAAGGAGATCGAGACCATCCTGGACAACATGGTGAAACCCCATTTCTACTAAAATACAAAAAATTAGTTGGGCATGGTGGCACCCGCCTGTAGTCCCAGCTACTCGGGAGGCTGAGGCAGGGGAATCACTTGAACCCAGGAAGTGGAGGTTGCAGTGAGCCAAGGTCGAGCCACTGCACTTCAGCCTGCCAACAGAGTAAGACTCCTTCTCAAAAAAAAAAAGAAAAAAAAATTTACTCCTGGCTAGGCATGATGGTTCATGCCTGTAATCCCAGCACTTCAGGAGGCCGATGTGGATGGATTATGAGGTCAGGAGTTCAAGACCAGCCTGGCCAATATGGTGAAACCCCACCTCTACTAAAAAATATAAAAAAATTAGCTTGCCTGTAGTCCCAGCTATTCAGGAGGCTGAGACAGGAGAATCATTTGACCTTGGGAGGTGGAGGTTGCAGTGAGCTGAGATCATGCCACTGCACTCCAGCCTAGGTGACAGAGTGAGACTTGTCTCAAAAAAATCAAAAACAAAGAAACCCCCCAAAAAACCCGAGCTCACTTTTTTGAGGAAATTGACAGGTTGATCTGAAATTCATGTGGAAATTCAAGGGACCTAGAATAGCCAAAACAATCTTGAAAAGAGAACAAAATGGGTTACAGCATCTGACCTGAAACTTATCACAAAGCTATTGTAATTAAGGCAATGTGGCATGGGCATGAGGACAACAGCACAGAGCTGGGTCCAGAAATAAGCCCTTAAATTTACAATCAAGCAATTTTTGACAAAGGTGCGAAGACAATTCAGTGACACAAAGAAAGAACAGTCTCCAACACCTAGTGCCAAGCGGCCACATTCAAAAAGCAAAGCAGGACGCTACCTCACACATGGACAAAACTAACTCAAAATGGATCAACGCCTAAATGTGTATCAAAATGGTATGAAACAATGTATGAAGATAGACATGTCAGCCAGGCACAGTGGCTTATAATCCCAACACTTCGGGTGGCTGAGGTGGGAAGATTGCTTGAGGCCAGGAGTCTTGCCGTTATCTCAGAGTGGGAAGTGTAATGGTATGATCTCAGGTCACTGCAACCTCCACCTCCTGGGTTCAAGAGGTTCTCCTGCCTCAGCCTCTTGAGTAGCTGGGACTACAAGCGCGTGCCTCCACGTGGGCCTGGCTAATTTTTTGTATTTTTAATAGAGATAGAGTTTCACTGTGTTAGCTAGGATGGTCTTGATCTCCTGACCTCATGATCCATTCACCTTAGCCTCCCAAGTGCTGAGATTACAGGTTTGAGCCACTGCACTCCTGCCTGTAATCCCACAGCAGAAACAACAGGTTTTGTTGTTTGTTTGTTTGTTTGTTTATGCAGCAAGCTTGTCTTTGATAAGCATCTGTTGAATTCTGTTGATCAGTGTGGAGTGTTCTGCCATGTTAATATTGTTATCTTTCATTCCATGAACATGAGATGTTTTGCCATTTATTTAGGATTTCTTTAATTTCTTTCCACAATGTTTTATAGTTTTCAGTATATAAGTGCATTTCTTTTCTTAAATTGATTCCTAAATATTTTATTCTTTCTGATGTTATTGTAAACAGAATTGTTTTCTTAATCTTATTTTCAGGTTTTTTTCATTGCTAATGAGTCTTCTAAAAAAATACTTCCTGTTCCTGCTAAGTATTTGTTTTCATTTTTTGTTTTGTTTTGAGACAGTCCCAGTGCACTCATCACCTATGATGGAGTGCAGTGGTGTGATTTTGATTCACTGCAGCTTCAACCTCCGGGGCTCAAGCTATCCTCCCACCTCAGCTTTGTGAGTAGCTGAAACTACAGATGCATGCCACCATGCTCAACTAATTGTTGTATTTTTGTAGAGACAGGGCTATGCAATCTTGCCCAGGTGGGTGTGAACTCCTGGGCTCAAGTGATCCTTCCACCTTGGCCTCCCAGGGTGCTGGTACTACAGGTGTAGGCCGCTGCATCTGGCCCTAATATTTCCTTTCTGAAAAAATGAGGAGGAAACAAATATAACTTCTGTTCTGTCCTCTAGTGTGCCAGTTTTTAGAGGACCAAGAATTCACTCGCTTTTTTGAGTCCTGAATGGAGGTTTAAAAAAAAAAAAAAAAAAAAAGGCTGTGAACACAATTCCGTGAAGCACATACTGGCATTTTCAATTCACTCAATGGTTTGAGCATTGCCTTGTCAGAAGAAGGTATCACTGTTCATAACATCTAGGAAAAATGGTTTTTTGTTTTGTTTTGTTTTTTGAGATCGAGTTTCGCTCTTGTTGCCTAGGCTGGAGTGCAATGGCGTGATCTCCGCTCACCGCAACCTCTGCCTCCCGGGTTCAAGCGATTCTCCTGCCTCAGCCTCCTGAGTGTCTGGGATTACAGGCATGGAACACCATGCTCAGCTAGTGTTTTGTATTTCTAGTAGAGATGGGGTTTCACCATGTTGGTCAGGCTGGTCTCAAACCCCTGACCTCGTGATTCACCCGCCTTGGCCTCCCAAAGTGCTGGAATTACAGGTGAGCCACCACGCCCAGCTGAAAAATGTTTTGAAGATAAATGTTGCCCATTTTCATTGCTGTTAGCATTGTTGCTGTAATCTGATGCGTATACTCTGAACACGTTCTGTGTTTTTATATAATTTATACCTTGAAGCAATGCATGCACTGAATGCTCTTGGTCCTATTTAATAGATGAGGAAACCAAGGCTGGAGAGGGCTGTGACCCGTTAGGGTCACACAACTAGTGGGCATAGCCAGGATTCAAGTCCAGGTGCCTTGACTCCTGAACGACAGTCTTCTCTTCACCACAGTCACACATCCTCTCCTGTCCTGTCATCTCCCTGACCTAAGGGTGTAACACTTTGCTTATTGAGATTTAGTGTACATAGAAGCTGTCCCAGGTGCTGGGATGTCACAGGGAAGAGGACAGGCCAAGGCCCTGTTCTCTTGGACCTTATGTTCTCCCAGGGCAGGGAAAAGCAGACACATGACATGTGATGTCTGCAGTAATTGGTAGTATCAATGCTGCAGAGATAGGATGAGGGAGGGCCCAGGCATTGGGAAGGGGGTGGGATCAGGTGGGCCTCAGTCACAAAGACCCTTCATTTGGGCAGATGAAGGAAGTAAACCATTTGTGGGGGTGGGAGTGCAAGCAGCGGAAATGGCTAGTGCAAAGGCTGGAGGGAGGTCAGAGGGAGCCTGTAGTGCTGGAGGGCAGCCTGTGAGGCAGGAACAGGAGGGCATCTGGGCAGCCAGACGACAGGCAATGGGGATGCAGTGGGCTTGGAGCATCCGGGTCCTGCATCTGCCTTGTCTGTTTCTTTTTCCCTTTAGGGATGAATTTTAATAATGTGAGTCTGAACTCTTATATTTAGAGTAAACAAAACCTAAAATTATTGATTGGTTCAAAACGGTTTTATGGAAAATTTAATCTGTAGCAGAAACTTGGCTTTGAGTGCGAAGATTCCACCATTTTTTAAGCTAAGTGTACAAAGGTTCCAAGTAATAGGACCAAGGAGGAGGAGCTTGGACATTTACCGTAGCAGGCATTTTCTCTTCCTCTTTTTCACAGGAGGCGGGTGGAGGTCTGCTCGGGTTGCTTTGAGCACTGTCTTGGGGACTTGCTGTGACAGCGAGAGCATTCCAGGCGTTGTCCAGCACTGATCTCCTTAGCCATGTGTAGTAGTCCATTTTCATGCTGCTAATAGAGACATACCCAAGACTGGGAAGAAAAAGTTTAATTGGACTTACAGTTCCACATGGCTGGGGAGCCCTCAGTCATGGTGGGAGGTGAAAGACACTTCTTATACAGTAGCAGCGGCAAGAGAAAATGAGGAAGAATAAAAAGTGGAAGCCCCGATAAACCCATCAGATCTTGTGAGACTTATTCACTATCACAAGAATAGCACAGGAAAGACTGGCCCTTCTAATTCAATTACCTCCGCCTGGGTCCCTCCCACAGCATGTAGGAATTCTGGGAGATATAATTCACGTTGAGATTTTGGTGGGGACACAGCCAAACCATATCATTCCACTCCTGGCCCCTCCAAAACTCATGTCCTCTCATTTCAAAACCAGTCATGCCTTCCCAACAGTCCCCCAAAGTCTTAGCTCATTTCAACCTTAACCCAGAAGTCCACAGTCCAAAGTCTCATCTGAGACAAGGCAAATCCCTTCTGCCTATGAGCCTGTAAAATCAAAAGCAAGCTAGTTAATTCCTAGATACAATGGGGGTACAGGTATTGGGTAAATACAGCCATTACACATGGGAGAAATTGTCCAAAACAAAGGGGTTACAGGTCCCGTGTAAGTTTGAAATCCAGCGGGGCAGTCAAATTTTAAAGCTCCAAAATGATCTCCTTTGACTCCAGGTCTCACCGCTGCAAGAGGTGGGTTCCCATGGTCTTGGACAGCTCCGTCTCTGTGGCTTGCAGGGTATAGCCTCCCTCTCAGCTGCTTTCACAGGCTAGTGTTGAGTATCTGCAGCTTTTTCAGGTACACAGTGCAAGCTGTTGGTGGATCTACCATTCTGAGGTCTGGAGGATGGTGGCCCTCTTCTCACAGTTCCACTAGGCCATGCCCCAGTAGGGACTCTATGTGGGGGCTCCGACCCCACATTTCCCTTCTGCACTGCCCTAGTAGAGGTTCTTCATGAGGGCCCCGCCCCTACAGCAAACTTTTGCCTAGGCATCTAGGCATTTCCATACATCTTCTGAAATCTAATCAGAGCCAAACCTCAGTTCCTGACTTCCGTTCACCTGCAAGCTCAACACCACATGGAAGATGCCACGGGTTGGGGCTTCCACCCCTGAAGCCACAGCATGAGCTTTGTGTTGGTCTCTTTCAGCCATGGGTGGAGAAGCTGAAGACCCAGGGAACCAAGTCCCTAGGACACACACAGCACCGGGACCCTGGCCCTGGCCCTCCTGGGCCTCCGGCCCTGTGATGGGAGGGGCTACCATGAAGGTCTCTGACATGGCCTGGAGACATTTTTCCCATGGTCTTGGGGATTAACATTCAGCTTCTTGCTACTTATGCAAGACTTGAATGTCTCCTCAGAAAATGAGTTTTTCTTTTCTACTGCATTATCAGGCTGCAAATTTTCTTAAATTTTATCCTCTGTTTCCTTTTTAAAACAGAATACTTTTAACAGCACCCAAGTCACCTTTTGAATGCTTTGCTGCTTAGGAATTTCTTCCACCAGATACCCTAAATTATCTGTCTCAAGTTCGAAGTTCCACAGTTTGGCCAGGCACAGTGGCTTACGCCTTAATCCCAGCACTTTGAGAGGCCGAGGTAAGCGGATCACAAGGTCAGGAAATCGTGACCATCCTGGCCAATGTGGTGAAACCCCGTGTCTACTAAAATACAAAAAAAAATTAGCTGAGCATGGTGGCACATGCCTGTAGTTCCAACTACTCAGGAAGCTGAGGCAGGGGAATCGCTTGAACCCGGGTGGCGGAGGTTGCCCGCCTGCACTATAACCTGGGTAACAGAGCAAGACTCCGTCTCAAAAAACAAAAGAGTTCCACACATCACTTCGCTAAAACATAACAAGAGTCGACTTTGCTCCAGTTCCCAACAAGTTCCTCTCTCCATCTGAGACCACCTCAGCCTGGACCTTATTGTTGTCACTATCAGTATTTTTGTCAAAACCATTCAACAAGTCTCTAGGAGGTTCCAGACTTTCCCACATTTTCCTGACTTCTTCTGAGCTCTCCAAACTTTTCCAACCTCTGCCTGTTACCCAGTTCCAAAGTCACTTCCACATTTTCAGGTATCTTTTCAGCAACACCCCACTCAAGGGTACCAATTTACTGTATTAGTCCATTTTCATGCTGTTGATAAAGACATACCCAAGACTAGGAATCAAAAGTAGTCTAATTGGACTTACAGTTCCACGTGGTTGGGGAGCCCTCAGAATCATAGTGGGAGGTGAAAGGCACTTTTTTTTCTGAGATGGAGTTTTGCTCTTGTCGCCCAGGCTGGAGTGCAATGGCTTGATCTTGGCTCTCTGCAACTTCTGCCTCCTGGGTTCAAGTGATTCTCCTGCTTCAACCTCTCGAGTAGCTGGGGTTAGAGGCATGTGCTACCACACCTGACTAATTTTGTATTTTTAGTAGAGATGGGTTTTCTCCATGTTGGTCAGGCTGTTCTAGAACTTCTATCCTCAGGTGATCCTCCTGCCTTGGCCTCCCAAAGTGCTGGGATTACAGGTGTGAGCCACCGCACCCAGCCGAAAAGCACTTCTTACATGGTGGTGGCAAGAGAAAATGAGCAAGAAGCAAAAGTGGAAGCTCCTGATAAACCCATCAGATCTCATGAGATTTATTCACTATCAGGAGAATAGCACAGGAAAGACCAGCCCACATGATTTAATTACCTCCTCCTAGGTCCCTCCCATAACACCGGGGAATTCTGGGAGATACAATTCAAGTTGAGAGTTAGGTGGGGACACAGTCAAACTGTATCACCATGGCTGAGCCCTGCAGCTCCATCTCCCACTACCACACGTTGGATGGCCTGGCTCTGGAGCCAGCGGCTGTGTCATGAGGCGAGAAGTTGCGTAGTCCTGGGGGAACCGTTCACGTGGCCTCACCCTCCATGGAATGGAAGCCAAAGTTGGGCAGTGGCCACTACCCAAAGCCACGGAAAACTGCTACCTTGCCTGTTTTAAAAGGATCCTGCTGGCTGCCGTGTGGAGGGAGGGAGGAGAGGACCAATTAGGAGCTGGCCATAGCCACCCAGTCTCTACCCAGGTTGCAGTGGTAGAGGTGATAGGCTGTTAGAATCTGGAAATAGTTTTTATGTGTGTCTGTGTTTGAGACAAAGTCTCGCTCTGTCACCCAGGCTAGAGTACAGTGGCACGATCTCAGCTCACTTCAGCCTTTGCCTCCAGGTTCAAGCAATTCTCCCATCCTAGTCTCTCGAGTAGCTGGGACTACAGGCACATGCCCCCATGCCGGGCTAATTTTTGTGTTTTTAATAGAGGTGAGGTTTTACCATGTTGGCCAGGCTGGTCTTGAACTTCTGGCCTCAAGTAATTCGCCCACCTTGGCCTCCCAAAGTGCTGGAATTACAGGCATGAGCCACTGCACCTGGCTCCTCATTTATTTTAATTTTGCTTATTGAGTTTTCTGGACCTGTTTTGAAGTTAAGCAATAAGGTTTCCTAGTGGAAGCCCAGGAATTCACATTAGACATCCTGCATTTACAAGCCTGAAGCATTGGAGATGGTGGTCAGGAGAAGTTGTCCGTGGAGTGTCAGTTGGGGAGTCCTGGGCATAGAGATGAAGGGCCCACCTGAGCCTAGGAGATACCTCCCAGGGAATGGGTATAGCTGGAGAGGATGCCCTGGGCTGAGCATGGAGCCTCCTGTCACTTGAGGTCCAGGAGCAGGAAGGAGGCCGCTGTAGTTGGCTACAGTTTGCTCAGCCCCGCCAAGTCTTGTGCTGGAGGTGGGGCCTCGTGGGATGTGTTTAAGACATGGGATGGCTCCCCCATGAGTGGCTTGGTCATTCTCTCAGGAGTGACTTCTCACTCTGTTCCCTCGAGAGCCGTCTCTCTCTTGCTCCGTCTCTCATTGTGTGATCTCTACACACCAGCTCTCATTCCCTTCTGCCAGGAGTGGAAGCTTTCTGAGGCATCGCCAGAAGCAGATGCTGGTGCTGTTCTTCCTGTACAGCCTGCAGAACTGTGAGCCAAATAAACCTTTTTTTAAAAATAATTCACTTTGGGAGGCTGAGGCGGGTGGATCACGAGGTCAAGAGATCGAGACCAACCTGGTCATGGTGAAACCCCGTCTCTACTAAAAATACAAAAAAAAAATTAGCTGGGCACGGTGGTGCGTGCCTGTAATCCCAGCTACTCAGGCGGCTGAGGCAGGAGAATTGCCTGAACCCAGGAGGCGGAGGTTGCGGTGAGCCAAGATTGCGCCATTGCACTCCAGCCTGGGTAACAAGAGCGAAACTCCGTCTCAAAAAAAATAAAATAAAAATAATTTACCCAAATTCGGGTATTCTTTTATAGCAACACAGAGGCTTTAGTGACCAAGAGGCCAAGTGAGGAAGGTTAAGCAAGGAAGAGGGATGGTCTAAGGTGAATAATGGGGAGGTGGAGCAGTCTGAGCTGGATAACGGGGAGAGTGGGCCAAGGTGGATAATGGGGAGGGGGAGTGGTCCAAGGTGGGTAATGGGGAGCGGGGAGCAATCTAAGGTCAATAATGGGGAGGAGGAGTGGTCCAAGGTGGATAATGGTGAACGTAGTGGTCTGGTCTATTGTGAGTTCAGGGAAGCAGAGGGAAACTGCAGGGGTCTAATTGTCGGGATCACTGGTGATCGGAAGAGCACTGGATAGTGTCAAATACAACTAGAATGGATTTAAGAGAAATTGGAACAAAAAAGTAAAGGCAGCACAAATGCTTCTTTTAAGGGTATTTGCTGCAAAGGGGCAATAGAAGTTATTTGCTCACTTTTTTTTTTTTTTTAATGGCAGAGTCTCATTCTGAGGCCCAGGCTGGAGCACAGTGGCGTGATCTTGGCTCACCACAACCTCCACCTCCCAGACTCAAGCGATTCTCCTGCCTCAGCCTCCTGAGTAGTTGGGACTACAGGCACGTGTCATCACGCCTGGCACATTTTTTTTGTATTTTTTTAGTAGAGAGGAATTTCACTGTGTTAGCCAGGATGGTCTTGATCTCCTCATCTCATGATCTACCCGCCTCGGCCTCCCAAAGTGCTGGGATTGCCGTCATGAGCCACCGTGCCGCACCTGTTCACATAATTTTTTTAAGATACAAAAATGGTGGCCAGTTTAGTGCTAATGGGACTCATCATAGAGGGGAAGGAAGAGTCATGTAGAATTCTGAGAGGTTTGCTGGGCTGTGTCTGGGGAGTGCAGGGCGGCAGGCAGGAGAGGGCATATGTGGTCCTTGGGATCTGTGGAAGTTCCCTTCTGAAGCTGTTTTCAGAGGAGAAGAAGTCAGGCTCTCAGTAGAGGCTGAGGATGGGGTAAAAGTTGCTGGAAATTGCAGACAAAGTGTGAAATGGGCTGGGGAGGGTGTTGGGGTAGCCAGGTGGCCTTAGGCCTTGGGCTGGTGTGAGGATTGGGAGGGGAGAAAGGGAAGGCTGGTTAGAGGCTGTTTTCCTCTGGGTGTGTTTAGCAGCAAGAGTGGAATGGGGAGTGCTAGGTTAACCACAGGTGTTTGCCAAGTAAGCACAGGCCTGAGAGATTGGAGAATATCACAGGAATGAGGGTGCTGTTCCTCTTAGAAGGAAAGAGCCTGAGGCCAGGGGCTGGCCTAGCAGGAGTGTCCTGCATGAAGAGGGGCGAAGAGGAGCCGGGGAGAGGCTGAGATTTTGCTCTCAGAGCTTTGGGAGCCTTGTGTGTGTAGAGTGGAATGGGCTCATCTGATCCACACTCCATGTGTGTGAAGGGGCCCTGGTGGTCTAGGAGTGAGTAAAGCTGCTGGGACCCTGTACTGGACTGCCTGTGTTTTCATGGCAGTGCTGAGAGGGCTGCCTGCAGCCATGCTGGGCTGGGATGCAGAGGGTTGGGCTCGTGTCACCCCAGGGGTGTCCTCTGAGCAGTCTTGTCCCTGAGGTGGGGCTGGCAGGAAGAGCTGCAGGGCCTTGGACTCCAGGCAGATCATAGGGTCTCCTGTGTTTGACTGGAAAAAGAACGGTGAGCAACACTTGCTGGAGACAAAGGAAAATTGGTTGAATGTGGAACTTAAAATGAGGTCTGAGTTCTACTCTGATGCTGTGAACAGCTTCAGTGTTTTTTACTGGAACAGAGAAGAAGTAGGAAGGCAGTCTAGACCAAGATCCTGAGAGAAGGGTGTTCTGGAGCCTGCTGTCCTATGTGTGGCTGCTGAGCACTGAATCATGGCTAGCAAGACTGAGTATTAAATGTTCCTCAATTTTAATTAATTTAAATAACCACAGTGACAGGTGACTTGTGCATTGCACAGTACAGGTCCAGGGAACATGCTTGTGCAATGAGTGTCCCTTTATTCAAGGGCACCACTGAATGCTTACCATGATGAAAGTGATGTGACCTTGGCTGGGTTTTTGGGAGATTCCTGAATATGGTAGCAGCGGTGAGATGGGGTTGGGGGAGGAAAGGCTGAAAGCATGAATAATCTTATGTTATTTAACGAGAGGCCAGCAAGAGGGAAATCAGCCTTGAATTTGTGAGAGGCCATTAAGGCTTGTGGGAACAGGTGCTGCAGAGCTGACGCTGAGATGCCCTGGATGTCATGGACAGTGGTGGAGACCTGGGGCCCAGGAGGAGGAGACCAGGGAGCATTCCATACCTTCGACCTGGGGGTTGAGGGCAGAGTGGCATGTGCTGTGGACAGAAATAGATGCACAATGCAAGTGCATGTGGTGATTGGGAAAAGTGATTCGGAGAGGAGAGTACCATTGTGATCGAGGTGAGGGAACCCCATCCAAGGAATGTCCATTTGGCATTTGTAAAGTGAGGTAAACTTGGCAAGGAGTGTCCCTTTATTCAAGGGAGAGGTGTGGTTGGGGTAGAGAATTGGGACTTAGCTACAGAGGGATGATAATGGAAACTGAGGGAAGAGAATGAGGAGTTCAAAGGATAGCACGTAGAGGGTAATGTGTCTTGGGGTGTCCTGCAGTTGGAGGGGGACATGAATAAGTGGAGCCCTCAAGACAGCCAGAGAATGGGGATGATAGAAGCAGTGGTTAGCTTAGTTCTGGAGAGAGCATGGGTCAGTGAGCTGTGAAGGGGTGGCAGAGCATCAGAGTCAGTGAATGAGCCAAGGTTGGAGGATTTGGCAAAAAATTGGTTGGGATTCTCTGATTGCTATATTTAGGTCCCATGAAATATTCTAGAAACTGTCGTCCAATTAGGCTTGAACTTGGAACATTGACTTAGAAATAACACATCTGTCCACTCGTAGATCAGAGAGATGGTGTGATTGAAAAGTGGGCACTCATTGGCTTCAGAGATGTTTTGTCAGGTTAAGACAGGACTCAATGGAAGTAGAAAGTTGAACACATGAAACTTTAGTTTTGTGTAGGTCAAAAACTATTGAAGATGGCAACATCGTATGATATATCTGATTGTGTTAAGAAGTATTCTTCAAATGAGCAGCTTCCCAGCACTTGTTGGGAGTAACCAGGTCTTTGCTCCAAGCCTTCAGTGTGTGAATGTGTGATTAGGCTGTGGTAGGTTAATGGCTCTGGTCAGCATGTTGCTGGTTATCTAGCTGCCTGCCATTTTGATTACAATAATTATGTCCTTTACAATGTATATTATTATTATTATTGTTATTTTGAGATAGAGTCTCGCTCTGTCACCCAGGCTGGAGTGCAGTGGCATGATCTCTGCTCACTGCAACCTCTGCCTCCTGTGTTCCAGCAGTTCTTCTGCCTCAGCCTCTTGAGTAGCTGGGACTACAGGTGCGTGCCCCCACGCCCAGCTAATTTTTGTATTTTTAGTAGAGATGGGGTTTCACTATATTGGCCAGGATGGTCTTAAACTCCTGACCTCATGGTCCACCTGCCTCTTCCTCCCAAAATGCTTACAGGCCTGAGCCACTTCCCCAGGCATACAATGTATATTATTAGTTGCTATTTGTATTGAGTTCTCTGGGAAGTGGACTCTGAGTTTATTTTGTCTTTAGGAAATTTACTGGGTACTGCTTTTGGTATTAGAACCTGTGGAGTGAGTGAAGGGAATAGGATTGGAAAGGAAGATAGTGGAGCTATGACACCCTAACCCTGTGGGGCTGTCCCATCCATGAACCTGTATACCTCCCCAGGATACAGGTCCTTTTAAAAGTCTTTCGAGGGCCTGTGCGTGGCTCCCTGGCGCTAAGCGTTTGACAGACTTGAACTGCTACCTTGTGGCCACAGAGTAATTCGCCAAAATGACGAACACAAAGGGAAAGAGGAGAGGCACTCGATACATGTTCTCTAGGCCTTTTAGAAAACATGGAGTTGTTCCTTTGGCCACATATATGCGAATCTATAAGAAAGGTGATATTGTAGACATCAAGGGAATGGGTACTGTTCAAAAAGGAATGCCCCACAAATGTTATCATGGCAAAACTGGAAGAGTCTACAATGTTACCCAGCATGCTGTTGGCATTGTTGTAAACAAACAAGTTAAGGGCAAGATTCTTGCCAAGAGAATTAATGTGTGTATTGAGCACATCAAGCACTCTAAGAGCCGAGATAGCTTCCTAAAACGTGTGAAGGAAAATGATCAGAAAAAGAAGGAAGCCAAAGAGAAAGGTACCTGGGTCCAACTGAAGCGACAGCCTGCTCCACCCAGAGAAGCACACTTTGTGAGAACCAATGGGAAGGAGCCTGAGCTGCTGGAACCTATTCCCTATGAATTCATGGCATAATAGGTGTTAAAAAAAATAAAAGACTTCTGGACTGTAAAAAAAAAAAAATAAATAAATAAATAAAATAAATAAAAGTCTTTCATCAGTACTTTTCAGTGCTCAGTGCATGTATTTTGCGAAATTTATTTCTAATATATTAAATTTAATATTTATCTCAATATTAAGCATTAATATTCAATGTTTTAATTGTTTTACGTATACAATCATTTTATTTCTTCTTCATTTTTTTTTTTGAGACAGAGTCTTGCACTGCTGCCTGGGTGGGAATGCAATGGTGTGATCTTGGCTCACTGTAACTTCTACCTCCTGGGTTTACACAATTCTCTATCTCAGCCTCCTGAGTAGCTGGGACTACAGGTGCACACCACCATGCCTGGCTAATCTTTTTTTTTTTTTTGTATTTTTAGTATGGATGGGGTTTCACTATGTCAACCAGACTGGTCTTGAACTCCTGACCTTGTGATCCACCTGCCTTGGCCTCCCAAAGTGCTGGGATTACAGGTGTGAGCCACTGCACCCAGTCTGTTTCTTCTTTCCTAATCCTTCTGCCTTTTCTTTTTCTTGCCTTACTGCACTGGCTAGTACCTCCAGTAATATAAGAGTGGTGAGGGAAAAGCAGTCAGTCTTTCACTGTTTGTTGTAATACACAGTCATCCCTCAGTGTCCATGGGGGATTGGCTTTAGGACATCTGTGAATACCAGAATTCAAGGATGATCAAGTCCCTGATTGAAAAATGCTGTAGTAGTTGGGCACAGTGGCGCACACCTGTAATCCCAGCACTTTGGGAGGCCGAGGCAGGTGGATCACCTGAGATCAGGAGTTTGAGACCAGCCTGGCCAGCATGATGAAACCCTGACTCTACTAAAACTACAAAAATTAGGCCAGGTGTGGTGGCTCACACCTGTAGTCCCAGCACTTCATGAGGCCGAGGCAGGCAGAACACGTGAGGTCAGGAGTTTGAGACCAGCCTGATCAACATGGAGAAACCCCATCTCTACTAAAAAATACAAAATTATCCAGCTGTGGTGGCACATGTCTGTAATCCCAGCTATTTGGGAGGCTGAGACAGGAGAAACGCTTGAACCCAGGAAGTGGAGGTTGTGGTGAGCCAAGATTGTGCCATTGCACTCCAGCCTGGGCAACAAGAGCGAAACGAAAAAGGCCAGGCATGGTGGCTCACGCCTGTAATCCCAGCACTTTGGGAGGTTGAGGCAGGCAGATCACATGAGCTCAAGAGTTAGAGACCAGCCTGACCAACATAGAGAAACCCTGTCTCTACCAAAAACACAAAATTAGCCTAGCGTGGTGGCACATGCCTGTGATCCCAGCAACTCAGGAGGCTGAGGCAGGAGAATCACTTGAACCCTGGAGGCGGAGGTTGCGGTGAGCTGAGATTGTGCCATTGCACTCTAGCCTGGGCAACAAGAGCAAAACTCCATCTCAAAAAAAAAAAAAAAAAAAAATTTAGCCGGGTGTGGTGGTGGGCGCCTGTAATTCAGCTACTTGGGAGGCTGAGGCAGGAGAAGAATTACTTGAACCCGGGAGGCTGAGGTTGTGGTGAACCAAGACTGCGCCATTTCCTTCCAGCCTGGGCAACAAGAGCAAAACTGTCTCAAAACAAAACCCCAGAAACGCTGTAGTATTGATATATAACCTGTGCATATCATCCCGTATACTGTAGATCATCCCTTATAACATCTTATGCCGTGGTGGTAATGCTATGTAAATAGCTGTTATGCTATATTTTAAACATTTGTATTACCTTTTATTGTTATATTGGGTTTTTTAATTTTAATTTTTTAAAAAGTATTTTCAGTCCCCAGTTGGTTCAACTCATGGATGTGGAGGGCTGATTGTAGCTATAGGTTTTGGATGTGCACCTCTTATCAGGTTGAGGAAGTTTCCATCGATTTTCAGTTTGCTTTGAGTTTTTATTTAGAATAAATGGTGGGTTTTGTGAACTGCTTTTTTTGCCTCTTTTGTGAAGATTATATATTTTTCTCTTTTAGTCTGTTAATCTAGTGAATTACACTGATTGATATTTTTAGTGAGATAAACTCCACGTGGGTATGATTGTGTTATCCTTTATTGCTGGATTCAATATGCTAAATTTTTTAAATTTAATATAATTTAATTTTTTGAGATAGAGTCTCACTCTGCCGCTAGGCTGAAGTGCAGTGGTGCAATCTCAGCTCACTGCAACATCCGCCTCCCGATTCAAGCGATTCTCCTGCCTTAGCCTCCCAAGTAGCTGGGACTATAGGTGCACGCCACCATGCCCAGCTAATTTTTGTGTTTTCAATAGAGATGGGGTTTCACCGTGTTGGCCAGGATGCTCTTGATCTCTTGATTTCATGATCCATACCAAAATGCTGGGATTACAGGCGTGAGCTACCACACTCCGCCAAAATTTTTAAATTTTAAGGATGTTTGTATCCTTAGTTATAAGGGATATTGATTTGCAGTTTTCTTTGTAATGCCTTTGTCTGGTTTTGAGATCGCATATGATATATACTATTGGCTTTATAAATGAGTTGAGAAATGCTTCTTCCAGACAGGGTCTCACTCTGTTGCCAAGTACAGTGGCATGATCATGGCTGGCTGCAGTGTCAATCCCTTGGGCTCAAGTAATCCTCCTGCCTCAGCCTCCTGAGTTGTTGGGACTATAGGCACATACCACAAAGTCCAGCTAATTTTTAATTTCTTTACTCTTTTTTCTTCTTCATTTTCTTTTATTAATATTGTTTTATTTTCCTTTATTTGTTTTTAGAGACTGGTCTTGAACTTTCAGGCTCAAAATGATCTTTCTGCCTTGGCCTCCAAAAGTGCTGGAGTTACAGGCATGACCTGTCATGCTAAGCCAAAATTATTTTTCTTAAATGTTTAATATAATTCATTAGTGCAGTCATCTTGGCCTGGAGTTTTCTTTGTGGGAAGGTCTTTTTTTTTTTTTTTTTTTTTTGAGACGGAGTTTCGCTCTTGTTACCCAGGCTGGAGTGCAACGGCGCGATCTCAGCTCACCGCAACCTCCGCCTCCTGGGTTCAAGCAATTCTCCTGCCTCAGTCTCCCGAGTAGCTGGGACTACAGGCGCGCTCCACCATGCCCAGCTAATTTTTGTATTTTTAGTAGAGACGGGGTTTCACCATGTTAACCAGGATGGTCTTGATCTCTTGACCTTGTGATCCACCCGCCTTGGCCTCCCAAAGTGCTGGGATTATAGGTGTGAGCCACTGCACCCGGCCTGTTGGGAAGGTATTTTTTTTTTTTTTTCCTAATTGCATTTTAGGTTTTGGGATACATGTGAAGAACACGCAAGATAGTTGCATAGGTACACATGTGGCTGTGTGATTTGCTGCCTTCCTCCCCTTCACCCATATTTGGCATTTCTCCCCATGCTATCTCTCCCCAACTCCCCCCCTTACTGTCTCTCCCCTGTTCCCCCCAATAGACCCCAGTGTGTAGTGCTCCCCTCCCTGTGTCCATGTGTTCTCATTGTTTATCACCCGCTTGTGAGTAAGAACATGCGGTATTTGATTTTCTGTTCTTGTGTCAGTTTGCTGAGAATGATGTTCTCCAGATTCATCCATGTCCCTACAAACGACACGAACTCATCATTTCTGATTGCTGCATAATATTCCATGGTGTATATGTGCCACATTTTCCCAGTCCAGTCTATCATCAATGGGCATTTGGGTTGGTTCCAGGTCTTTGCTATTGTAAACAGTGCTGCAATGAACATTCGTGTGCATGTATCCTTATAGTAGAACGATTTATAGTCCTTTGGATATATACCCAGTAGTGGGATTGCTGGGTCAAATGGAATTTCTATTTCTAGGTCCTTGAGGAATCGCCACACTGTCTTCCACAATGGTTGAAGTAATTACACTCCCACCAACAGTGTAAAAGTGTTTCTATTTCTCCACATCCTCTCCAGCATCTGCTGTCTCCAGATTTTTTTAATGATCGCCATTCTAACTGGTGTGAGATGGTATCTCAATGTAGTTTTGATTTGCATTTCTCTGATGACCAGTGATGATGAGCATTTTTTCATATGTTTGTTGGCCTCATATATGTCTTCTTTTGTAAAGTGTCTGTTCATATCCTTTGCCCATTTTTGAGTGGGCTTGTTTGTTTTTTTTTTCTTGTAAATCTGTTTGAGTTCTTTGTAAATTCTGAATATCAGCCCTTTGTCAGATGGGTAAACTGCAAAAATTTTTTCCCATTCTGTTGGTTGCTGATTCACTCTAATGACTGTTTCTTTTGCCGTGCAGAAGCTGTGGAGTTTGATTAGGTCCCATTTGTCTATTTTGGCTTTTGTTGCCAGTGCTTTTGGTGTTTTGGTAATGAAGTCCTTGCCTACTCCTATGTCCTTAATGGTTTTGCCTAGATTTTCTTGTAGGGTTTTCATGGTGTTAGGTCTTATGTGTAAGTCTTTAATCCATCTAGAGTTAATTTTAGTGTAAGGTGTCAGGAAGGGGTCCAGTTTTCTGCTTTCTGCACATGGCTAGCCAGTTTTCCCAACACCATTTATTAAACAGGGAATCCTTTCCCCATTGCTTGTTTTTGTCAGGTTTATCCAAGATTGTATGGTTGCCGATATGTTGTGTTGCCTCCAATGCTTCTGTTCTGTTCCATTGGTCTATATCTCTATTTTGGTACCAGAACCATGCTGTTTTGATTACTGTAGTCTTGTAGTATAGTTTGAAGTCCGGTAGTGTGATGCCCCCAGCTTTGTTCTTTTTACTTAGAATTGACTTGGCTATGCGGGCTCTCTTTTGGTTCCATATGAAGTTTAAGGTGGTTTTTTCCAGTTCTGTGGAGAAGGTCATTGGTAGCTTGATGGGGATAGCATTGAATCTGTAAATTACTTTGGGCAGTATGGCTATTTTCACAATATTGATTCTTCCTAACCGTGAGCATGGAGTGTTTTTCCATCTGTCTGTGTCCTCTCGTATTTCGTTGAGCAGTGGTTTGTAGTTCTCCTTGAAGAGATCCTTTACATCCTTTGCTAGTTGTATTCCCAGGTATTTTATTTTCTTTGTAGCAATTGAGAATGGCAGTTAGTTCTTGATTTGGCTCTCTTTAAGTCTGTTATTGGTGTATAGGAATGCTTGTGATTTCTGCACATTGATTTTGTATCCTGAGACTTTGCTGAAGTTGCTTATCAGTTTAAGGAGATTTTGGGCTGAGACAATGGGGTCTTGTAAATATACAATCATGTTGTCTGCAAATAGAGACAGTTTGACTTCCTCCTTTCTTAACTGAATACGCTTTATTTCTTTTTCTTGCCTGATTACTCTGGCTGGGAAGGTCTTAACCTACACATTCTATTTATTAAATAGATAACATTGACTATTAAGTTATCTATTTCTTCATGAGTGATTTTTGGTAGTTTGTGTTTTTCAAGGAATTTATCCATTTCGTGTAATTAACTCATTTTATAAATGTCAGTTAAAGTGAACTGATAGAGATCCAGTCTTATAAACTCTTTGACTAACTTTTTTTTTTTTTTTGAGATGGAGTCTTGCTCTGTCACTTAGGCTGGAGTGCAGTAGCACCATCTCAGCTTACTGCAGTCTCTGCCTCCTGGGTTCAAGGGATTCATCTGTCTCAGCATCCCAAGTAGCTGGGATTACAGGTGCATGCCACCAGGCCTGGCTAATTTTTTGTATTTTTAGTAGAGATGGGGTTTCTCCATGTTGTCCAGTCTGGTCTCGAACTCCTGATCTTAAGTGAGTGATCCTTTCACCTCGGCCTCCTAAAATGATAGGATTATAGGCATAAGCCACTCTGCCTGGCCCCTTAGATTCACTTTTTAATTTGTCCCTTACTTCTTGAAGTTCCATACTTTTTTCCCAAGTGTTTTGAAGCTATGTTATTAGAGGCATACACACATTTAGGATTGTTACATGTTCTTGATGAATTGACCCTCTTAATCACGTACATTTTAAAATGAGAAAACATTTGTTTTTTTATTTTTTAAATTTTTGTAGAGGTGGGGTCTCACTATGTTTAGCAGGGTGGTCTTGAACTCCTGGGCACAAGTGATTCTCCTGCCTTAGCCTCTTAAAGTATTGGGATTACAGGCATGAGCCACTACACCTGGCCCTTTTTTTTTATTTGCTATGTCTAGTGCTCTTTATTACATTTTATATATTCAAGTTTTTATCCAGTATTATCTTTTTGCCTGAATAAGTTCATTTAATATTTCCTTCCTTCCTTCCTTCCTTCCTTCCTTCCTTCCTTCCTTCCTTCCTTCCTTCCTTCCTTCCCTTTTTTTTGGAGGCAGAGTCTTACTCTGTCACCCAGGCTGAAGTGCTATGGCATGATCTTGGCTCACTGCAATGTCCACCTCCAGGGTTAAAGCAATTCTCCTACCTCAGCCTCCTGAGGTTATAGGTGTGAGCCACCACACCTTGCTAATTTTTGTATTTTTAGTAGAGACAGGGTTTCACCATGTTGACCACACTGGTCTTGAACTCCTGACCTCATGATCAACACTTGGCCTCCCAAAGTGTTGGTATTATAGGTGTGAGCCACCGCACCCAGCCTAATATTTCTTTTAGTATAGATCTGTTGGCAACTAATTCTCTTACTTGTGTTTCTCAGAAAGGAAAGAATCTTTGTTTTTGTTTTAATTTTTTAAGAATATTTTAACTGGGCATGGAATTCTAGATTGATATTTTTATTTCACATTTTAGAAATGCTGTTCCTTTTCTTCTTTTGTGCATTGCTTTTGACAAGAGGTTTTTTCTCTCTGGTTTTAGTGATTTGATAATACTGAACCTTGGTCTGGTGTTTTCCTGCTTGGCATTCATCAAGTTTCTCACATCTGTAGTGTTACGGGATCTTTGGGGTGTTGCTTTTGTGGCCCGAAACCTCTGTGTCTGGTGGCACCTTTGCTCGAGTTCTTGTCCTGCATCCAGGAAGGATGAGGTACACAGACAAGTGGAGGGTAAGCAAGATGAAGAGGAGCCTTATTGAGTGTTAGAACAGCTCCGAGGAGACCTGCAGTGGGTAGCTCCTCTCTGTAGGCAGGTCATCCCTTTGTCTCTGCAGTTCTCAGCAGAGACCAGGTCTGGAGTGGATGGCTCCTCTCTGCTGGCAGGTCATCCTGATGAGTGTTCAGGTCATCCGAGCATCTGCCCAGCTCCTAGCAGAGAGGAAGCCCTGGATTGGGTTGGTCTTCTTGCAGCCGGTAGTCCCAATGTCTCTGCAGGTTTCTGAAGCTCAAGGTAGAAAGGATAGCTCTTCTCTTCAGCTGGTTGTCCCATTATCTGCTCAGCTCTGACTGGGCCCAGGGCTTTTATGGGCCTCAGAAGGGAGGAAGTGCATGCTGATTGGTCTGAGGGTTGTCATGGGCGGGTCTGGAAAAGGCATCAGAAGTTCACACTCCAGTCCATGGGACTGGCAGCCCAGCCTCCAGCCTCATGCCCTCCCTGGCCTGGGCATGGGGCCTCACCTGAGGTGGGGTCTCACCAGGGTCCTGCCCCCTTCCACCCAGGCATCTGTCTACCTTCTGCTGCTGTTCATGGCACCTGGGCTCAGACACAACTTTGCTCCAGGATTGGAGTGGTAGCTGACAGCAGGGAGAAGCCAGGCAGTGAAGTGGGCACTTCCGAGTCTACAAGGACGGGAATGGTCTTCGTGGGCCCCCAAGAGTGCAGGAATGCCTGAGTCTGCAGCCGTGGTTTGGGCACCTACAGCAGGGCAGGGCTCCTGCCTGCTCTGTGGAGTGGGAGGCTGGGTCTGCAGCTGCATTTTGGGCAGCTGTAGCAGCACCTGGGAGGACAGGGCTCCCCCAAGAACACAGGGAGGCTCAGATCTGTAGCCACAACTTGGGTGGCTACAGCACTGTCCAGGAGGGCAGGTCTTCTGCCTGCTCCACAGAGCAGGGAGCCCGGGTCTGCAGCAGCAGTTTGGGCGGCTGCCGCAGTACCTGGGGAACTCCCACCGCAACTCAGAAGGGGTGGGGCTCCTGTGAGGAGCCAGCTCCATGGAGCATGCAGCCCTGGCCACGCCTCTCTGCCGCAGCCAGCATGATGGCAGTGGCAGACCTTGAGTGGCCACTGCTGGCCAGCGGTTTTCATCAAATTTTGAAAAGTTTTTTTGACAGGGTTGGATCTGTCACCCAGGCTGGAATGCAGGGTTGTGATCATGGCTCACTGCAACCTACACCTCCCCGCTCAATTGATTCTCCTACCTCAGCTCCCGGGTAATTGGGACTCCAGGCACATGCCACCATGCCCACGTAATTTTTGTATGTTTCGTAGAGACAGGTTTTTGCCATGTGGCCCAGGCTGGTCCCAGATTCCTGGGCTCAAGCAATCCACCTACCTTGGCCTCTGAAAGTTCTAAGATTACAAGGGTGAGGCCACCATGCCTGGCCTCAGATTTGGAAAAATTTTGATTATTTTTTCAACAACTTTTACTGTCTTCTCCCTTTATTTCGGGTAAGGGCATTCCAGTTATATATTATGTTCGGGTGCTTCATATTGCCCTCTAGGTCAGTGTTCATCTTCCTAGTCTTCTTTGGGCTGTAGTTTGGATAGTTCCATTTGCCACCTTCAGGTTCACTCCTGTCTCTTCCTTTCAGTGCTCACGTCCAGCAGTGGGCTCTGCCCAGACTGCACAGCTCTGTCTGCTTGGTCTGGAAAGTGCCTGCGCAGAGCCAGACTGGAAGTGGGGGTTCACCTTGTTTGTTTCCCTTTTCCGCACCAGTTTTTTCACATTTGTACAATTTCTAGTTGTTACAACAGGAGGACAAGTCCAGTCCCTGTCGTGACCCACGCTCTTGCTCCCTCTCCACCATAAGGAAGATCCTTCGATTCTTCTAGATCTGTTTTCTGCAGAGGGGCCTTAACTGCAGGTTTGATGAGACTGAGAGGGTTAGGCATGGGCGTCTCAGAGTCTCTGATGGCTAGTGTTTGTGGGGTTCTCGTGCAAGCAAGTGCCTGGCGGGAAGATGGAGGAGCTTGTGCTTCTGTTGAAGGGGCCTCCTTTTTCCATCATTTCAGCAGCTCCCAAGCAGGTAGACATCAGACATGGTGGTGTGCGTGTTTATAACTTGATGGTCTGTTCCTTTTACTATTTGTAGTTTGTGATTTCCTATTAATGTTTTTTGCCTGAGTTTCTATTTCATATTTCAGTAATTTTTTTTTTCGTTTTTGAGACAGAGTTTCACTCTCGTTGCCCAGGCTGCAGTAGAATGGTATGATCTCGGCTCACTGCAACCTCCACCTTCTGGGTTCAAGTGATTCTGCTGACTCGGCCTCCCAAGTAGCTGGGATTACAGGCGTGTGCCACCACACCCGGCTACTTTTGTATTTTTAGTAGAGATGGGGTTTCACCATGTTGGTCAGACTGGTCTCAAACTCCCAACCTCAGGTGATCTGCCCCTCTTGGCCTCCCAAAGTGCTGGGATTACAGGCATGAGCCACTGTGCCTGGCCTCATATTTCAATAATTTTCAACCTTGGCGCACATTAAAATCATACTGAAATCCTGAGAAACTGGACTTAACCTTGGCTACTTTTTTTTGAACTTTTATTTTAGAATCGGGGTATATGTGAAGGTTTATGACATGTGAAGGTTTGTCAGTTTGACATGAGTCAGACGTTTTGTTTGTTGTACAGATTATTTCATCACCCAAGTATTAAGCCCAGTACCCAGTAGTTATCTTTTCTACTCCTGTCCCTCCACCTTCAGGTGGACCCTCATGTCTGTTGGTTCCTTCTTTGTGTTCATGAGTTCTCATCATTTATCTCCCACTTACAAGTGAGAGCATGTGGTATTTGGGTTTTTGTTGTTGTGTTAGTTTGCTGAGGATAATAGCCTTCAGCTCCATCCATGTTCCTGCAAAGGACATGGTCTTATTCTTTTTTATGGCTATTCCATGGTGTTTATGTACCACATTTTTGAAATCCAGTCTGTCGTTGATGGACATTTAGGTTGATTCCATATGTTTGCTATTGTGAATAGTGCTGCAGTGAACATTCACATGCATATATCTTTATGGTAAAATGATTATATTTCTCTGGGTATATATCCAGTAATGGAATTACTGGGTCAAATGATAGTTCTGCTTTTAGCTTTTTGAGGAATACCACTTTCCACAGTGGATTAACTAATTTACACTCCCACCAACAGTGGTTAAGTGTTCTCTTTTCTCTACAACCTCACTGGCATCTGTTATTTTTTTGTCTTTTTAATAATAGCAATTCTGGCTGGTGTGAGGTGTTAGTTATCTCATTGTGGTTTTGATTCACATATCTCTAATGATCAGTGATATTGAGCATTTTTTCATATGCTTGTTGGCCACATGTATCTGTTGATGTCCTTTGCTCACTTTTTAATGGGGTTGTTTTTCTCTTATAAATTTGTTTTTAAGTTCTTATAGATGCTGGGTATTAGATCTTTGTCAGATGCATAGTTTGCAGATATTTTCTCCCATTCTGTAGTTTGTCTGTTTACTTTGTGGATACTTTGTTTTGCTGTGCAGAAGCTTGTTTAATTAGATCTCATTTATCAACTTTGGCTTTTGTTGCAGTTGCTTTTTGTATCTTTGTCATGAAATCTTTGCCTATTCCTATGTCCAGGATGGTATTGCCTAGGTTGTCTTTCAGTGTTTTTATAGTTTTGGGTTTTACATTTAAATCTTTAGTCCATCTTGAGCTGATTTTTGTATATGGTTTAAGGAATGGGTCCAGCTTCAGTCTTCTGCATACGGCTAGCCAGTTATCCCAGCACCACTTACTGAATAGGGAGTCTTTTTCCCGTTGCTTGCTTTTGTCAGCTTTGTTGAAGATCAGTTGTTCATAGGTACGCAGCCTTATATCTGGGCTCTCCATTCTGTTCTGTTGGTGCCTGTTTTTGTACCAATACCATCCTGTTTTGGATACTATAGCACTGTAGTATAGTTTGAAGTCAGGTAACATGATGCCTCCAGCTTTGTTATTTTTGCTTAGGATTGCCTTGGCTATTTGGACTCTTATGGTTCCATATGAATTTATTTATTTTTAAACTTTTTTTGAGACAGAGTCTGTTCTTCTGTCATCCAAGCTGAAGTACAGTGATGTGATCTCAGATCACTGCAACCTCCTCTGCCTCCTAGGTACAAGTGATTCTCCTGCCTCACTCCATCTCCCAAGTAGCTGGGATTACAGGTGTATGCTACCATGCCCGGCTAATTTTTATGTTTTTGGTAGAGTCAGGCTTTCACTCTGTTGGCCAGGCTAGTCACAAATTCCTGATCTCTGGTGATTCACCCACCTCAGCCTCCCAAAGTGCTAGGATTACAGCGGGGAGCCACTGCACCCAGCCACATATGAATTAAAAAATTTTTTTTCTATTTCTGTGAAGAATGTCATTGGTAGTTTGTTAGGAATAGCACTGAATCTGTAAATTGCTTTGTACAGTATGGCCATTTAAATTATATTGATTTTTCTTATCCATGAGTATAGGATGTTTTTTCCATTTGTTTGTCTTCTGTGATTTCTTTGAACAGTGTTTCGTAATTTTCATTTTAGAGATCTTTCATCTCCCTGGTTAGCTGTATTCCTAGGTATTTTATTCTTTTATATTTTATTCATTTGTGAATGGGATTGCCTTCCTAATTTGATTCTTGGCTGGGCTGTTATTGATGTATAGAAATGCTAGTGATTTTTTGTACGTTGATTTTTGTATCCTGAAACTTTGATGAGGTTGTTATCAGCCTCATTTGATGAAGGAGGTTTTGGGCTGAGACTGGGGTTTTCTGGATATACAATCATGTCATCTGCAAAAAGGGATAGTTTGACTTCCTTTCTTCCTATTTGGATGTCCTTTATTTCTTTTTCTTGCCTGATTGCTCTGGCTAAGACTTCCATTATTATGTTAAATGGGAGTGGTGAGAGAGACACTTGTCTTGTGCTGGTTTTCAAGGGTAATGCTTCCAGCTTTTACTATTCAGTGTGATGTTGGCTCTGGGTTTGTCATATTTGGCTCATATTTTGAGGTATGTTCCTTCAATCCTTGGTTTATTGAGAGTTTTTAACATGAAGAGTTGCTGAATTTTATCAAAGCCCTTTTCTCCATCTGTTGAGATAATCGTGGTTGTTGTCTTTAGTCCTGTTTATTTAATGTATCACATTTGTTGATTTGCATATGTTGAACCAGCCTTGCATCCCAGGGATGAGCCTGCTTGATTGTGGTGGGTCATTAGTTTCCTGATGCGCTGCTGGATTCAGTTTGCAGGTACTTTGTTAAGGAGTTTTGCATCAGTGATCATCAAGGATATTGGCCCGAATATATATATTTTTTGTTGTTGTGTCTCTGCCAGGTTTTGGTATCGGGATGATGCTGGCCTCGTTGAATGAGTTGAGAAGGAGTCCCTCCTCCTCAGTTTTTTGGAATAGTTTCAGTAGGAATGATGTCAGCTCTTCTTTGTATATCTGGTAGAATTTGGCTATGACTCTTATCAGGTCCTGGGCTTTTTTTGGATGGTATTTATTTATTACTGATTCAATTTTGGAGCTTGTTATTAGTCTATTCACGGTATTAGTTTCTTCCTGGTTCAGGCTTGGGAGGGTGTATGCGTCCAGGAAATTTTTTTTTTTTTCCCCGAGACGGAGTCTTACTCTATTGCCCAGGCTGGAGTGCAGTGGTGTGATCTCGGCTCACTGCAACCTTCGCCTCCCGGGTTCAAGTGATTCTCCTGCCTTAGCCTCCCTAGTAGCTGGGATTACAGGTATGCGCCACTATTCCTGGCTAGTTTTCGTATTTTTAGTAGAGACAGGATTTCACCATGTTGGCCAGGCTTTTCTCAAACTCCTGATCTCAAGTGATCCGTCCTTCGTCCTTCATGGCCTCTCAAAGTGCTGGAATTACAGGTGTGGGCCACCACGCCCGGCCACCTTTGTCATTTCTAATTGTGTTTATTTGGATCTTCTCTCTTTTCTTCTTTATTAGTCTAGTTAGTGGCCTATCTAGCTTATTTTTTCAAAAAGCCAACTCCTGCTAATTGATATTTTGAATGGTCTTTTGTGTGTCGATTTCCTCAGGTCAGCTCTGATTTTGGTTATTTTTTGTCTTTTGTTAGCTTTGAGATTTATTTGCTCTTGTTTCTCTAATTCTTTAAGTTATAATTTTAGGTTATTAATTTGAGATCTTTCTAACTTTTTTTTTTTTGAGACGGACTCTCGCTCTGTCACCCAGGCTGTAGTGCAGTGGCGCGATCTCAGCTCACTGCAGCCTCCACCTCTTAGGTTCAAGCAATTCTCCTGCCTCAGCCTCCTGAGAAGCTGGGACTACGGGCATGCACCACCATGCCTAGCTAACTTTTTTTCTATTTTTAATAGAGATGGGGTTTCACCACATTAGCCAGGATGGTCTTGATCTCCTGACCTCATGCTCTGTCCGCCTCAGCCTCCCAAAGTGCTGGGATTACAGGTGTTAGCCACCGCACCCAGCTCTTTCTAACTTTTTAATGTGGGCATTTAGTGCTATGAATTTCCCTCTTAACCCTGCAAGAGATTCATTGTGAAGCCAGGGTTGAGAGTGGCTCTGCGTTTGCCTTCTCTCCACAGCGGCACTGGCTGACCAGCCCTTGGTAGTCATCTTTATTGTTGTTGAGTGGCCCTTGCTCTACCTTTCAGTATAGAAAGTTTTTAAACAGCCAGTAATTGAGTTTGCCAATGTCTGAAATCACACTTGCTCAGTATGGTTTCCCCTTAGGCTGTTTTCTTTCTGAAACCAGCCCTCCAATAGTTTCTGTAGTGAGGGTCTGTGAGTGCTGCAATTGGATACAACTTCAGCTGTTGTTCCCTTGTAGGTGATTGCTCCAGTTACTTTTGCTGGATACCAAATTACCCCAAAATGTAGCGACCTAAAACAGTTGTATATGATCCTCTCTCCTGGTGTCTGTGGAACAGAAGTTCAGGAGCAGCTTGGAATGGGATCTCCTGAGACTATAGTCAAGACGGGAGCTAGGGATGAACGATCTTACTTACAAGACATGCCACCAAGGCATGCCTTGGTGCTTTTGCTGGGGAAACCAGAGCAGCTTGGGACCTGGAGGAGCCTCTGGGGACCTGGAGGAGCAGCTGGAGCCCTGGAGCAGCTGGAGCCCTGGAGCAGCTGGTGCCCCCCCACCTTCTTGTGGGTGTTCTAGCACAGCGTCCTCAGGGTAGGGCAGCTCAGAGCTCTGAAGGCTCTACCCTCTTTTCCAGCCCAACCCCTGAGGTCACAGGTCACTTCTCCCACATCGTGTGTACCAGGGGTGTATTAGGGCCACCTATGCTAGAGGAAGGGGAATTCGACTCTCCAGCTTTTTGTAGAAATGGTACCAGGAATTTGTACACTTTTTCAGCCCTCCAGTCTTTTGTCTCTGGTAGCTTTTAGTCCTTCAGGGCAGCGAGTCTGGATATGGACTTGTTTTTTGTGTAGTACTTGGCACATGGGTGTACTTTTGCTCTGAAACACTGTTCCCCATCGTTCCCTCTGGTTCCCTCTCTTGGGGTCCCGGTGGACACATCCACAACACATCCCTCCCTGGCACAGCATCTTGCTTTGTTTCTCTGCATTCTGCATGGATCTCCAGGACTGTCCCCTGGCTTCTGAGCATTTCTTGTCTTGGATTGATCATTCCTTCCCTCACCCACCAAAGGTCCTGACCTGATGTGGTATAAAGTCATTTTCATTGCTGTTTTGTTTTCATTTCCTTGGTAAGAATGAGAGTCTCTCTATTCAGGCAAGGCTGACAGCAGTGCACAGGGCAGTGTGGGCAGCAGGGTGGGTGGCTGCAGGCTGCTGATAGCCTTTCCTGTGGGAATGTTCTCAGGCAGTGGACATTGTGAGCTCAGGGCTCAAGCCCATGCTGCCTGTGGGGAAGTCTCAGGGGCTCTGCAAAAGTAACTAGGTGAGGGTAAGAAAGGGGATGCCACCTTGACACAGCAGTCTGGGAATTTCATGTGAGGATGGGCTGTTTGTCCTTTCCCTGCCCATACTGGGGCCTCAGCTCGAGCTTTAAGAAGGGTCAGAGCAGATGCCTCCAGCTGTGCCCCATCAGGGAGGGAGACAGAAGGAAACGTCATCTCGACCACAGGGTGCGGGGCCCTTTGGGCATGTCTGGTCCTGGAGCCTCATCTGCAGCGAGTGTGATGTAGAGAAACCCAAGGCCTTGTTTCCTGCCATGCGGGGCCAGGGCCACGGACCCCTTGGACTCTGGGCTCAGCTAGGGTCTCATCAGGACTGAGCCATCTGCTGCAGGTTCCCATGCCCTTGACTCACAGAGGTGTTTTGTTCTTAGAATCAAGGCTTTTAGGTTGGTTTCTGAAAAGGAACTTCACTTTCAAGGAAGGTAGCCCAGGCACAGAGCTCTAGCAGTTGTGCAGTGGCGCAGAAGGGACGAGGCTTCCACGCCCTCCTGCCTGTGCCCACCCTAGTTGTCCTCAGAGGCAGACGATTTAGCTGCTTTTTTTGGTTCTCTGCTGTTCCTCCTTTCTTTATATTTTCTCCACACATTTTTTTGGTGATTTTAAAAAATTCAGTTTTTTTGGATATTGAGACTTTCACAGGATTAAATACAAACAGAAGCCAAGAAGGCATGTGCTGTGAAGTTTCACCCTCTCCCATCCCCCCGGCCATTCCTGCCAACTCTCAGTACCACTTGTATTGCAGATTAAACAAACACAAGCACCCTTGTTCTTACTCCCCTTTGGGGCCCCGTGTTGGCATGGTCCAAACGTGTTCTTCCCTACTGAACGTGTTTGAGGTTGTTTCCCTGTCGGCACAGGGAGAGCATCCATATCTCCTCCGGTGGCCTGTGCCCTCCCTCCAGCGGGCTCTGAGCTCAGGATGTGTCCGTCCTTACTGGTGAACGTTTGGGTGCTGCTGGTGGGTAGCGGTGGCCAGAGCAGCCCCTGGGGGACGCCCAGCAGGTGGTTGCTGGTGATGGGGGTGGTGTGTTCAACGTGGGTGCCTTTCTTTAGCTGTCCTGCCTTGGCCACAGAGCTACCTGACCCATTTGGGGATTACCCTGTTGTTAACACAGTGACATCCTAAAGATGGTGTTGCTGGTGCCTACCCTGCACCAGTACCCAGGTGAGGCCAGCTCCATCCAGGAGCATCTGCAGGTGTGTCCATCCTCCCTGCTGGCCCCAGTTCCCCTGCAGCCCTGGCCTCACTCTGGCAGCCCCTTTCCTTATGACTTTCCTGATTATTGAGATTCCACACTGAGTAGCCCTCTGCTATCCAAGGTCTATCACTCTGCTTCCCGAGAGCACGTCTGGGTTTAGGGATGGTTTTATCTAGAGGATAAGAATCCCTTACATTTCCACTTTACATGTCATGCTTCAGTTCATAACACATCTGGGACAATGACATCCATGGGACTCTGCCGGGAGAGACCCAGAGTGAGGCGGGGAGGCTCCACCCTCATGGAGCCCATCGGTGAGAGCGTGGTGTCCCAGGGCTGGTTCCCACCTGGGCATGTGAGCTCATGGCCGACATCTCCTTGACACCTGGACTCCTTCTTGTGCCTTAATCTTATGCCGTGTCTCAGAGCTTCCAGCCTGAGTTTCATGGCTGTGACTTCATCCAGCTTCTTCCCCACATGGTTGCACTGGCGTCTACTTCTCTGAGAGTGATAGAGATGGGGTTTTGGCGCTGTGCAGAGACAGGCTTAGGACCCACTTCTTGTTAAAGAGCTGCTGTTCACTGTGGACATGCTGTGTTTTCTCTGCTTCCTCCTGGGTAACACGGGGACTGCAGTTGACATGTCACTGCCATGGTCCAGCGCCTGTCACCTGCCACCCAGGGACAAGCCTGCAAGGACTACTTCTGTCCTGAATGGGCGTGCTGGGCAGGGTGTGGCAGCACAGGGCAGAGGACCCACTAGGGGCGGCGTCTGGTGGGATGAAATTGAGTTCTGAGGAGGCAGCGCAGCTGTAGCAGAGTAAGGTACAGGGCTTGGGTAAGGTGCCTGTGATGACTCAGAGTGCAGGTGCAGCCAAGAGCTGTGCAGACACGTGGTGCTGAAAGGCCGGGTGTGAAGTCACAGACAGGGACATGCTTTGGTTTGGGTTGACAATGAAGTCCAGGAGACTGCACTGTCCCCAAGGGACTGTAGTGAGAGAAGGCCTCGGATGCCAGCTTCAAGTGGCTCGGAGCTCAGAAATGTATGGTGGAAGCTGGAAGGGGTGCCATGACGAGCTGGTGTCTATTTGTCAGTGTTTCAATTATGGAGGTATAATTTACATACAACAAATTCACTGTTTTACAGAGTGGTTTTATCATTTTACTTCTTACTTGCAGTGTATGAGAGTCCTTGTTTCTCCACATCCTCACCAACACTTTGGTGTGACTTGTTTTTCTTCTCCCTTTTAAAACATCACCTGACCTTTTTCCCCAGCCATCCTATTGGGTGAAAAGTGATGTCTTGTTGTAGGTTTGATTTGCATTTTCTGATGGCCAGTGATACCAAACGTCTTTTCATTTGCTTATTGTCCATTCACCTATCTTCTTCGGAGAGATGTTGATTCAGATCCTTTGCCAACATTTTAATTGGGTTGTTTTACTTCTTGTTATTGAGTTTAAGAGTCTTTATGTTATAGATAGAAGTTCTTTATCAGATACATGACTCACATAAATTTTCTTTTTTTTTTCTTAAGAGAGATAGGAGTCTTGCTTTGTCTCCCAGGCTGGAGTACAGTGGTGTGATCATAGCGCACTGCAGCCTTGACCTCCCAGGCTCAAATGATCCTCCCATCTCAGCCTCCTGAGTAGCTGGGACTACAGGCATACAGCCATGCCTAGCTAATTTCTTGTTTTGTTTTATAGAGATGGAGGTCTAAGTTGCCCAGGCTGGTCTTGAACTCCCTGCCTCAAGTGATCCTCCCACCTTGGTCTCCTAAAGTGCTGGAATTACATGTATAACCACCATGCCTAGCTTGTCTTTTCTTAATGGTATATTTTGAAGCACAAAGGTTTTGAGGTTTTTTTTTTTTTTTTAAGGTTTTGAGTTTTGATAGAAAGTCTGTTTTGCTGTTGTTTTCTTCCATCACACGTCCTTTGGTTGTCAACTAAGACGTCTTGATCCTTAGATAACATCAAGCACACTCCTCTGGATTCAGTTTAGTGACTTGAAAGTCACTGCAGACTTCAGTTGAGTGGAGGCGTAGACCGGAGTGTCAGAGTTGAGGCCCCAGAGGAAGGTGAGGAGATGCAGGCCACGTCAGAGGAACAGCGGGGACATGCAGGGTGAGGACCAAAGTGGTGGCTGGAGGGGCAGGGAGCTGGGGAACCAGTCTCTCTATGTGATTAAAAAAAATTTTTTTTTCTTTCTTTTTGAGATTGGGTATGGCTCTGTCACCTAGGCTGGAGTACAGTGGTGTGATTACCGCTCACTGAAACCTCTGCCTTCCAGCTCGAGCAATCCTCCCACTCAGCTTCCCTAGTGGCTGGGACTGCAGGTGTGTGCCACCACGCCTGGCAGTTGTTTTATAGAGACAGGGTTTTGCCATGTTGCCCAGGCTGGTCTCAAACAGTCCACTTGCGTTAGCCTCCCAAAGTGCTAGGATTACAAACGTGAGCCACCACATCTGGCTGATTAGTTTTAATATGGTAGAGATAAGAACGTGTTTAAATACTGACAGAAAGGCTAGTGAGAAGAGGGAAGGCTACTCTAAAGAAGAGACAAGGGATAATTGACAGCAGAAGCTTCCTGAGGAGGAAGACTTTGGGGATAGTTTTCTGTTACTTTTGTTTTGTTTGCTTTTTTTAGACAGGATCTTGCTCTGTCACCCAGACTGGAGTGCAGTGGTGTGATGTTGGCTCACTGCAGCCTCAGTCTGCTCAAGGGATCCTCCCGCCTCAGCCTCCCAAGTAGCTGAGATCACAGGCATGAGCCATCATGCCTGGTGTATTAGTCTGTTCTCACGCTGCTAATAAAGACATACCTGAGACAGGATAATTTTTAAAGCAAAGTGGTTTAACAGTTTGACATAGCAGGGGAGACTTCACCGTCATGGTGGCAAGCAAAGGGGAAGCAAGACATGTCTTTCATGGCAGTAGGCAACAGAGTGTATGCAGAAGAACTGCCCTCTTATAAAACCATCAGATCTGGTGGGACTTATTCACTATCATGAGAACAGCAAGAGAAGAATCTGTCCCCATGATTCAGTGACCTCCCACTAGGTCCCTCCCATGACACGTGGGGATTATTGCAATTCAAGGTAAGATTTGGGTGGGGATGGAAAGCCAAACCAGATCACCTGGCTATTTTTTTTATTTTATTTTTATCTTTCCTTTTTTTTTTGAGACGGAGTCTCACTCTGTCACCCAAGCTGAAGTGCAGTGGTGTGATGTTGGCTCACTGCAACCTCTACCTCCCAGGCTCAAGCAATTCTCCTGCCTCGTCTTCCTGAGTAGCTGGGACTACAGGTGTGTGCCACCATGTCCAGCTAATATTTTATATTTTTTAGTAGAGCCGGGGTTTCACCATGTTAATCAGGCTGGTCTTGAACTCCTGATCTCAGGTGGCAGAGGTGGCTCTGCCTCCAAAAGTGCTGGAACTACAGGCATGAGTCATCACACCCAGCCTAATTTTTATCTTTGTTTGTTTTGATTTTTAATAGAATGAGGTCTTGCTGTGTTGCTCAGGCTAGTCTTCAACTTGTGTGCTCAAGCAATCAGCCCGCCTCAGCATCCCAAAGTGCTGGGATTAGAGGTGTGAGCCACATCTGTGTTCGTTTCTATTGCTTCCATAACAAGCCACCACAAATTTAGCCTCTTAAAGCAACACAAATCTGTCACTCACAGATCTTTGTAGCCTGGGTGTGGTTCTGAGAGTTTTGTCTCTCCAGGTTTGGGTTTGCAGGTGGGTGTGCTGAGGGGCCGAGGATGAGGTGGTGGGTGGCTCTAGTGGCCCATGCAGAGCTTGTGGCAGGTACCCCTCCTCCTTGTGGCTGTACCATGGGGGAATAGGTAACTGCATTGGCCTCAGAGGACAATCTTGGCTCCTTACAGGGCAGCTCAGACTGTGTGGCAAGAGCTTTGGTGCATCCTGGGTCAGTGTTTCTTCTTCCTGAGCTACCCTCCTAAGTAGAGCACCTGAATCCACATCCTTGTCTCAGCCTCTGCTTTTGGCGGAGGCCATCAGAGGCTGAGTCTAACCTGGAAGTCGAGAGGTGTGGGAGGACGGGGTCCTGGGGTAGCGTAATGGGCAGAACAGAGAAGAGCTGAGGGGATGTCAGGAGACAGGCCGGGTGGTGCTGCCAGGGTTCTGCCTGAGCTCCTGCCTGAGGAGTTGGCTGCCTGGGCGCCACTGATTCTTCCTTGATGGGAGCATGATGGGGTCTTGGTGGTCAGCTTTGCCTTACTAGCCCATTGTCGGCCTGTGTCTGCATCTCCATGTTCTCCTATTTCTGCCTGACAGATTGTAGCAGCCAGTTACAACACAGAGTTAATTTTCATTCCATAAAGAGTTAATGTAATAGTTTCTTCCTCTCCTTTCCCCTCCTCCGGTGCCCCAGGGCCCCAGATACCATAGACTAGAACCCGAGAACTGGAAACGGGTGTGATCTTTCCCCCGTGATCCTGTGGTGGGACAGGTAGATGGTAGATGGAACCTTTCTGATGTCGCCTCCTAGAGCACCTCTGCAAGAGCTGGTGCTGGGATGGGCCCAGGCAGATAAGAAATAAAAATATTATTTGAGTGTACATTTTGTTGTTCTAAGAAAGAAGAAATAAATTAATGTCTGTATTAGATGAAGAATGAGACCACCACAATGTTAATTTCTCTGTACTAGGGTATGATGAAATGAAAGCAACTAGAACAGAGCATTTAGAGAGGTTAAAATAGATAACTGTATGAATCGAAAAACTTGCCTTTGTTTTGAACAATATTTTGTGGGATGCTTATCTAGTACCTAATGGGTGTTTATCGGGAAAACACTGTTCTTTACTGCAATGCTGCGACATGTTTTGTTTCTGCTAAATCTACATTGAAGTGTTGCTTTGTAAGTGTGCTGTATTAGTCTGTTTTCATGCTACTGATAAAGACATACCTGTGACTGGGTAATTTATACAGGAAAAGGATTTAATGGACTTAGTGTCACATGGCTGGGCAGGCCTCACAATCATCATGCAAGGCAATGAGGAGCAAGTCATATCTTACATGGATGGCAGCAGGCAAAGAGAGAGAGTTTGTGCAGGGAAACTCCCAATTTAAAACCCATCAGATCTCGTGAGACTTGCTCACTATCATAAGAGCAGCACAGGGAAGACTCGCTCCCATGATTCAAGTATCTCCCACCAGGTCACTCTCCCAACATGTGGGAATTATGGGAGCTACAAGATGAGATTTGGGTGGGGACACAGAGCCAAACCGTGTCATGTGCCATGAAACTGTCAGTCCGCCATGTGAAACTGAGCTAGTTTGTGTCTAGCCAATCCCTGGTGTCATGGAGCTTCGAAAATAGCATAGATTACTTGATCTGCTTTTTGACAGAAATGGTTTTTCTTATTTTCTGCATATTGCTTGTAATATATTCTGCAGAGAGCAAATGTTCAGATGGTTCTTACATTAGTAACCCATTCCTGAAAACCAGACATTTTGCATGAAAATGCTCTTTTTCATATTAAATAGGAAAAATTAGGAGCTTATTATGTGTCAGTGCAACCAGTTTCCTAAGACATAACCAAAACATCTGTGTCACACACACCTTTTATACAAGAAACAGCCTATTGTGTGAGGATATTAATATTTTAAATGCCACTTCCAGACACTGGACAGCCGAGATGAAGCTCTCACTATTGCTTCTCCCAGGGTAACACTGAGAGGCCTGTTTGTGCCAGTACCATCCAGGCAGCACATGCTCTGCTTACACCCGCATGTGTGATGGTGGCGTCTTCTAGTTGTAATGTAACTTGAGGATTTTTTTTTCCTCCCCTGCACTTAATTTTGTTAAAATGTTGTATTCGTTTTTAATGTAAATATAAAATATACCCCTGTAACCACTGACAAGAATATATATTGGAAGAATCATATCGTTTATGAACTTATAAACTGTCAAAAATAAAAAGATGCTCTACCAAGAAATGTTGACCAGGGAGACATCTGTGGGATGTGCCTATATTATGGTTAATGTTAATAGATGATGATTTAAGAAGTTTGTTTTTTGGCCAGGGGTGGTGGCTCACGCCTGTAATCCCAGCACTTTAGGAGGCCGAGGAGGGTGGATCACGCGGTCAGGAGTTCAAGACCAGCCTGGCCAAACATGGTGAAACCTCATCTCTACTAAAAATATAAAAATTAGCCAGGCATGGTGGTAGGTGTCTGTAATCCCAGCTACTCCAGAGGCTGAGGCAGAGAGCTGCTTGAATCTGGGTGGTAGAGGTTGCAGTGAGCCGAGATTGCACCACTGCGCTCCACCTGGGTGACAGAGCGAGACTCTGTCTCAAAAAAAAAAAAAGAAGCTCTTTTTTTGTTTTTTGAAATGATTTGTGTGATAGAAATGAAATTTAAATTAATTCAAAAACATTTTTCTTTTTTTTGAGATAGCATCTCACTCTGTCACCCAGGCTGGAATGCGGCGGTGCAATTTCAGCTTACTGCAACCTCTGCCTCCCAGGCTCAAGTGATTCTCTTGCCTCAGCCTCCCAAGTAGCTGGGACTACAGGCATGTACTACCATGCCCAGCTAAGTTTTGTATTTTTAGTAGAGATGGGGTTTCTACATGTTGGCCAGAATGGTGTCCAACTCCTGACCTCAAGTGATTCCCCCAACCTCGGCCTTCCGAAGTGCTAGGATTACAGGCATGAGCCACAACTCCAGGCCCATGTCAAAGGTAATTTTTTCTTTACATATATATATATGTAATTGCACTTTAGGTTCTGGGGTACATGTGAAGAACATGCAGGATTGCTGCATAGGTACATACATGGCAATGTAGTTTGCTGTCTTCATCCCCATCATCTATATCTGGCATTTCTCCCCATGTTATCCCTCCCCAACTCCCTACCCCCCCATCCCTCCACTTGTCCCCCTCCAACAGACCCCAGTATGTGATGCTCCCCTCCCTGTGTCCATGTGTTCTCATTGTTCAACACCCGCCTGTGAGTGAAAACATGCAGTGTTTGAGTTTCTGTTTCTCTATCAGTTTGCTGAGAATGATGGTTTTCAGGTTCATCCATGTCCCTACAAAGGACACGAACTCATCGTTTTTTATGGCTGCATAGTATTCCATGGTGTATATGTGCCACATTTTCCTTGTCCAGTCTATCATCAATGGGCATTTGGGTTGGTTCCAGGTCTTTGCTATTGTAAACAGTGCCTCAATGAACATACGTGTGCATGTATCTTTATAATAGAACACTTTATAATCCTATGGATATATATACCCAGTAATGGGATTGCTGGGCAAATGGAATTTCTATTTCGAGGTCCTGGAGGAATCGCCACACTGTCTTCCACAATGGTTGAACTAATTTACACTCCCACCAACAGTGTAAAACTGTTCCTATTTCTCGACATCCTCTCCAGCATCTGCTGTCTCCAGATTTTTTAATGATCGCCATTCTAACTGGCGTGAGATGGTATCTCCATGTGGTTTTGATTTACATCTCTCTAATGACCAGTGATGAGCATTTTTTCATATGTTTGTTGGCCTCATATATATCTTCTTTTGAAAAGTGTTCATATCCTTCGCCCACTTTTGAATGGGTTTGTTTGTTTTTTTCTTGTAAATCTGTTTTAGTTCTTTGTAAATTCTGGATATTAGCCCGTTGTCAGATGGGTAGATTGCAAAAATTTTTTCCCATTCTGTTGGTTGCCGGTTCACTCTAATGATTGTTCCTTTTGCTGTACAGAAGCTCTGGAGTTTAATTAGATCCCATTTGTCTATTTTGGCTATTGTTGCCAATGCTTTTCGTGTTGTAGTCATGAAGTCCTTGCCTATGCCTATGTCCTGAATGGTTTTGCCTAGGTTTTCTTCTAGGGTTTTTATGTTGTTAGGTCTTATGTTTAAGTCTTTAATCCATCTGGAGTTAATTTTAGTGTAAGGTGTCAGGAAGGGATCCAGTTTCTGCTTTCTGCACATGGCTAGCCAGTTTTCCCAATACCATGTATTAAACAGGGAATCCTTTCCCCATTGCTTGTTTTTGTCAAGTTTGTCAAAGATCAGATGGTTGTAGCTGTGTGGTGTTGCCTCCGAGGCCTCTGTTCTGTTCCATTGGTCTATATCTCTGTTTTGGTACCAGTACCATGCTGTTTTGATTACTGTAGTCTTGTAGTATAGTTTGAAGTCAGGTAGTGTGATGCCTCCAGCTTTGTTCTTTTTGCTTAGGGTTGTCTTGGTTACGTGGGCTCTCTTTTGGTTCCATATGAAGTTTAAGGTGGTTTTTTCCAGTTCTGTGGAGAAGGTCATTGGTAGCTTGATGGGGATAGCATTGAATCTGTAAATTACTTTGGGCAGTATGGCCATTTTCACAATATTGATTCTTCCTAACTATGAGCATGGAATGTTTTTCCATCTGTTTGTGTCCTCTCTTATTTCGTTGAGCAGTGGTTTGTAGTTCTCCTTGAAGAGATCCTTTACATCCTTTGCTAGTTGTATTCCTAGGTATTTTATTCTCTTTGTAGCAATTGTGAATGGCAGTTAGTTCTTGATTTGGCTCTCTTTAAGTCTGTTATTGGTGTATAGGAATGCTTGTGATTTCTGTACATTGATTTTGTATCCTGAGACTTTGCTGAAGTTGCTTATCAGTTTAAGGAGATTTTGGGCTGAGACAATGGGGTCTTGTAAATATACAATCATGTTGTCTGCAAATAGAGACAGTTTGACTTCCTCCTTTCTTAATTGAATACCCTTTATTTCTTTTTCTTGCCTGATTGCTCTGGCTAAAACTTCCAATACTATATTGAATAGGATGGTGAGAGAGGGCATCCTTGTCCAGTGCCAGATTTCAAAGGGAATGCTTCCAGTTTTTGTCCATTCAGTATGATATTGGCTGTGGGTTTGTCATAAATAGCTTTTATTATTTTGAGATACTTTCCATCAATACCTAGTTTATTGAGAGTTTTTAGCATAAAGGGCTGTTGAATTTTGTTGAAGGCCTTCTCTGCATCTATTGAGATAATCATGTGGTTTTTGTCTTTGGTTCTGTTTATGTGGCGAATTACGTTTATAGACTAGCTAATATGTTGAACCAGCCTTCCATCCCTGGGATGACGTCTACTTGATCGTGATGAAGAAGCTTTTTGATGTGCTGTAGCAATCGGCTTGCCAGTATTTTATTGAAGATTTTTGCATCTATGTTCATCATGGATATTGGCCTGAAGTTTTCTTTTCTTGTTGAGTCTCTGCCGGGTTTTGGTATCAGGATGATGTTGGTCTCATAAAATCATTTGGGAAGGATTCCCTCTTTTTGGATTGTTTGGAATAGCTTCAGAAGGAGTGGTACCAGCTCTTCTTTGTATGTCTGGTAGAATTCGGCTGTGAACCCATCTGGACCTGGGCTTTTTGTGGTTGGTAGGCTATTAATTGCTGCTTCAACTTCTGCCCTTGTTATTGGTCTATTCAGCGTTTCGGCTTCTTCCTGGTTTAGGCTTGGGAGGGTGCAGTTGTCCAGGAATTTATCCATTTCTTCCAGGTTTACTAGTTGATGTGCATAGAGTTGTTTGTAGTAATCTCTGATGGTGGTTTGTATTTCTGTGGAATCGATGGTGATATCCACTTTATTGTTTTTTATTGCATCTATTTGATTCTTCTCTCTTTTCTTTTTTATTAATCTGGCCAGTGGTCTATTTTGTTGATCTTTTCAAGAAACCAGCTCCTGGATTTATTAATTTTGAAGGGTTGCCAAAGGTAATTTTTTAAAAAGGCATGTTGGCTTCCAGGTAAGGGTGGCAGAGTGAACATGTGGAATGCAGTGCCACTCTGTCTCAAGCCATTGCTAAGTAAGCAGCAAAGTGATGTTTTAAAAAGTCAGACTCACAGGGAATGGGGCGAAGTGGGAGAGAAGACAGTAGTGAAGTTCTGAAAGCTGGAAAGCAGATGGGTGAGTGATAATTTACTTAGTAGATCCGAGAAAGCCAGATTCTATGTCGGCAATGAGGGAAGCTAAGGATTAATCCTGTTTGTGCTACACAATACTCAAAAATCTCGAAAAGTTGAAGCACTAGGGGCTTAAAAAGTATAAAGGAAAGAACATGGAGATGAGCAGAAAACAAGAGGTCAGCAGGAGTGATCAGAGACCAATAGGTTAAATGTCAGATTATGTGCAGTTGAGAAAAACTTTGTGAACTAACTGGAAGACATTTTTTAAGAATGCAGCCAAGAGTTAAAAAAAATGGGTTAAGTGACAGAGAAGTGGATCGAGACACAGAGGATAGAATGCAAAAGTTTAAGAGACATTTGATTTCAGCCCTAGGAGAGGAAAATAGAATGGAGAAGAGCCAGTATTTAAAGAGCTGTTGGCTGAAGGGTATTCTGTAACTGATGAAAGATTTGAATCCCTAGGGAATGGAAATGCAGTAAATTTTAAACAGGTTAAATAAAAGAAATCCATGTGGAGACACATCATAGGGAAGCTTCAAAACACAAAAGACCAAGAGAAGTTTTAAAAGCAACCAGAGGTAAGAGAGAGGTCATCCAGGGCAGTGCCAGCAGTACTGACGGCCGGCTGCCTTCTCAGCAACAGTGAAAGCCAGAAGATAGTGGTATTCATCTTAACTGTTGGGAGAAGGAACCTATCAATCTAGACTTGGGCATCTAACAAAATTATCTTGTAACAAGACTGAAATGACATTTTCAGATAAAACAGAGTTTACTGCCAACAGACCATCATTAAAGACACTTCTAAAAGATAGGATTCAAGAAGAAGGAAAAATGTTTTTTAAAGGAAAGAATGAGCTGGGGGTGGTGGGTCATGCCCGTAATCGCAGCACTTTGAGAGGCTGAGGTGGGAGGATTACTTGAGGCCAGAAGTTCAAGACCAGCCTGAGCAACATAGCAAGACCCCATCTCTTAAAAAAAAAAAAGAAAAGAAAAAGAAAAATATCCAGGTTTGGTGGCACATACTTATGGTCCCAGCTACGCAGGACGGTCACTTGAGCCCAGGAGTTTGAGGTTGCTTTGAGGCATGATGGTGCCACTGCACTCCAGCCTGGGCAACATAACGAGACCATCTGTTAAAAAAAAAAAAGAGAGAGAGAGAGATGCAAAAAGAAATGGTTAGCAAAATGTAAACACATCTCTAACTCTATAAACATTGCATGAAATAATTTTTTTTTTTTGAGACAGAGTCTCACTCTGTCACCAGGCTGCAATGCAGTCATGCGATCTCAGCTTACTGCAATCTCCACCTCCCAGGTTCAAGCAATTCTTCTGCCTCAGCCTACTGAGTAGCTGGGATTATAGACACGTGCCACCATGCCCAGCTAATTTTTGTATTTTTATAGAGACAGGTTTCACCATGTTGACCAGGCTAGTCTCAAACTCCTGATTTTGTGATTCCCTCTCCTTCGGCTTCCCAAAGTGCTGGGATTACAGGCATGAGCCAGTGTGCCTGGCCATGAAATAATCTTTCTAGGATTCAAAAGAATAAAAAAACTAAACAGTAGCATGGGCTGCAAGATAAAGTTAAGAATCTCAGAAAATAGAGCAAAAATTTAGAGTTGGAGAATAGGAGAGAAGAATATTAAAGGGCCAGTGTAGGAAGTCCAGTACCTGGAAAATAAAATTTCTAGCAATGAGATGGAAAGGCTGGCACCGTAGCTCATGCCTGTAATCCCAGCACTTTGGGAGGCCAAGGCAGGTGGATTGTCTGAGCGCAGGAGTTCGTGACCAGCCTGGGTAACATGGTGAAACCTCATCTCTGCTAAAATACGAAAAAAAAAATTAGCTGGGCATGGCAGTGTGCACCTGTCCCAGCTACTTGGGAGGCTGAGGCAGGAGAACTGCTTGAACCTGGGATGCGGAGGTTGCAGTGACCTGAGATCACGCCATTGCACTCCAGCCTGGGTAACAGAGCAAGACTCTTGTCTCAAAAAAAAAAAAAAAAGAGATGGAAGAAACATCAATGAGATAAAGTCACTGAACAAAATGTTCCAGAGTCTACCAGACACCGCCCCCCCCCCCACACTGTGTGAAAACGGACTGGTACAAAGACACAACGACATGGCATCTGGAAATCCTAGACCTTGAGGATAGGTTGAAGAGTCAGAAAGCTTTCAGAAAGACAAAGATTGCATTCAAGGATTGAAGGTCAGAATAACTTTGGACTTCTTAATAGCAGTTCTGGAGTTTGGAAGTCTATCAGGCAGTAAGTAGAAAATTCTGATGGAAAATGATTGCCAATGTAGTATTCTTTACCTATTGAAACTATCAAAGGCCTTAGAATTTACCTCCCATGCTGCTTTTCCCTGGAAGTGAATGGAATGTTTCTCAGCAAAACAAGGTGATAAATGGAGGGTGCTGAGCCATGTGTGCAGGAGTGTCACCCTGGCCTGTGGCAGTAAGGGGCACCCCAGTGCTGGGGATGCTCCAGGGCTGGGACCCACCTTGGTCCTTTAAACCATGTACAAGGCTAGTTTGGCTAAAGATGTGAGTGTGCAGAGCTAGCAGATGTTATGCATACTTTATTCTGCAGAACTGAAAGTGGGGTTTGGTAATGTTGTGTCTGTGTCAGCATCTGCTCTGATGTACCCACTGGGCACCCCACCCTCCTGGGTGCATTCACATCACCTGCATCGAGGGGAGGGCCAGGGCTGTCCGGAGCCTGGCCTGGTGTGTAGGGTTCCTGCAGCCTCACAGTTTCTTCCTTTTGTCACCTTTTTTATTCTTTCTGTACTCCTCCCCCTAGTCCCTCAGTAAAACAAAACAAACCAGCCCAGGCAGTTCAGTTGTGAGTTTACATTTCCCCACCCCTTTCTCACTCTTCATTGCTAATCCTCCACTGAAATTAGCTGGGCATTGAGTTTTAAAAAGTTTTTTCGGGCTGGGCACAGTGGCTCACGCCTATAATCCCAGCACTTTGGGAGGCCGAGGCGGGTGGATCACCTGAGGTCAGGAGTTCCAGACCAGCCTGGCTAACATGGTGAAACCCCGTTTCTACTAAAAATATAAAAAAATTAGCTGGGCGCATGCCTGTAATATCAGCTACTCTGGGGGCTGAGACAGGAGAATCACTTGAACCCGGGAGGCGGAGGTTGTATTGAGCCGAGATCACACCATTGCACTCTAGCTTTGGCAACAAGAGCAAAACTCCATCTCAAAATAAATAAATTAATTAATTAAAGGTTTTCTTCTGCATTCACCCCACAAGAATCAACACAGAAGAATTCTGTACCTTTGGCCACCGAGAAGGATTTGGGGGTCTCTCCGTACACAGATCAGTCCTTTAGCAGACACCAGCTGGGTATCCTCTAACTCACACCTCACATTGTCTACCTGGCGGTAGCCTCAGATCCCACCAGTAAGCACTCAGCCCCCCAAGACCACCCCTACCTCTAGTGCCCATTGCAAGCCCTGGGATGTTTCACGGGAGACACCCCCTCCTTGGGTCTGACTAATTTTCAAGAGTGACTCATAGAATTTGGGGAAGCTTACATTGATTGTTTTATCATAGGATATTACAAAGGATACAGATGAAGAGAAGCATAGGGTGAGGTGTGGGGAAAGGGCCTGGAGCTTCCATGCCCTCCCCAGGTGCACTCTTCTCCAGGAAATTCCATGTGTTCAGCTCTCTGGAAGCTTCTTGAACCCTGTCCTTTTGGGTTTTTAAGGAAGCATCATACATAGACATGATGCTTAAACTATTGGTGAACAACTTAATCTTTAGCCCCTTTCCCCTCCTCAGAGGTTAGGAGTGCAGCCGAAAATCCCACCCCTTTAATCTTGCTTTGGTCTTTCTGGAGACTACCCCATCCTCAAGCCACCTAGGGGCTGCAGCCCTCAATCAACTCATTAGTGTCCAAAACAGTGTATAGCTATGGAGATTTTAAGCATTTTAGAAGCTGTGTGCCAGGGCGGGATGAAGACCAAGTACAGATTTTACAGTGTCACCAGAATCCTTTATGGGAACGTGTAGATTAAAGATTTCAGAATGTTTCCCAGAGGAGTGGATGTGTGAGCCTAGTCCTGAGGGATAGACAGAAGTTAATCCACCGCCAGAATGTTCAGGGAAGAGTGTTCCAGACAGGAGTGGAGACTACACCTGCAGAGGCCCTGGAGTGACAGGGAGCTCAGTGGTTCAGGGACTAAAAGGTGCTGATTAGGTTGCCTTCATGGGCATGCGGGGCTGCTTTCTGACTGATGACATCTTTATATTTGGTTTCTTCTTTCCATTCGTTGAGTAAAAAGTTTTGTTTTCCTCTCTGTGGTTTTTTACAAGTGAATGCAGAATTTGTATTCATTTATCTTTTTTAATTTCATGTAGAGAGGCAGCTTTTCCTGTCGTATGCTGATTATAGGTTAAATTTAAGACTTAGGGATATGTTTGCCAGGCATCGTGGCATGTGCTTGTAGTCCTGGGTGCTCCAGGGGCTGAGATGGGAGTGAGCCCTGGAGGTCGAGGCTACAGTGCACTCCAGCCTGTGTGACAGAGCAAGACTATCTGTTAAGATCCAGTGGACCCAAATTTCAAATTTTTTTGTTCTCATAGTCCATGTTATGAAGGACCACTTTAACAACAAGCAGTGTGGCTTGAACTCAATAGGCCATGCGCGGTGGCTCACGCCTGTAATCCCAGACTTTGGGAGGCCAAGGCAGGAGATTGAGGCCATCCTGGCTAACACGGTAAAACCCTGTTTCTACTAAAAATACAAAAATTAGGCGGGGAGATTGAGGCCATCCTGGCTAACACGGTAAAACCCTGTTTCTACTAAAAATACAAAAATTAGGCGGGGCGCGGTGGCTCACGCCTGTAATCCCAGCATTTTAGGAGGCCGAGGCGGGTGGATCACAAGATTAGGAGATTGAGACCATCCTGGCTAGCACGGGAAACCCTATCTCTACTAAAAAGATACTAAAATTAGCCAGGTGTGGTGGCACACACCCATAATCCCAGCTATTCAGGAGGCTGCGCAGGAGAATCGCTTGAACCCAGGAGGCAGAGGTTACAGTGAGCCGAGATCGTGCCACTATGCTCCAGCCTGGAAGACAGAGTGAGATTCTGTCTCCAAAAAATAAATAAATAAATAAATAGAAAGTAAACTCTATGAAATTCATAGTTAACCACAAAGCATTTAGTTTTGAATTAGTAGCTGGTCTTTGAAATTCTGGGCATTATGGAAGATTTTATTCCTTTTTTTTTTTTTTTTTTTTTTTTTGCCAACTGGATGTTCCAATTTTTCTTTGTTTTGAGACAGAATCTCTCTGTTGCCAGGCTGCAGTGCAGTGGCGCGATCTCAGCTCACTGCAGTCTCCACCTCCCAGGATCAAGTGATTCTCCTGCCTCAGCCTCCTGAGTAGGTGGGACTACAGGCACGTGCCACCACACCCAGCTAATTTTTTGTATTTTTAGTAGAGACGGGGTTTCACCATGTTGGCCAGGAGGTTCTCAATCTCTTGACCTCATGACCTGCCTGCCTTGTGAGCCACTGCGCCCTGCCTTTCTGTTTTTTTTAAAACAGGGTTTCGCTCTGTCACCCAGGCTGGAGTGCAGTGTGATCTCAGCTCACTGCAGCCTAGAACTCCCCAGGCTCAGGTGATCCTCCTGCCACAGCCTCCCAGGGAGCTGAGATTACAGGCATAAGCCACCATGCCTGGCTAATTAAAAAAATAAATGTATAGAGATGGGGTCTCACTATGTTGCCCAGGCTGGTCTTGATCTCCTGAGTGTGGCCCGAAGATTTCTTGAGCTGGATTCATAGTTTACCTCTTAAATGAAAACTAAGTAAAACATATCTTGATCATGAAATGTGATTGTTGGAGTATTTTCTCTTTGATGATATTTTTAGAGTGTGGGTATGGATTTGTGAGAAATAGGGGGAATCCCCGCCTACTCTCTGGCCTCAGGCTCAGGGTGATTGGGTGGTTGAGGGGCTGTCACCTGACAGGCAGCGCTGCCTGAGGAGATAGTGCTTTGGAGAGCGTGTTTGGCCAGTTGGTGTAAATCCTGCTGCTCCGTCCGGGTGAGGCACCTGACCTGAGCCCACCGGAACCCCTGGAGCAGGGGACTGTCCAGGCCAGGCTCTGCCTCATGGCACAGCCCACTGTACCCCTTGATTCTCCAGTTCCACCAGGCAAGCCCACCACTCACTGGCATTCAGCCCTCATGCACGCTGAGGTGGCCAGGCAGAGGTGGCCGGGCAGAGGCAGTGAGGATGTACCGAATGCTTGGAGGCTGATCGGTCATAGGCTGCTCCAGTACAGCTGGAGGAGGAGCTGCAGGCTCTGGACAAGTGATGGAGTAGGCTCCTTGGCTCTTCTGGAGGGTGACAGTGCCTACTTTGTGAACTTACAGCAGTCACTGAATTGTGTACACACAGTGCGTGGAGCTTAAGGTATGCAAGTTATACTGCAACGAAACTGTTTTAGAAAGAAAAGTCCATCAGGATGTGACTTGGGTGGAAAGAAGAAAGCAGAATCAGCACTTTGGGGCCAGAAGCTCCAGGAGGGGCAGTGATGGTCTTGGCAGACCCAGGAGGGCAGGACGGTGGCAAGGGGCACACAGGGTGAAAATCAGACCATGATGCACCAGCATCCCTCAGGGCTTAGAATCCACAACCCCGGCTTTCTCAGAAGCGGCAACTGAGATACAGAGGCTCAGTCACAAGCTGTTTGAAAAGCAGTTGGTTCCCTAGACTCTTGCTCTCAGTTCTTGGCATTGACAGTTGCCCCACCCCTGTGTGGAGGCCTTTTCCTTGGAAAAAGGTTACAGGAAAACAGGAGGTGTTGGCACTGGGGCTCTGGCCGAGGTGAGGCTGGACGTTCCCTGCCCAGAAAGGGATGGCGGCCAGGCCTTTCCCTCTGCACAGGCTGCTTTGGGGAATCCAGCCACCGAGGGAGAACCAGCAGAGGTGCTTACACCAGGGACCCCAACAGATGGACCAGCTGCATTGCACTGACCTGGCCCCATCAGAGTCAAGCTTCCAACAAGAAAGACACAGACCAACTTCAGCTTGCAGGAGATAGAGACTCTTCCCAGAGAAGAGCCTCAGATATGGTGATTATCCTCAGAAATGAGAGGATATCACACCTGTGAAAGGGGCAGATGTCTTAAAGAAAGGGATATTCAGAGAACAGAAGAAATGCTTGGCAGTTAAAGATGTGTTGGTGGGAATGAGAACTCAAGAAGGTTGGAGGATGACTGATGAGGGTGCAGCGTTCCAGAAAGAAGGGCAGAAAGACAGGCAAGAAATGGTACCCTGTCCCTTCCTGCTGTTGGAACAAAGTGCCCTAGACTGGTGATATGGTTTGGATATTTGTTCCTGCCTGAATCTCATGTCAAAATGTAATCCCAGTGTTGGAGGTAGGGTCTGGCGGGAGGTGTTTGGATCATGGAGGTGGATCCCTCATGAATGGCTTGAGCCATCACCTTGGTGATGAATTTGTGTCAAGATACCCTGAGTGAGAGCCTGTGTTGGCCACTGAATGTGGGATGATGGCTGCTGTGCCCAGTGTCAGCTGTGGCTGTCCTGCAGGTCCAGGACTGGCAGTGCCAACCTCCTGGGGAACACGGCCCCCAGGCCACTACCTCAGCCTGCGTGTGGCTGGGCCAGAGTCTGAGTTGCGGCGGCCCTCCCACTGGCTCTGAGGCAGGGCCAAGGCTCCTCTGCTGGCAGCTCTAGAGCCAGTGGTCGGTGTGCCTGGCAGAGTGCTGCTGTGGCCAGGAGACCAAGGGGTCCAGGGTGCGTGGAGGCCTCCACGAGCCGACCTGCCTCATGGCTGGTGAAATCAGCAGCTGCTTTGTTTTGTTTTTTGAGACAGGGACTTGCTCTGTTGCCCAGGCTGAAGTGCAGTGGCACGATCTTGGCTCACTGCAGCCTCAACCTCCCGGGTTCAAGTGATCCTCCTACCTCAGTCTCCCGAAGTGCTGGGACCAAGGCGTGCATCCTGTGCCCAGCTGGCAGCAGCTGTTTGAGGTAATTGTGAACCCCCTTACTTTCTGGTGCTGTGGCCTGGAAGGTCAGTCAGCTGAAAATGAAGGCTGACACTGGAGGCCCCTCCTCTGTCCCTGGCAGCAGCAGACACTGAGAGTTAAATGGCAGTGGGAGGGGGTCGGATCCAAACAGCAGAGGCAGCTACAGCCCAGCCTTGACCCGGCTCCTCTGTGAGGGGCTGGATCCAGGTGCCACATGGTCTTCCTTCTTTTTCTTGTTTTTCATTTCTGCTCTTCAGTTTTTTTTTGTTTTTTGAGACGGAGTCTTGCTCTTTCACCAGGCTGGAGTGTAGTGGCACAATCTCGGCTCACTGCAACCTCCGTCTCCAGATTCAAGTGATTCCCCTGCCTCAGCCTCCTGAGTAACTGGGACTTCAGGTGTGCACCACCACACTTGGCTAATTTTTTTGTATTTCAGTAGAGACGGGATTTGACCATGGCCAGGGTGGTCTCGATCTCCTGACCTCATGATCCACCTACCTTGGCCTCCCAAAGTGCTGGGATTACAGGCATGAGCCACCACGCCTGGTCTTCCTGGTGTTTTTAGGGGATCTTTTTTGTACCCCAGGGGGTACAAACATGGCCCTGACAGCTGCAGGCCACTGCAGGCCACGAGCCTTATCCTAGCAGTAGTGTCAGGGCTTTTGTCCCACCTCAGTGCGGCTGCCTCCATGCTGTGCCTGTCCTGTGCCCACACGTCTGTGGGGAGTCCCATTCAAGTGTCAGGAGGGGTCTCTAGCAGACGATAGGACAGGGTGAGCTGCCTGGTAAGCCACGGGCATGTCCCCAGTAGGAGGTGAGACCTTGATCTTCGAGATGGGCCTTGGGGGTCCGCCTTGTAAGTGAGGAGGTCAGGGCTCAGGAAGAGATGCCAGTGGTGCTGGCAAGGTTTTTGCTGGGCCTGCCGTAGTGTGCAGTCAGTGCTCAGTGAACAGGATTGCTGGAGCAGAGGCTGCCGAGGTTCTGCTCATTGTCCAGCTGCACCAGTGCAGATGTGTGGGTTAGAGGTAGCCTTACCACACAGGTGGGTCTTTGCTGGCCTTTAGAAGAAGACTGGGTAGTGACTGATCAGAGAGAAATGATGCGTTCTAGTTCATTTTCAGGCCCAGTGAGTTGTCGATTTCATGCTTCTTTCTCTTCTTTCCTCTCTATTCATGTAAAATTATTTATTGAGATCATGATTGTTTTATATATTTTTATGATTTATTATTTTGTCCAAGCCCAAAAGTATATAATATGCTGTACACTTAGTGCAGGAGACGCTTGTCATGGCTGTCGGCACGGCCGAGTCACTGGGGGCGGCAGGCGCCAGCGCAGGTGGGTGTGGCTTATGGGGCTGACCTCATATGGCTCCTGGGTTATTTAGAATGAAGCTTCTCTTGGGGAGGCCTGCCTGTTGGTGAGGTCTGGGCTCCCTCTGATGGGCAGAGGGTCCCAGCTTGTTTGTAGCACGAGGCTACTCCATCAGCTCTCCAGGTCTTAGCTGGGACACCCAAGGCTGCTGCTTGGAGCATAGTTATGGGCCTTTTTTTTTGCATTTGGGACGCTGTTGTCATGCCAACAAGTGAGGGATGCAGACACAGAGCTCCTCACTCACTGCCAGTCCTTCCCTTGGAGGATTTTTTCTACTCTGTGTGCTCACTTGCCCAGTGGCCTCTCTCATCTCCAATTCTGGGTGGTGCATCTGACAGAGGCCTGCCTGGGTGATGCGGCCTCTGACATTTGCCTCAACGTTGTGTCATGCCTTGCTCTTGGTCAGTGACAGAGACACTCCCTGGATGGTGAAAGACTGTTTTTTGTTTCTTGGGTCAGCGTTCTGCACGCCTACAAGGTAAAGCCCAGCTTGTTGTGCCCCATCCTCTGTCATCGCAGACGTCGGGGGCCTCCTGGAACACCTCTGCCTATTTTGTGACTGTGCTTTGAGGCCACATGTCACATCTGGGTCGCCTCACCAGTCAGGGGAGCCCTGTTTCCATGGAGCCAGCCCCACTGGAGCCGCACCAGCTCTATCTCTTCCATTCTTGACTTTGAGAATTTCCTGCCCTTACACTTCAGATGTGTTTGTTACAGACGTTTTATCAGGATGTTTAAAATCTTGCCTGACAGCATTTGTCTTAACTAGACTATTGGTCCATTTATGTTTACTGTAATTATTATATTTAAATTTATTTCCACCGTCTTTCCTTGTACTCTGTCACTGGGGACCAGGTTGCTTTTTCATTTCTTGACTTCTTTTAAATTATTTTTGTTTCTTTTTCTTCTCTACTGGGTTGGAATTTGCTCACTTGGCTTTGTAGTGGTTGCCTTGGATGTTCTAACATGCAGAATTAATTTGTCGAAGTCTAAAATTAGTCAGTATTTTTGCCCTCCTCCAAACGATTTAGGGATCTGGGAACATTTTATTCTGAGCACTTCGTCCACACAGGACGTGCCTATCCCCGTCACCGCCTGCAGCATGCTGTGTCTGTGGGTCCTGACTGCGTGGGGCCAGGAGGACTGATGAGAGCTTCCCTAGGGCCGGATGGTGGCTTTCTTCCTTGTTCATCTAAACCCTCCCAGTCTCAGCTTCGGATGATACCCCTGCAGTAACTGGATCAGCATCTGAATCAGGCTTTCTCCTCTCTCCCCTGACTTCTGCAAAGCTGTGTAAGGAGCCAACGGAGGCCTGGGCCCTCCTACATGGGGCCTTCACTTCTCCAGGGCCCTGCTTTTACTTAGTTTTTGTTCTCTGAGGTTCAGAACTTTCTTGCCAACCCATTGATGGATTTTTAAAGTTTTTAGAAGTATATCTTACCTGGTAGTAGTGCTTATTTGTTCATTGGAGGGCTGGTCAAAGCTGTTAGTTTACTCTGACAGAACGCAAGTGTGCATTCTGAAAACATTGACTCCTGTGGGCTGGGCTCGTGCCTAAAGTAGGAGTGTGTTTCTCCCTCCAGGACTGGGACTCTTCTCCTGGGAAGGCGGCTCCGGGCACAGCCGCTCTGGCCCTCGGGTCATTGTGGCAGAACGTGGAGTGTCTAGAGGTACCATGGCTTCTGCTACTTGCTGTGGTTTAGCCTTGGACTTGGCTGAAGGCCTCACAGAAGGAAGCCTGTGGCAGGTGGAGCTGCTTACATGGCCACAGGTGTGAGGACACGTCTGAAGTTTTTCTGGAACCTACATTGAGAAACTGGAAGTGATTCCCCCCAGAGGCAGCAGGGGCTTCACTTCAGCCTTGGCCACTCAGCCTGCACTCCTGTGGCGCTCCAAGGACCCTGCACTGTGCCTGGGACCCCCTGCACCTTGGGCCTATGCAGACCCAAGTGAGACAGAGGTGGCTCAGCCTGTGTCCTGCTGCTGGTGCAAGGTCATGGGGGGCTCAATCTTCTGTTTTCTGTCTGTCCCTTTCCTCATCTTTTTCTTTCCTGCTTTCTGTGGGGTAAATGAAACTTTCTCCTCCTATATATTTTTCCCATGGATTCGGTGATTTTCTAGACCACCCTTAGCATTGTATCTTGCATGCATGCCCTGTGAGTCTTCTACCAAAGTCACAGTCACTCGGCTCTTCTGAGGAATACCGGAGTGTGTGTGGCCTGCACTGAGTTGACCACATCTTTTGTGCCTGAAACTAGTTTTATCCCCCTACGATAACGAGCTTTTGTTTTATTTTTGAGATAGGGTCTCACTCTTGTCACCCAGGCTGCAGGGCAGTGGTGAGATCTTGGCTCACTGCATCCTCTCCCTCTGGGCCTCAAGGCATCCTCCCACCTCAGCCTCCTGAGTAGCTGGGACTATGGGCACATGCCACCACACTTTGCTGATTTTTGTATTTTTTCATAGAGGTGCAGTTTCACTGTTTCCCAGGCTGATCTTGAACATCTGGGCTGAAGCAATCTGCCTGCCTCGGCCTCCCAAGAACAGGAGCTTTTAACCAGTGGTCAGTTATACTCACCATTGTCTTCCTCCCACCTGCCAGGCCCTACCCCACAGCCCTTCCCGCCTCTTGCCTCGGAACCTCTTCTCTGGGTCGGCGTCTTGTCTCCAGACCCTGCTGCGTTGATATGAAACCACAGGACTTCCTCTTCCTGGGGTCTTGTTTTCCTGCCCCTGGGAATTGGCAAGCCATATTCGAGAGCTTCTGTTGGCCTGGAAGTCCTGGGGGCAGTGGAAAACTTGGGAAGTGGGCAGTTTCTGTTCTAGAGCCCAGAGCCCTCATCAGGGAGACCTGGGCAGGTTGCAGCTTTTGCTGGCCCTCCTGCCGTCCCTTTGCACGACTTCTGAGAGGGCACTGGTCAGCCTGCAGGGTCCAGTCTGAAGGCGGGAACTGTTTAGGGTTTATGTGATGTGATGCCAACAGGGCAGGCAGCTGCAGGCGGGGTCTTGGGCCACCCTGCGATAGGAGCTAGGACAGCTCCAGCTGGGGCTCTGGGTAATAAGTCTGGCCTCCTCCAGTCATGTGCCTCCTGCAAAGTGGGCCTTCACAAGCTGGTGACAGCAGAGCTTCCGAGGCACAGGCCTCTGGCTGGGGTTTCCAGTTGCTGTTCAGTTTCCCAGCTCCTTCACAGCACCTTCACCTTTAGGGTGCAGTAACTGCTTCGGTAGCTTGGCCTCAGGGATTCCTGCCGGTCCTCACAGCCCCTCTCCTGTCCTCACAGTCCTTGCCTGACCCATTATCTTCTGCTCAGATGTAGGCGTCTGTCCTGGAGAGGCAGGTAAATGGGCACAGGCGGAGCTCAGGGAAGCCCAGCGGGTCAGGGACCAGAGAGGGCAGTCTGGACCTGAGTTGGGTCTGGAGCCATCGCTCTTGTGGGGGATGCAAGCTTGGCAGATGGCAGGGCTGCTTGGGCAGTGGCCATGCACTCACACACACACCTGGGCACACATACACACGTGGGCACACATGCTCTCGTGGACAAAGGCTTATGCACGCAGGCACACACATGCCCGCAGGTCCACACGCTGTTTTAGGGACACATACTCACATGCACATAGACACACACTCTCTCAGGGACACACAACCTCACACACACATACCCTGTCTCAGGGGCACACAGGCTCACACACGGACACACAGGCTCACACACACACGGACACACATGCTCTCAGGGACACACAGGCTCACGTGCACATGGACACATACTCTCAAAGACACAAGCTCACACACACGGACACGCTCTCAGGGACACACAAGTTCATATGCACATGGACACGTGCTCTCAGGGACACAGGCTCACGCACACAGACATGCTGTATCAGGGACACACAGGCTCATGCACACGGGCACACATGCTGTCTCAGACACCCAGGCTCACACGCACACACTCTCGAACACACAGGCTCACACATACCACATGCCACCACACTTTGCTGATTTTTGTATTTTTTCATAGAGGTGCAGTTTCACCGTTTCCCAGGCTGGGAACACGCTGTCTCAGGGACACAGGCTCACACATACATGGACACACACACTCTTGGACACACAGGTTCACACATATGCGGGCACACACGCTCTCAGGGACACACATACACACACGGACACACATGCTCTCAGGGACACACAGGCTCACACGCACACGGACACACAGACTCTCAGGGACACACACAGCACTGGCACACGTGCTGTCTCGGACACAGGCTCACATGCACACACTCTCTTGGACACACAGGCTCACACACACATGGATATACACGCTTTCAGACACACAGGCTCACACATAGACGGGCACACACTGTCTCAGTGACACAGACACACATACATGGACACACGCTGTTTCAGGGACACACAGGATCACACACATGGACATACATGCTGTCTCAGGGACACACAGGCTCACACACGGATACACATGCTGTCTCAGGGACACACAGGCTTACACACACAGACATACACACTGTCTCGGGGGCACACAGGCTCACACACACAGGCTGTCTCAGGGATGCACAGGCTCACACGTACATGGGCACACGCTCTCGGACACAGGCTCACATGCACACAGACACATGGTGTCTCAGGGACACAGGCTCACACACAAACGGACACACACAATCAGGGACACATATACATGCATACGCACACACTGTCTCAGGGACACAGGCTCACACACACGCTCTCAGGGACACACAGGCTCATACACAGGCACACATGCTGTCTCAGGAACACACAGGCACACACACTGTCTCAGGGACACACGGGCTTACACATACACGGGTACACATGCTCTCGGACACACAGACACACGCTGTCTCAGACACAGGCTCACACATACATGGGCACACATGCTCACACGCACACAGCCACACACATTCAGGGACACACAGGTTCACACACACATGGATACACACGCTCTCTCAGGGACACACAGGCTCACAGGTATATGGCCACACACGGGGACACTCTCTCAGGGATGCACAGGCCCACACACACACGGACACACATGCTCTCTCAGAGATACACAGGCTCACATGTATATGGGCACACACGCTCTCTCAGGGACCCACAGGCCCATATGCATGCCACATACCCGACCTGGAGCGGGGCTGGGGGACCTGCACTTCTTGGAGCAAGGAGCCTCTGGCACCCTGGTCTGTGGCGGGCGTCACCAGCCCAGGCAGATGCTGTTTCCGCACTTGCTCTCCCAGTAGACCCTGTCTGGAGCTGGCACAGAGTGTCCTCTGTTCCAGATTCAGTGTGGGACGTTGGAAGCAAGCGCCTGTCGCCCACTCATGACCGGAACTTTCCGGCAGTGCAGGGTGGGGGCGGGAACCCCTTGTGATGCGCCTGGTGCCTGGGCCTGTCCTGCTCCCTGTGTCCGCTGTGGACCAGGCTGGGCGGTGGCCTTGACTGCTGCGGAGACCACCATGAGAGGCCCTGGGGGACCCACATCTGCAAGTCGAGGACAGAGCACACCTGCCTCATAGTTATGGGAAGAACCAGGTGAGGCCGATGTCCCCAGTGCGTACCTGTGCCTGCCATGGTGGCTGCATGCCCGCGGTCCTGCTCATGCCCTGCCATAGGGCCTCAGGAGGAGGTAGCCAGTGCCAGGGGCTGGGGAGGCTCCAGTGGGACTTGCTCCTAGGAAGCCCAGCACTGCTCCTTTAACGAAGGAACCAGGCACCACTTTGGGAGAAGCTGCCTCCTGCACCTGGCCTCTTGGGGGAGGTGGCCAAGGCTGGTCCTGGGCCTGGGGATGGAGGGCGCACAGCCGAAGTGTGTCCAGGGGGCTCTGCCTGCCTGCCTCGTGCCCCACCTGCGCCTACCACGACCTTTACTACTACTCTTGTAGTGCCTGAGCCTCTGTTTCCTGCATTTATAAAGTCCTCCATGGATTTTCTCATTTCTCTCTTGAAGCCCAGGGCAGGCTGGGCATGGAGGCTCATGCTTGTAATCCCTGCACTTTGGGAGGCCGAGGCAGTTGGATCACAGGGTCAGAAGTTCAAGACAAGCTTAGCCAAGATGGTGAAACCCCATCTCTACTGAAATACAAAAATTAACTGGGCATGGTGGTGGGAGCCTGTAATTCCAACTACTCAGGAGGCTGAGGCAGACCAGGAGGTGGAGGTTGCAGTGAGCCAGGATTGTGCCATTACACTGTAGCCAGGGTGAAGAAGCAAGACTCTGTTTCAGGAAGACAAAAAAAGCCCAGGGCAGCCCGCAGCCAAATTCATTCAGAATTAATGAATAAGCCAGGACCCTTTTGTAGGGGGTGGTTGTCCTAGGTCACAGACCTGGTCTCTCTTGACCATGGACACGGGGAAGCCAGGAAGGGGCTGTCCTGCCAGTCAGGTCTGTGCATCTGGAAGGCACGGAGGCCCCTCCAGACTGCCCATCTCAGGACCTTGTCACACGCAGACAGAGCCAGGTGTGACACCAGCCCTGGGGCCAGGCAGCAGCTTTCAAGCGTTGCAGCGTCTGCGCCACAGTAAGAAATTCTTTTTCTGTGCATCCAGGTGGCTTCAGCCAGCACCGTCCTTTCCATGTGGGGTGTGCCTGACCCTCCTTTCCCCTCCCAGAAAGTGAAGAAGCTGGCTCTGACCTCCCAAGTCCATTCCATAGCTTGCTGATGGGCTGGATCACAGATCCAAAGCCCTCAATGTGGCCCGTCCTGGAGTGGGCGGATTTGATGAGCACAGCTGCTTGAGGGGCGGCAAATGCCGGACGTGCTTGTGCTGCTCACTGGGGTTGCGTCTGTGCCCAGCCTGGCCCAGGCACTGGGCGGGGAGAATGGGGCCTTGTGTCTCCAGCTCACAGCCGAGCTTTCAGAGCATGAGACTAGGTTCATTGTTCAGAACTGGGAAAACTAAAAACAGCATTGAGAATGGAACTTGGGCCTTCTGGAAATGACAGCTGAGTAAAGACTCGTTTATTCTACTTCTCTTCTTGAAACCCACTGCTGTGAACAAAGAGAATGAAAAATAGGGAACAAGATTTAATCCACAATGGGCCTAAGGAATAGCCATAGCAAAGGAGGGTGTTGGCCGGATGGGAAGCAGTGACAGCCACATCAGGTCTCCAGCAGGCTGGGTTTTTGTTTTACAAGAATGGGTTTTGGAGATAGCATTGATGAGTGTTTTAAAAGAATGGGGCTGTGGCTGAGGGGAGTGAGCAGACATCTGGCAAGCTGAGGCGGAAGGCCCACCTGCTTCACTTTTATTTCTGTAAGATCCAGACTTTCATTTTTTTATTTTTAGAGAAGGGGTCTCACTTTGTTGCCCAGGCTAGAGCACAGTAGCACAATCATAGCTCACTGCAGCCTCTACGTCCTGAGTTAGTGATCCTCCCGTCTCAGCCTTTCCAATAGCTGGGACCACAGGCACATGCCACCACACCCAGCTAATTATTGTATTTCTTGGTAGAGATGAGGTTTTACCACCTTGCCCAGGCTGGTCTTCTACTCCTGAGCTCAAGCAATCCCCCCACCTTGGTCTCCTAAAGTGCTGGGATTATAGGCATGAGCCACTGCCCACAAGATTCAGATTCTTTTTTTTTTTTTTTTTTTTTTGAGACAGAGTCTTGTTCTGTCACCCAGGCTGGAGTGTAGTGGCGCAATCTTGGCTCACTGCAACCTCTGCCTCCCAAGTTCAAGAGATTCCCCTGCCTCAGCCTTCCAAGTAGCTGGGACTACAGGTACGCACCACCACATTCGGCCAAATTTTTTTTTTTTTTTAATTTTAGTAGCAACAGGGTTTCACCATGTTGGCCAGGATGCTCTCGAACTCCTGACTCGCTGATCCACCCGCCTCGGCCTCCCAAAGTGCTGGGATTACAGGCGTGAGCCACTGCGCCCGGCAAGATCCAGACTCTTAAGGAGTGGAATGGGGAAGGAAATGACAGCTGAGTAGACTGACTTATTCTACTTCCCTCCTTAAAATTCACTGTGGAGCTGCTCTCTCTGGCATTTCCTCGCATCTGCCACTGGCTGATGGTGTGGGCTAAGAGGGAGTCTCTCTTCTTGGGCTTGGCTTGCATGAGCTACCTCAGCAGGTAAGTTCTCCAGCTATAAGACTTGGACTCTGGCCAGGCACAGTGGCTCACGCCTGTAATCCCAGCACTTTGGGAGGCCCAGGTAGGTAGATCACGAGGTCAGGAGTTCAAGACCAGGCTGACCAACATGGTGAAACTCTGTCTCTACTAAAAAAATACAAAAATTAGCTGCGTGTGGTGGCCTGCACCTGTAATCCCAGCTACTCGGGTGGCTGAGGCAGGAGAATAGCTTGAACCTGGGAGGTAGAGGTTGCAGTGAGCTGAGGCCACTACACTCCAGCCTGGGCAATAGAGCAAGATACCGCCTCAAACAAACAAAAAAAAGACTTGGACTCTTAGAGGCATTGGGGCCCTCAGACCCCTGGGACATTCAGCTGAGGATCAGCTCTCCCTGAGAGGAGTCTTTCTGCCTATCAGGCCTTTTCCCCTGGGGATGGCAGAGTTGATTCCTCCTAGTCCGCACAGACCCTCTCTCTCGAGGCACCAGGCCAGGGACAGAGCCCATAGTGGTTGCTCAGAAACCTTTACAAGGCTTTCTTGCTAGAACTGGGAGGAGAGGAACTTCTTGGTGGTGGTCGGAGGTGTTGGTGTTGGTAGATTTTGAGTCAGCTGCCAGCAGCACACAGATCCTGTCCCAAGTCCATCCAATCAGAGCAAAGCAGAACCATGAGGCGAGAGTGAGTCCTGGGATCTGAGACCAGACGGTTGTGTTAGATGAAGCCACAGTTCTCTCTTTAGTTTGAGTTGGGTCTGTGTCCCTTGAAACCAAAACATGTGGTAATATCAGAAACATCCAGAGCAGAGGCTGTGAGAAGGCTTGGCAGTGGAGTGTTCTGGAATGATACATCTGATCTGAGCCTGCCCTCAGTCCTGTCCCTGTCCTTGCTTGAAATGACGCAACCCTTATGTGACATGAAAGGTGAAAAGCAGCTGGGCGCAGGGTGCACACCTGTAAACACAATACTCTGGGAGGCTGAGGCAGGAGCATTACTTGAGCTCAAGAGTTTGATACCAGCCTGAGCAATATAATGAGACCCCATCTCTAGGCAGGCATGGTGGCACATGCCTATAGTCCCAGCTACTCAGGAGGCTGAGGTGGGAGGATCCCTTGAACCCAGGAGGTCGAGGCTACAGTGAGCCACGATTACGCCACTGCACTCCAGTCTGGGCAACTGAACAAGACTCTATCGCAAAAATAAAAAATAGAAAAAAGAAACAAAAAGAGGGAAAGAGAATGGTTAAAAGAGTGGATGAAGAAAACATTCAGGGGGCTGGGCGCGGTGGCTCACGCCTATAATCACAGCACTTTGGGAGGCCGAGGTGGGTGGATCACGAGGTCAAGAGATCGAGACCATCCTGGTCAACATGGTGAAACCCTGTCTCTACTAAAAATACAAAAATTAGCTGGGCATGGTGGTGCGCGCCTATAATCCCAGCTACTCGGGAGGCTGAGGCAGGAGAATTGCCTGAACCCAGGAGGCAGAGGATGCAGTGAGCCGAGATTGTGCCATTCATTGCACTCCAGTCTGGGTAACAACAGCAAAACTCTGTCTCAAAAAAAAAAAAAGAAAAAGAAAGAAAGAAAGAAAACATTCAGAAGCATTAATCGGGAAACTAGGAAATTTTATGTGGAATCTTCTCTATATAATAATTACAACATTTGTAATATACAAATTATATTCTATTTTTTTTTTGAGACGGAGTTTCACTCTTGTTACCCAGCCTGGAATGCAATGGCGCGATCTCGGCTCACCTCAACCTCCGCCTCCTGGGTTCAGGCAATTCTCCTGCCTCAGCCTCCCGAGTAGCTGGGATTACAGGCACGCGCCACCATGTCCAGCTAATTTTTTGTATTTTTAGTAGATACGGGGTTTCACCATGCTGACCGGGATGGTCTCAATCTCTTGACATCGTGATCCACCTGCCTCGGCCTCCCAAAGTGCTGGGATTACAGGCTTGAGCCACTGCGCCCGACCGTAATACATATTTTTAATATGTATTTTATGTGTAATATTATATAAGTAAATATAAAATTTAAAACATAAAGATTTTTAAAAGTTTAAAGATAACAGGAGATAAAGTGAGCTGGCAAAGCAGAGAAAAGTTGATTACAGATGTCAGACCTACATCCTTTACAGCAAGAAATGGCATGGATGCTATGGAAAAAGAATCGGCCACCTAGAGAGGACTGGCTACTTGAAAACAATGTGCCGTGTAGAGAAAAATGAAAAGTCACAGAAAAGGTGTTGAGCAGAAGAGCCCATGAGGGACCTGGTATAGACAGTGGTTTCTAATAAAATACAGAGAAGAAACAGCACACAGGTGTGAGGGAAAACCAAAGAAAGCAGAACCACTCTGGAATAAAGGAAGGCCTGAGTTTGCACAACAAAGGGGGTGTCACATTCCTAGAAGAATTGGATACAACATGGTGGGACTTGCTCAATCCCCTGAGTGTGAAAGGAGGAGGAGCCCTTTGTGCAGACCCAGCCCGCCCCACTCATAGCACTGAACAGTCTGGTTCAGAAGGCAGCAGAGCTATGCTAGGGGGATTCTGAAAGGGATGAGAACAGTGTCATCCAAGAATTCACGCTAAGCTGAGTTGCTGTGTCTGTGTGCAGTGTGACACTAAAGCATTTGTGGACACAGCCTCAGGGCAGCACTCATGGAATCCAGCTTTCAAGATGATGGGAAACCCCAGTGTGTAAAGTTAGAGAATGGATAACTCTGAGGCTGAACAACTCTGAAAGCTGTGGTTCAGAAGAGAATATTAATAGGGCAAACACGGTTGCTTACGCCTGTAATCCTAGCAGGTTGGGAGGCCAAGGCAGGTGGATCACTTGAGGTCAGGAGTTCAAGACCTGCCTGGCCAAGATGGTAAAACCCTCCCTCTACAAAAAATACAAAAATTAGATAGGTATGGTGGTGAGCGCCTGTAGTCCCAGCTACTTTGGAGGCTGAGGCAGGAGAATTACTTGAACCTGGGAGGCAGAGGTTGCAGTGAGCCAAGATCACGCCACTGCATTCTAGCCTGGGCGACAGAGCAAGACTCTGTCTCAAAAAACACAAAGTAAAGGAGAATATAATTTAAGACATTAATAATGTAAAATTAATAAGAAAACAAATTGGCATTAGAATTGGAAGTATAAATCCACTGCCCTTTTCTTTCAAAACTGTGTATTGGTAGTTAAATGTCTAAAGTGAATAAAATGAAGAAAAATTAAAAGGGTAAGCTTTAATCATTTTTACTAAAATTGAGAACAAAACAGAAATGCTTACTCTCATGACTTTAGCATCATTCTGAACATTTTTGTCTCTGCAGTTGGGTATGAAACAGAAATAATGGTTACAAATGTTGGAAAAATTTCCTGGCACATGACAATATGGTTGTCATAAAAAATAATAAGTAACCAAATAAATACCTAAAACCCAATAACTTTCATGTTGGAAAAAAACAAAATGTAACTTTGCAAAATCCCGTTTACAATTATATAAACAAAAAAATAATGAGGGATAACCTTTAAAATGTGCAATGTACAGTCTGTATGTGGAATAGTGGTCAAGTATTCTGTAGACTGGCCCTCAGTCAGGATGTATCTGATGTTTTATCTCAGGATGTATCTCCAGTCTTATCTCATGATTAGACTAGAGTTAGACGTTTGTGGAAAAGAGCCGCAGAGGCAAAGTGCCATTTTCATCAGCTCGTATCCAAAGTACACGTGAATATGACTGGTGTCAAAGGTACACATGAATATGACTTACTGCTGGTGGACCTTGATCCCTTGGCAGAGGCCATGCTCGTCAGATTCCTCTGCTGTCACGTTCCTTCCCATCCCTGCTTTTCTGTGCTGTTTGGAAAGAGGTCACTGTGTCCGGCCCACATTTTAGGAGTGGGAAGTTTTGCTCCTCATCCTTGAGGGCAGGAAGCTCTCAAACCAGTCTACGTAGATTTTTTTTTTCAGGGCAGTATTTGTCTATTCTCCCACCTATTTTTTTGGTCATTTATTTATATCAGTATGGATTCATAGATATTTATACTTTGGGTTATGATCCAAATTGACTTCATTCTGTTGCTCAGATTGCTCCAGCTTTGGTCATTGGAGCTCTTCATTTGGCTCTTGTGTCCCTTTGACATACTCCATCACTGCCAGAGTTTTGTTTTTGTTTTAGCCCTTCCTCCTCTCTACTTCTGCAGGATGCTCCAGGCTCATCTTGTATCTTTTCCGCCTCCATCACTTCAGTCATTTCTTCAAGGATTGCTGGTTCCTTTTATTGTTGAACAGTATCAGGATCAAGATCTGGACTATAGGGGTGTGTGTTCCTATGGGCTGCTGTTGCTTCTAGACTCTCAGCTGACAGCAAATAAATATTTTGTGTATACTAACTTATGTGTATGTACATATCTATAAGTATTTCTATATATAGCCACGTATTATGTTAAACATGAGTTCATACTGATGCCTCCAGCCTTAATCTAGTACCATGTGGATCATTCTAGACTCTTCCCCTTGCTTGTTCTTCCATTCTCTTGGATCCCACCATCTGTCATTTGTTTACTTAATTGTTCAATTCCAATGTACATACATAGGAGTATCAGAATAGTTAACTCATACTCCCATGGGAAACAACTTTATCAACTAGATTGCAGTGGTTAGGCCAGGCGCAGTGTTAGGCTGGGCACAGTGGCTCATGCCTATAATCCTAGCACTTTGGGAGGCTGCGGTAGGTGGATCACCTAAGGTCAGGTGTTTGAGACCAGCCTGTCCAACATGGTGAAACTCCATCTCTACTAAAAATGCAAAAATCAGTAGAGCGTGATGGCGGGCACCTATAATCCCAGCTACTCGGGAGGCTGAGGTGGGAGAACTGCTTGAACCTAGGAGGTGAAGGTTGCAGTGAGCTGAGATCCTGCCACTGCATTCCAGCCTGGGAGACAGAGCTAAACTCCATCTCAAAAAAAAAAAAAAAAGATTACAGTGGTTATATGTGACTTCTTTTTTGCCTTTAGTCTTATTGACTCCATTTATTTCCAAAGTTACTTAGGGAGGGTCCATGCCTGTAATCCCAGCACTTTCGGAGGCTGAGGCAGGAGGATCCCCTGAGCTGAGGATTTTGAGACCAGCCCGGCCAACCTCGTCTCTATTAAAAATACAAAAAAATTAGTCGGGTGTGGTGGCACATGCCTGTAATCCCAGCTACTGGGTAGGGAGGTTGAGGTGGAGACTCGCTGGAACCCGAGAGATGAAGGTTGCAGCAAGCCAAGATCGCGCCACTGCACTCCAGCCTGGACGATAGAGTGAGACTCCATCTCAGAAAAGAAAAATCTTTTTGAATGGAATGAAAATGAAAATACAGCATATCAAAATCTGTTGGATGTCACGAAAGCTATAATCGGAGGAAAATTTTATAACACTATACCTAAAAATTTTTAAGCGTATAAATCACTGAACTCTGCTTCTACCTTAGGAAACTAGAAAAAGGAAAGCAAATTAAACTAAAAGATGCAAAAGAAAGGAAACAAAGCTCAAAGCAGAAATTAATGAAAACAGAAAAATGGGAAAAAACTGATTAAGCTGACTTTTTGAGGCAGTCAGTAAAATAGACAAGCTTCTAGCCAGATTGATTAGGAAAAAGTGAAAAAAATAAAACATTTTTGATAACAGTATCAAAAATGAAAAATGTGGCATCACTGCTGAGTCTGTTGCTCTTAAGAAGATATAAAGCAATAGTATGGTATAATAACTTATGCCAGTAACTGTGATTAATTTTATATGAAATGGACAAGTTCCTTGAAAGACGCAAACCATTCATACTCACATAAGAAGAAATTTTTAGAACCTGTTGAGCTCTGTATCTATTAAACAGATTTGATATGTAATTGAAAACCTTCCCACAAAGAAACGACATGCCCATCTGGCTTCACTGGAGACTCTGCCACACATTTAAGGACGAAATAATAGCAGTTCTGTATAAACTCACTCAGAAATTTGAGAGGAGGGAATACCTCTCATTTTGTTGTGCCAGTATTACCCTGATAGCAAAACCAAAGATATTACAGGAAGAAAATAGATGCAAAAATGAATATGAATATAGATGTAAAAATTCTTAATAAAATTGTAGCAAATCACATTTGAGAATATATAAAAAGGACAGTACATTGTGACCAGTTGGCATTGGTACAAGAAATACATAATTGATTTAAGATTAGAAAATTAATTGATAGAACCCAACTATTATCAAACTAAACAAGAGAAACCATGTGATCATTTCACTAGATACAGTAAAAGTATTTTACAAAATCCAACATTCATTCCAGATTTTAAAAATAACTTGGCAAACTCAGAATACAGAGGAACTTCCTCAACCTTACAAAAGACATTCATGAAAAAGTTACAGTCAACATCACCCTTAGTGGTAAAAGACTGGATACTTTCCTAAGATTAGGAACAAGTCACAGACATTCACTCTTACTGTGTTCAGTGATATACTGCAGGTTCTTCCCAGTGCAATTGAGCAAGAAAAATAAAAGAATCTAGTTTAAAAAGAAAGAAGAAAATGTTTATTCACTGTTGACATGATCATCTGTACAGAAAACTTAATCTGCAAGAACAAAAAGGAATCAGATATAATAAGTGAATTTATCAAGGTTACAAATCAAACTATAAAAACTAATTTTTTTTTGTATTAGCAACAAAAAATTGGTAATTATATTTTGTTAGCATTATAAATATGAAATGCTTAGGGTGACACCTAATATGTGCAAGATTTGTACACTAAAAACTACGCAATGTTGCTGAAAGGAAGTAGACCCAACTAGATAGAAAGATACATTTTGCTACAGATCAGAAGATACTAGTTTTCCTCATACTTTCTATAGATACAACATAACTGCAATCAAAATCCCAGCAGGTTATTTTATAGAAATTTAGAAGCTGATTCTGAAATTCATATAGAAATGCATAGGGTGCAGTTGCTTACACCTGTAATCCAAGCACTTTGGGAGGCTAAGGCGGGTGGATCACCTGAGGTCGTGAGTTTGAGACCAGCCTGACCAACATGGAGAAACCCCGTCTCTGCTAAAAATACAAAAATTAGCCGGGCATGGTGGCGTGTGCCTGTAGTCTCAGATACTCCAGAGACTGAGGCAGGAGAATTGCTTGAACCCAGGAGGTAGAGGTTGCAGTGAGCCAAGATTGCGCCCTTGCGCTCCAGCCTAGGCAACAAGAGCGAAACTTCATCTCAAAAAAAAAAAAAAGGAAAGAAAGGCAAACTATCTAGAATAATTAAAACAACTTCCAAAATGAAAAGCAAAGTTTGGGGACTAACAGTACCCGGTGGCAGACCTGGTGCATTTGAGAGGTAGTGCCTGAGTTGTCTAAACGGACAAGGAGGTCAGTGATCGTATTGGAACTCATGGTGGAAGGATGGGCTAAGAATGGAAAGCAGGTGCACAGGGAAAGTGGCTGGTCAGGGTTGCTCTCGGGCTGTGGTGGATGCTTTTTAGCTTTTCAGAAGTTCACTGATGCGCTATTAAACTTTTCAAAAAGATTGAAGCTGTGCAACCAGGTCACTTGTTTCCTCTCAAACAAGAAATTTTAAAAATTCAAGTTTCTTTTCCTTTTTTTGAGAGTTTTGTTCTGTCGCCCAGGCTGTAGTGCAGTGGCATGATCTCGGCTCACTGCAACCTCTGACTCCTGGGTTCAAATGATTCTCCTGCCTCAGCCTCCCAAGTACCTGGGATTATAGGTGCATGTCACCACGCCTGACTAATTTTTGTACTTTTAGTAGAGATTGGGTTTTGCTGTATTGGCCAGGCTGGTCTTGAACTCTTGACCTCAAAGGATGTGCCCTCCTCAACCTTCCAAAGCGCTGGCATTCCTAGCAGTCTCAAGCATTTAAATAAATAGTTATGTGGAGATTTAAATGATAGAAAGGGGATTTAAGTGACAGAAAGTGTGTTTCCTCTAAGGAGGTGGTTCCCCTGCTTGTGAGTAGAGTGAGTGTAGATTGGATTTGTGGCCCCACAATCTGTCTGGGACTTGGAGAAAGTTTCCGATTGACCTGCAGTGTCTCTTCACGTTGGGTCTCATTGCCGGCTGTGCCCTCTCCTGGTGCTTGAGTCTTTTTTATTTCCCCTTGAGTTAGCACAGTTAGAATCTATGGAATGGCCTCTTCTTGGGGATTCCGGTACTGATACCAGCTGGGGCATTGGGGAACAAGGAAGCAAGTGTCCACCACGGCGGCACTCTGCCTCAGTTCTGCAGACTGTTGAAGTGTGGGAGCACGTGCGTGAGGTCCTGTGGCTTCTGTGAGCCAGCACTGTGGGTGTAGTGGCACCAGGGTTAGGAGCAGCCACACAGCCACTGGTCCCTCCCTGTCACCACCTGGGGGCGGGGAGGAGGTGGTGTTGGTTCTGATTTCTAACAGCAGAGGCTGCTTTTGCCTGACCTTGAACTTCATGAAAGGAAACTGTACTATGTGCATTCAGTTGTGTCTGGTTTTTTTGGAGACAGGGTGTCACTCTGTCACCCAGGCTGGAATGCAGTGGCGTAATCCTAGTTCACTGCAGCCTTGACCTCCTGGGCTCAAGCAATCCTCCCTCCTCATCCTCCCTTGTAGCTGGGACCACAAACACGCGCCACCACACCCGGCTGATTTTCTTACTTATCGATAGTTTTTAATATAGTCTGGATGTGGTCCTTTGTCAGAATACACACACACACACACGCGTTTTACATGTTCAGTGTAGCAAGCATCTCCCACTTAGGATGGGTTTTTTTTTTTTAACTTAATGGTTTCTTGATAAACAGACATTCTTAATTTTACTATAGTCCAATTTGTTAATTTTTTTCTTGGTGCTGTTTTTTTGCGTGTGTGTCCAATAAAGATCTGTGCCTACTCTGAGGCCACAAAGATTTTCTTTTACATTTCTTTCCAAAAGCTTTATTTTTTTTAAATTTTATGTATTATTATTATTTTTTGAGATGGAGTCTCACTCTGTAGCCCAGGCTGGAGTGCAGTGGTGCGGTCTTGGCTCACTGCAACCTCCACCTCCCGGGTCCTGGTTCAAGCAATTCTCCTACCTCAGCCTCCCAAGTAGCTGGGATTACAGGCATGAGCCACCATGCCCAGCTAATTTTTGTATTTTTTTAATAGAGACGGGGTTTCACCATGTTGGCCAGTCTGGTCTTGAACTCCTGACCTCATGATCCACCCTCCTCGGCCGCCCAAAATGCGGGGATTACAGGCGTGAGCCACCGCGCCCAGCCTCAAAAGCTTTGTTATTTTGCTTTTAACATTTAGACCTATAGTGTGTCTAGAATTAAGTTGTATGTATGGGATTGGATGAGCTAGAGGGCAAGGTTCATTTTTTTCACAACTTGACCCTTGAACAACTCAGGGTTTAGGGGCAGTGACCCCCACCAGGTGGTTAAAAACCCACGTCTTACTTTTGCCGCTTCCTTCTCTTAATTATGAACAGCCTGCTGCTGATGGGAAGCCTTCAGATAACATCACAGTCACTTCACATGTATTTTGCATGCTATTGCAATATCTGCTGTACTCTGCCTGTCAAGTCAGCTAGAGAAAAGAAAATGGTATTAAGAAAATCATCAGGAAAATATATTTACTGTCATTATGTGGAAGTGAACCATCCTAAAGATCTTCATCCTCATCACCTGTGCATCAAGTAGGCTGAGGAGAAGAAAGAGAAAGGGGGTTGGTTGTGCTGTCTCAGGGGAGGCAGAGGAGGAAGAAAACCCATGTATAAGTGACCCTCTTAGCTCAGATCAGTGTTTTTCAAGGATGGACTGTATACCTGGTACACATACCACTGTTTTCAGAAGTCAGGTGTGAACAGGATTACTCCCAAGCACTGCCCTGTGCCTCGGCTGTGCATGTTCTATGCGTGCAGTCCCACATCCTTCCCCAGTGACTGCCAGCAGGTGTCGCCTTTGTGAGTCTCAGACGTGGGGCTGAGAGTGAGGACAAAGCAGGTCCTATGTCCTATTCACCCTCCCAGTCCTCAGGTCCCACGGTCCCGCCATGCTTGGCTTATACCTGCCCTGGCCCCACGTGAAGTGGGGATGTCTGTCTCAGGCTGGCGTGGGACCTGAGGACTGGCTGGTGGGCATGCTCCCTGCTGCATCGGAGGCTAGCCAGGCTTTGCTGCAACCCAGGGGCCAGGTAGCAGGAGCACTGGGGCATGGGGTTGGCTGCCTGGGGGCAGTTCACGGGTGCCACAAAGTCCATCTTCATTCTGTCCTGCCACTCAACGGTGATGGGCTTGGTGGTTGGTGTGATCAGACGTTTTCCAAATCAGCAGTGTTGCTTCTCCCCTTCCCTTCTCACAGTGTGGCACCTTCCTGTCTAAGCTGGAGTCGTCCCGATGATCCACTGACATCAGTCCACCTCAGCGAGGAAGCAGACAGCGATGTCCCAGACACAGGACTACGAGTGCAGGAGCCATAATGTCGACCTGCCAGAGGCAAGGATTCCAGGGTCAAGCACTCGGTAAGGAGCCAACCGACCTATGGAGCCGCCTGGGCCACAGGAGTGGGTGGAACAAGTCCTTCTTGCACACAGAGCAGTGTGTGTGCAAGATTCTCCGTGCAGTCACTGACTCTTTTCAAAGCCCAGATGGATGGCCGGTGCCACCTGTGCACGGTGCTGCCCTCAGGGCTCTGGCCCACGATCCTGCAGTTGTGGGTGGCCATGATTCATGGTTTTTAGTTTTCTAATTTTTGACTTTCCAATTTATTTATTTATTTATTTATGAGACAGGGTCTCTCACTCTGTTGCCCAGGCTGGAGTGCAGTGGTGCGATCATAGCTCTCTGCAGCCTTGAATTCCTGGGCTCAAGCAGTCCTCCTACCTCAGCCTCCCAGCTAGTTGGGACTGCAGTCATGCACCACCACATCTAACTGATTTTTAATTTTTTGTAAAGATAAGGTCTCTATGTCTTGCCCAGGCTGGTCTTAAACTTCTGGGTTCAAGTAATCCTTTTGGAAGGCCAAGGCCTCCCAAAGTGCTAGGCTCACAGACGTAAGCCACTGCTCAGCCCTAATTTGTAGGCTTTTGTTTGGAAATAATTTCATGCTTCTAGAAAAGTTGTAAGAATAAGAACAGTCCCATGAGTACTCAAGTGCCCTCGCCCCAGAGACCCTGTGGCTAGCATTGCTCCTGTCACCGCTGAATACTTTGGGGTGGCTTGTGGCCTGAGACCATGTGCTCCTTCAGGATGTCTTCCAGGTAGCTCAGGACGCTTGTTACCAAGAGTAAATCTGGCCCCGTTCCATCTCAGCCAGCGTCCCATGCCTCCAGTTTGGCTCTGCCCCAACGGCCTTTCTCTCCTTAGTCTTTTTTAATCTGGAAGAATTCCACACCTTTTGTCACATTGATATTTTTAAGGTAATAGTCACCCTATTTAAAATAGATCATTCCAGCCTGGGCAACCTAGTGAGACCCAATCTCTAAAAAATATACAAAAATTAGCCAGGCGTGGTGGCAGGTGCCTATGGTCTCAACTGCTTGGGAGGCTGACATGAGGAGATCTCTTGAACCCGAGGGGTTGAGGCTGCAGTGAGCTGAGATCACACCACTGCACTCCAGCCTGAGTGACAGAGTGAGACTCCGTGTCACAGTAAATAAATAAAATAGAGTTCCTTGGTTTGGGTTTGTCTGACAGTTTTTCAGGAGGATACTACACAGGTGGTATTAGGTCCTCCTGGGCCCTGCATCTGCAGACACTGCTGTCCATCTGTCCCTCACCTGGCAGCATGACCTCTGACCCCGATGGAAGCCTCATCTATGCTCTCCTCGGTTCAGCTGCTGCCTCTGGCCCCAGTTCCCTGTCTGGTGCTTTGTCCCTCTCTATATGGTTGGTCTTTCCAGGACTCAGCGTAACCTTGTTTCCCAGAGCCCACGCACCTTCCATACTTGCGATCAGCACTCAACCTTGATCTGAGCAGGAGTACTGCTCTCTTGTTGTATATTCATTCATTCATTTGTTGGTTGGTGTGGGCTCTGAGCTCTGTTGGGTTTTTTCAGGGTTTTTGTTGCTCTTCCCTTTCACTGGCTTGGTGCACATGTGCCCAGGTAGGCCCCTGAGCGTCTCACTGGCTCCTGTGTCCTTGATGTCCTCATTCCTCTGAGTGCTTCCTTCCTCCTGGCACAACTGCCCTGCACAGCCCTGGAATCAGCTGTTTGTCTGGGAGTTCTGGTTTCTTTTAGGGACTACTGACCAGTCTTAGAGAACAAGGTCTGGGTTCTTAGAATACTCAGTACTACTGCAGTGTTTGCTTTTTGGCCTCTGAAGCACATAGAACTAGACAATTATGCAGGAGTGTGCACATGTACACACAAAGGTACACAACGACACATGCTCACCTCCAGGCAAACACACACACACACATAGGTTCACAAGCTTACATGCACGCCTCCACGCACACATGCACACACAGGTACACAAGTGCGCACACACACTTCCACGCACACTCACACAGGTACACAAGTGCTCACACATGTCTACACCCATGTGCGTACATGAGCAAGCATGCGTGGCTACACACACACACACGTAGACAAGCGTGCACGCACGCCCTCATACATGCACACAGGTACATGAGTGCATACACATGTCTCCACACATACGGGAGTACATGAGCATGCATACATGCCTCCACACACACAGATACACAAACATACACACATCCACGCACATGAAACAAGTACACGAACATATACATGCCTCTACACACAAGTACACAAGCACACACACCTCCACACACATGCACACAGGTGCACAAGCATGCACGCACGCCTCCACACACACGCATCCTAGAAATGCCGAGCGCACATGGTGCTCCAGTCCCGTCCCTCCCACAGGGAGTTGCTCTGTGGTCTCCTCTTCCGTCACGTCTCTTCTTTCCTGGCTCCCAAGAACACCAGCACGTTTACTCACTTGCTCATATGATAATTTGTCTAAAATTGTTTCAGAATTACTTCACCCATTCCACTACAAAAATATATGCACTAAAAAAAGTCAGGGTTCATTTGCATTCCCTTACATGCACATTTTTTTCAGGAATGCGGAACAGAGACAGCCTGTGTTCATGAGTTGTTTGGATTAGCTCTTTCGCTTTTCTTCATTATGATTCTGACATCCATTGGTTCATTACTTTCAGTTAGAGATTTTTCCTCTACCTTCCCATTCTTCCTGCTATAATTTCATCTTTTAAATATATAGGCCATCCACATGCCCCCAAAGCCCCAACCATACACAGGCACATTCAGCCCCATGCCCTTTCTGCACCCACCTACCTGCTGCAGGCAGAAACTTATCTTGTTTTCAGTTTAATCTCCCAGGTTTCTGTTTGTAAGAATAAACAGATGTTGGTATGTTTTCTTATTTTCCTTCTTTCTTACACAAATGATATCATGGTGTATGTGTTCTTTGCACAATTTGCTTTTTCCACTTTAAACATCTCCTCAACGTCACTTCCTCTCAGACCATCTAGATTGTCCTCCTCTTTTGAAGCTTCCTGGGCCTCTGTTGTGTGTGTGCCCCAGTCTTGTGTTGGCCATGTGGGTAATTTTGAATATTCTGCAATTACAAGTAATGTTGCAGTCTGCTTGTGTAATTCTGTGTTTTGGGAGGTGTCTCTGCTGGTGAATTTCTGATGAGGGACTGCTAGGTCAAAGGTTGCCTTTGCCTGATGCTCGTGCTACCTTTGGGGTTCCTGTGAGCAGCACCAACCTCGGCCATCGGGGCCTGTTGACCGCTACCCCTGCCAGAACCCTGGGCGTGTGCCTGGGGTTTCTGGGCAGCTTGGGCTTTGGGGCCCTTATGATCGCTGAAGTAGGCACCCTCCATGTGTTACTGTATGCTTTGTGAATTGCCTAATCTTATCTTTTGCCCATTTTTCTATAGTTTTTTTTATCTTTTCGTGCTCAAATTTGTATATTAAAGACATGAACTTTGTAATTTATATTGTAAATGTTCCACTAAATGTGTCCAAAAAGCCGAAATCTGTTGTAATTTATTTGTAGTGGTTTTTGCATGTAAAAGGTTTTTGAATCTTTGTATAGTCACTTTGGCCATGGAGGCTGCCTGTGTCTGTGAGGGGCACCACATCTTCTCTCATGTCCTGAGCTCTGTAAGGAGCTGGGTCTGCTTCTGCCCGTCCGTCTGGCCCTGCTGGCTTCCTGTCCTGTGCCCAGCCACACCTGCCTCATCGAGGGTCTTTTCTGCTCCTTCCCAGCCTCCCTGTGGTTCATGTTTCCTCACGTGGCACCTCAGTAGCCCTCCACTGACACCCACGGTTGGGTTCCAGGTTTCTCCTTTACACACAGTGCAGAGGGCCCTGCAGCTGTCCAGCCTTTGAGGCTATGTCGGGCGCCCTCTGGACTTCCCTGGGCTGCTCATTCCCTTGTAGGAATGGGCCACATTTGCTTATTCATGCATCAGGTGAGGGACATTTGGTCTCTTGCCACTTTTTTGCTATGATGAGTCATGCTGCCATGAACATTGGTGTGCAGATTTCTGTGTGAACACATTTTTATTACCTGGTTGTGGAATTGCTGGGTCAGGTGGTGACTGTGTTTAACATTTATTATTATCATTATTGAGAAAGGTTGGTGCTTGTCAGGCTGGAGTGCAGAGGTATAGTCATGGCTTACTGCAGCCTCCAACTCCCACCTCAACTTCCCAAAGTGCCAAGATTACAGCCACCACACCCGGCCTGTTTAACTTTTTTTTTTTTTTTTTTTTTTTCCCAGGCAAATCCTCACTCTGTTGCACAGACTGGAGTGCAGTGGCACCATCTTGGCTGCAACCGCTGCTTCCCAGATTCAAGTGATTCCCAGGCCTCAGCCTCCCAAGTAGCTGGGACTATAGGTGCGTGGCACCACACTCGGCTGATTTTTGTATGTTTAACTTTTTTTTTTTTTGACAGAGTTTTGCTCTTGTTGCCCAGGCTGGCACGATCTTGGCTCACCAAAACCTCCACCTCCTGGGTTCAAGCGATTCTCCTGCCTCAGCCTCCAGAGTACCTGGGATTACAGGCGCATGCCACCGCACTCAGCTAATTTTGTATTTTTAGTAGAGACCAGGTTTCTCCGTGTTGCTCAGGCTGGTCTTGAACTCCTGACCTCAGGTGATCTACCTGCCTCAGCCTCCCAACGTCCTGGGATTACAGATGTTAGCCACTGCTCCCAGCCAGTATGTTTAACTTTTTGAAGAACCACCAAACTTTCTTCCACAATGGCCACACCATTTAATGTTCCCGCTCCCACCAGCAATGTATAAAGGTTCCAGTTTCTCCACATCCTTAACAACACTTGTTATTATGGTTTTTGCGTTATTATTATTGCCATTCCAGTGGGTTTGAGATGGTGTCTCTTGTGGCTTTCATTTGCATTTCTCCTATGGCTAATGATGATGAGCATCTTTTTATGTAGATGGGCTATGTGTATATCTTCTTTGGAGATGTGTCTGTTCAGGTACCTATTTTTGAACTGTTTTTTTGTTGTTTTTTTCTTTGAGATGGATTCCCACTCTGTCGCCCAGGCTGGAGTGCAAAAGCACGATCTCAGCTCACTGCAACCTCCACCTCCCAGGTTCAAGCGATTCTCTGCCTCAGCCTCCCGAGTAGCTGGGACTGCAGGTGCCTGCCACCATGCCCAGCTAATTTTTGTATTTTTAGTAGAGACAGGTTTTCTCCATGTTGTCCAGGCTGGTCTCAAACTCCTGACTTTGGTGATCCACCCACCTTGGCCTCCCAAAGTGCTGGGATTACAGATGAGAGCCACTGTGCCCAGACTATCTTTTTTTTCTTTTCTTTTTGAGACAAGATCTCACTCTGTCAACCATACCTGGAGTGCGGTAGATCAGGGCTCATTGCAGTCTCTACCTCCTAGGCTCCTACCCTTTTGTTATTGAATTAGGAGAGTCCTTTATCTGAGTCCCTCATCAGGTAGATGATTTGCAGGTGTTTTCTCCCATCCTGCGGCTGTGTTTTTACTCTCTTAGTGGTGGCCACAAAAGTTTTAATTTCGATGCAGTCTAGTTTTCCATTGTTTATCTTAGTGTGTGTGCTTTTGGTGTCATAGCTCATATTCCATTGCCATATCCGAGGTCATGTAGCGTCGCCCTGTCTATTCTAAGAGTGTTATCATTTTAGCTCTTACCTTGAGACCTTTGATCTCCTTTGGATTAATGCTTGTGTGTGGCGTCAGGTAGGGGCTGGCTGCATTTGTTTGCAGGTAGACGTCCATCTGCACAATTGGTGAAGAGACTCTCCTTTCCCCATTGACTGGGCTCCACACCCTTGTATAAGTCTGCAGGGTAGGGAATGTTCTTGTTCACACTTGTGTCCTTAGAACCTGGTAAACTGTCTGGCATGCACGTGGCACTCATTACATTCATCAGAAAAGGCTTATGTGGGCAGATCATTGTCTGCAAACAGACACCTCCAAGAAACAGGAGCTGCAGGAAGGTTGCTTCTGCCTTGATGGCAGCACTCTGGGGGTTTCCCCTGCCCTCAGTCCCTTGGGGAATCATAGACATCTTGCGTCCCCCCACCTCTGTCACCAAATGACTTATTCTCTCTTCTCAATTCATTTTACATACTGTTGCCAAATAAATCTTCCTCAGACACCCCTCAAATTGCATCCATGGATTGCTGCTGACCCTCTGTGGTAGAGGGTCAAGGTACGAGTTCCTTGACCCACATGATGCTGTCCTCCCCACCTTGCCCTATGCAGAGCCAGCCTGCAGGGCTACCAGTTGCACCCCCTCCATCCTTGCAGTCCAGCTCCAGCCAGTCTGTGGGACCCCCGAGGCCAGGCCATCCTCTGCATTCTGAAGCCTGTGACTTGTTCTGGGCAGTGGCTCCCCAAGGCCTAGCGTCCTCCATGCTCCTGTCGCCCTCAGGTTCCCTGAAGGTCTGGGCTCAATGCTGTCCCCTAGGAGGTGCCCAGAGTATTCTGAGGAAGCTGGTGTTTTGCCCACACGCATGCAGAGTGCACTAAAAAGGGAACAAAATGCTATTCTTTGTTGAGAGAGAATTATCCCATTACATTCGTTTGAAAATGCTTTTTAAACAAAAATAACAATTGGTATTGCTTCTTTTAGGGCATAGAATGTTCGATTCTCTGCTTTTGAGCTTCTCTGTGCTCAGAAAATCTATTTTGGGAGCATCTCAACTTCGTTCTGCTAAAATCTAACATAAGCAAGGAGAGAACAGGAGAGCAGGCAGTGCCCTCCGGAGGAATGAGGCAACGCCACCATCCAGGGGAAGCCGCCAGCCGCACTGGCACGTGGGGCCTGTGCCTTCTGGGCAGGGAGGCTGTGCTGATGCTGAGGGCACCTCACTGCTTACCACGTTTGAACTGGGTCCACGTGGTCCTGTCCTCAGTGTGCGCCCCGAGTTCTGACCCCAAACCTGATACAACCCTGCCCTTCCAGGTGCTCAGGCCAAAAACCTTGCCCTTCCTTGCTCCGCTCCCCAGCCCCTCACCTCTATTCTGGCACACGCCCTGTCCCCCAACACCAATAGCCTCGGGAGCCTTCATCCTGCTCCCTGTGGACCAGCCAGGAGGGTCCATTTATCTGAATTAGGTTGGGTGAGCCCAGACCTCAGGCCTTTCCTGGTGGCCTTGCTGCCCCCGCACCCCCTCAGGCCCGGAGAGGAGCTTCCTGCAGGTGTCTGCTTGCAGGCACCTTCTCGGGGTTTCCTTGGGTGCCCTCAGGCTGGTGCATCTGCTGTTGTCCTCTTCAGCATCCCAGCAGGTGCCCCTCACACTCTCCACCCTCCCCTGCCAGGTCTGTGCTCACGGGGGCACAGAGCCCCTATCCATCAGGCCCCAGTCTCCCTCCAGCTGGGGATAGGAGGTGTCTGCACGGGGAAGGTGCCTGCTGGGTGACCATGAGCCTCTGGCCTTGCACCTGAGGCCTACACAGCTGCCTGGCTCTGGGAGGTCATGGAGCAAAAGTGACAGAGCCTGGCCAGGTTCAGGAGTAGAGAGGGGATGGGGGCTTTGCCAGGAATTGCCCCACTCCAGGGCCAGTGCCAGCTGTGGAAGGTGTCAAGGGTACAGTGACCAGGTCGCAGTTTTGGGATTTCCTTCTATTTTCAGCATGGAGAATGGTCTGGACGGGGCAGAGCAGCAGCCCAAGGGAGCAAGGGTGAGGGCTGAGGGTCAAGGTGACCCACCCTCTGGCTGGGCCCTGAGGGTGCTGACAAGGCTCACTGCCAGGGACCAGCAGGAGACAAGCCTCGGCCCTGGCTGGGGTCTCCATGCTGGCTCCGTGCCCAGGCAGGGCTGGGCAGCAGGTTGGGTTTGGTGGGGACAGGAGTGTTTCTGGAGCTGAAGGAGACCCCTTGGCCCATGCTGAGGCGTCACATGGTGACCGCTGCTGCCCCAGCCTTCTGCAGACTGGCCTTGCAGTCACTTGTGCTAAGCTGTTCTCGATTGCTATAAACACCTGATGGTAGGTGTCTTATGAAGAAAACACGTTTAATTATGAAGAAAACACGTTTAATTGGGTCATGGTTCTGCAGGCTGTGGAGGAAGCATGGCGCTGGCATCTGCTCAGCTTCTGGGGAAGCTCCGGAAGCTTCTGATCATGGTAAAGCAGGAGCAAGAGCCAGGGAAGACACCACACACTTAAAACAACGTGCTCTCACAACAACTCACTCTCACTTGAGAGGACAGCATTGAGCCATGAGGGGCCTGCTCCTGACCCAAGCACTTCCCACCGGGCCCCACCTCCAACCCTGGGGATCACATCTCAACCTGAGGTTTGGGGACGAGTATCCAAACTATCATCACCAGTGGTGAGAAAACACAAGTGACCTGTAAGGGCTGCTATACAAGGTCACTGGACGTGGCCGTGTCCTGATGACAGTGTTGGTGGCATCTTCTGTCAGGCCCTGTCCGGAAGCCTTCTCTGACCTCTGTCCCATGTGCCACGTGTTATCCCTGATGACCTCACCAGGCTGGCCCTGTGTTCTGCAGGATGACAGGCGAGAAACTCCCGGTGGTCTCATGTCAGTTGGGAGCATGGAGGGCTAGAAGTTGGCACCAGGGTCAGGGCCTTGTGGGCCCAGGCCCCAAGGCAGCAGTGATGTGTTGTTCCCCTCTTGTGGGTGGGGCTCCCATGTGGCTCAGCCTTTGTAGTTTCCTCATGCATCTTTGTGTCTCTCAGCCTGCAGCCCTTGTCTCTTCCTTTTCCCAAGGCTTCTGGAGGAGCTAGGGCCTGGCCTGAGCCCCCACCTCACAGATGTTTGGGTTGTGCCAGGGGCTGCTGATTCACACCAGAGGAAGAGCCGCAGGAGGCCTCTAGCTTGTCTTGGGTGTCTCTGCCACAGGTCATAGAGATGGACCTGGCTTCAGGTGCCTGAGTAGGATGGCGGTGTGTGCCAGCACATGTGGGAGCTGCCCTCTGCCCTGCGAACCAGCCCCTACCGGAACCTGGTTGCCCCTGGATTATGGGGTCATGGGAATCCCTAGAGTCAGAGGGCCTAGCTGGGGAGGTGGTGAGCTCTCCTGTGTTTTAGTAAAGCTTCCTCATGGTCACCAAGTCAGTGCCCTCAAGAAGAGGAGTTGGAGCTCTGCCCCACCCTGTTAGTGTGGGAGGAGTTCACCCTCCCAGGAGGCTTCCTGCCGCCCTGCTCTGGGCGCTCCTGTCCCCGAACCCTGCTGGCCCATGACTCCCTGTCCCAGGGTCGGCCCTGACAGGACAGGCCGCAGGGAGGAGCAGCTGCTGGCTGTAAAATGAGGCCGACTGTGCTGCTTGTATCATTTATGGAGTATAGAATTAACATTTTAAGGCCGGGCACGGTGGCTCAAGCCTGTAATCCCAGCACTTTGGGAGGCTGAGGCGGGTGGATCACGAGGTCAAGAGATCGAGACCATCCTGGTCAACATGGTGAAACCCCATCTCTACTAAATAATACAAAAAATTAGCGGGGCATGGTGCCGTGTGCCTGTAATCCCAGCTACTCAGGAGGCTGAGGCAGGAGAATTGCCTGAACCCAGGAGGCAGAGGTTGTGGTGAGTCGAGATGGCACCATTGCACTCCTGCCTGGGTCACAAGAGCAAAACTCTGTCTCAAAAAAAAAAAAAAAAAATTAACATTTTAAAATGTGGAGACTACTTACTCTTTTAAAGTAAACTTATTTTAGAAGTTTTAGGTTTACGTGGAAATGGCCCAGGCAGCATGGAGGCTCCGTGTCCCCAGGGTCCTCTGGCCACTGACACCTTCGCCATCACACTGCCAGCACCTTTACAGTTGACGAGCCCTGCAGTGATTGTTATTAACTGAATCCAGCTGTATTCAGGGTCTTAGGGTTGCACCTGATGTCTTTTTTCTGCCCCCGGGTCCTGCATGACATTGATCCTGGCATCCCCATAGCTCCTCTGGACTCAGCCTCTCCTGGCATTTGGTGACCTGCATGGCCTGGAAGAGGGCTGGCCCAGCGTTGCATAGTGCAATCCTTGCTTGGATATGCCTGACTGTTACCACAATTCGCTGGGAGGACCACAGAGGCGACGTGCCTCTCCCATCTCACAGTGTGGTGAGCACACACAAGTCCTGCCCACGGTGGCTGTGGCCTTGCTCTCTGCGTCCCTATGCTCCCTTTGGCTGCAAGTCTGACCCTCACTGGGTTTGACAGAGATGGGCATGGGCATCAGGAGGCCAGCCTGGGTCCCCAGCCCTGCTGGGTCGTACCCTCCCCTTCATTGGGCCCTGGGTGGAGTTTCTCTAGATGGCTCAGTGAGAACCTGCCTTCCCCACCCAGTCTAGTCACTCCTCACTCCCGGCTCCCTGCAGTCCCCAAAGCTCTGTCCCTGCTGCATATGGCTGCTCTTCCCAGCTGCTGCTCTTCTCCGCTGCTGAGGGAGGCTCAGGGCCACCTCCTCCACAGCATGAGGCACATTGCTCTTTCTCTACAAACTTGTTAGCTCACACATGTGTGCAGAGAAGTGTTCGAGGAAGCGCAGGCTCACGCCTGGCCCATCAGGCAGGCAGCCTCTGGCATCACCGTTGGTTTTGTGCATCTATGAGTCTTGATGCACCCCATAGCTTGCAGGCTCCTGCCCAGTACCCTTGTGTGGCCTGTGTGCCCAGGACCCCTCGGGGCCACCCTGCTCTGTCTTCTTGGGTCTGTGCGCCCTCTCTCTTGTTCCTGCCAGGTCTTAAGTTGTAGGCTCAGGGCAGTGGCATCCAACACACATGTCCAGCCCGTGTCCATGCCAGTGATGTCACCAGCTCCTTCTACCCCAGCTGTTCCTGTGGGGCTGGGAGCACCCTTGCTGTTTTTTCCTTGGTGTCCCAAGCTCTGCATTTCCCTGATGGTGGTGGGTGCTCTCTTCTACCTGCAGAGACTGGCAGCTGATCTGTCTAAAAATGTTTCTTCTGGCCAAGTGCAGTGGCTCATGCCTGTAATCCCAGCACTTTGGGAGGCCGAGGCAGGCAGATCAAGAGTTCGAGACCAGCCTGGCTGACATGGTGAAACCCCATCTCTACTAAAAATACAAAAATTAGCTGAGTGTGGTGGCAGGTGCCTATAATCCCAGCTACTTGGGAGGCTGAGGCAGGAAAATCGCTTGAACCTGGGAGGCAGAGGTTGTAGTGAGCCAAGATTGCACCACTGCACTCCAGCCTGGACAACAGAGGGAGACTTCGTCTCAAAAAACAAAAAAAAAATGACTGTCCCTCACTCTTCCTCATGTGGACCCGGCAGGCCTTTCCTGTCCCACTCCCAGTCCTGCCTCTCCAGGCATCGCCCATGCTGCCAGGCCTTGTCCTCTGCCCGTCCTGTGCTCAGTCCCTCCGTTCTTCTGCATTCGCTTGTTCTTAAACCTGTGTAACATGTTAATTTCAGGGATTTATTTTTACGTTTTAGATTTTCTACTTCTTTTTTTTCTTATTGTCTTGTGTCACCTTAGAGGAAGATTTTCCACTTAATTCTTTATACATCCTGTACGTTTTCCTTCATCTGTAGAAACTCATTGTGTCATGAACGTCAGTCACAGGCAGTTTGCATTCTACGCGTGCTGGCTCTGAACCCGGGTCCCCTGAGGGTCTGCTGCTGTAGCCCCTTTCCTGCTCTCTTGGTTTTTGGCAGGTTCTTCCTTTCACTTGCCTGACTGTCATTTCTTATTTGAATCCTGTATTAGCCCATTTTCATGCTGCCCAAGACTGGACAATTTATAAAGAAAAGAGGTTTAATTGACTTATAGTTCCACATGGCTTGGGGGAGGCCCCAGGAAAGAGTCATGTGGAAGGGGATGCAAACAAGTCCTTCTTCACTTGGGGGCAGGAGAGAGAAGAATGAGAGCCCAATGAAGGGAAAGGCCCCTTATAAAACCATCAGATCTCATGAGAACTCACTATCACAAGAGCAGGATGGGGGAAGCCACCCCCATGATTCACTTATCTCTGCTCATTCCCTCCCATGACACATAGGGATTATGGGAACTACAATTCAAGATGAGATTTGGGTGGGGACATAGCCCATCCTGGTATATGACATGAGCATGCCGCTGTGTGGGGTGCTGAAGGCTGCTGTCCTGCAGAGCAGCCCAGGCTGGCCAGCGGCAGAGGGAACCCATCCTTGGGACACTCCTGCTTCTGAGCTATCACCCAGGCCCTTTTCCCTGGGCAGGCTCTGAGCCTGGTGTCAGCATGGGACCCGATGCCTGGAAGTGGGCATGGTACCAGAGTGTTCTGGCCACTGCTCCAGTTTGAAGCCCAGTGTCTGTGAATGAGCCACACTCAGAGGCAGCTTCTGAGGCTGTCACTGTGGGTTAGGGGAGCCTGGGACTGCTGCATGGGGCCTGGCCTCCTGGGGAGAGAACTGCCCCCCACACCGCAGCCACGGGAGGGAAGACACTTGGGGTGTCCCGGGCGTACCCTTTGGGGCAGAGGAGAGTGGATCCCATCACCAGCATGTGGCTCAGAGCCGGGAATGATTCTGGGCAGAGGGTTGAGCTGATTGTGTTTCCAGCAGTGTGAGAAATGTCATGGAAGAAGTCCCACTGTGGCCACTGCTGGGTATGAATCAGCCCGAGACCAGGCCTGGTGGCTCATGCCTGTAATCCCAACACTTTCGGAAGGCAAGACAGGTGGATCTCTTGAGGTCAGGAGTTCGAGGACCAGTTTGTGCAACATGGTGAAACCTCCTCCCTTCTAAAAATACAAAAAAATTAGCCATGGTGGCACACCTCTGTAATCCTAGCTACTTGGGGGATTGAGGCAGGATAATTGCTTAAACCTGGGAGGTGGAGGTTATGGTGAGCTGAGATCACACCGCTGCACTCCAGCCTCGGTGACAGAGCAAGACTCTGTCTCAAAAAAAAAAAAAAAATCTTCCCTGAGGCACAGGTAACAAGAGTGGAGAGCCTGGGTGGGCCATGGGGGTGGGGGCGGTGCAGGAATGCCCCATCGGCCCCTCAGGGAGAGCCAGGCTCCAGGGGGAAGGCAGGGCACCTACCCACCTCCTTTTAACACTTGCCATTTTTGTTTATTTGTGTGATTCTAGGATTCTCTTTCCCATTTAAACCGTGGGCCCTGTAAGGGCCCATGAGGGTTGAGATTTAAGGGCATGGTGTGTGCCTGGGACTATCACAACCAGTGCCGTCCTCAGAAGGCCCAAGCTGCAGTCCATGGCACCGCGGATGGGAGGTCCTGGCCCTCCCTAGAGTGCTGAGCTGTAGGAGTTCAAGGTGTACCATATTGGTATCCCTATGTTTCTAACAATGGGAGACATTGACACTTTGTATCATAGGCTGAGGTCAAGGTCTCCAGGGAGAGTTGCCCTGGAGCTAAGGGTGGGAGAGTAAACGAGGTGAAGCCAGTGCTGGGAACCCCTGGCTGGCCTCTCCAGGTTTTCTGTGAGCCGGTGCTAGGAACCACTGGCTGGCCCCCTCCAGGTTCTCTGTGGTTTGGTGATTTGGAATGTCCATGGCGAGAAGGAAGGAAGATGGAGGTGAGGCCCTCAGGAAGAAGAGTGAGTCTGCCATTGCATCTGGGGCTGGGACCTGCAGAGGCTTCTGGGTAGTCCCAGCCCTTCCTGCTGCAGGGTTTCCCTTAGTGGTCCTGTGGAAGCAGAGAGGGACACGGGGGCAATCGAGAGAGGGCATCCAAGCCCTTCAGAGACCTGGACGAATGGAAGGAGACACCTTGGCTCTGGGTGGAGACCAAAGTTCCACCGAGGTGTCTGGTTCTCCTAAAATCCATCCACAGGCTCAGTGCACAGCCAACAAAGAGGCCAGTGGGGCCGTGAATGGAAGTTGACAAGCCGATTCTAAATTTCACTGGGAAGAACCAAGGGTCAAGAATGGCCTCCACACATGCCTGAGGGAGGGAGGAGCAACTTTACAAAGCCTCGTAACTAAGACACTGCTCAGGCAGAGACAGAGACTGATGGATCAGCAAAGCCAATTGGGAGCTCAGACATGCTTATAGAAACTCAATTTTTTTTCTTTTTTGAGACAGAATCTTGCTTTCGTAAGTGCAGTGGCATGATCTTGGCTCACTACAACCTCTACCTCCCAGGTTCAAGTGATTCTTCTGCCTCTGCCTCCCAAGTAGCTGGGATTACAGGTGCTTGCCACCATGCCTGGCTAATTTTTTTTTTTTTTTTTTTTTTTTTTTTTTCTGAGATGGAGTTTCGCTCTTGTTACCCAGGCTGGAGTGCAATGGCGTGAACTCGGCTCACCACAACCTCCGCCTCCTGGGTTCAGGCAATTCTCCTGCCTCAGCCTCCCGAGTAGCTGGGATTACAGGCACGCACCACCATGCGCAGCTAATTTTTTGTATTTTTAGTAGAGACGGGGTTTCACCATGTTGACCAGGATGGTCTCGATCTCTTGACCTCGTGATCCACCCGCCTCGGCCTCCCAGCCTGGCTAATTTTTGTATTTTTAGTAGAAACAGGGTTTCACCATGTTAGCCAGACTGGTCTCAAATTCCTGATCTCAAGTGATCCACCTGCCTCAGCCTCCCAAAGTGCTGGGATTGCAGGCATGAGCCAGCACGCCCACCCAGAAACTCAATTTAAATTTAAGACAGAGCTGCCATTGTCACTGAGGAAATGGTGCTATTCAGCAGGCTACTGAGCCCTGTCTGTCCATATGGGAAAATGAAATTTTACACAGTAAACAAAAATCGGGTCAGGCAGATCAGTGACTTCCATGTAAAAAGCAACTTATAAGAGAATATCCGCGACCTCGAAGCAGGGAAGTTTTCTTTAAAAAGGTCGAAATAGAGGCCGAGTGTGGGGCTCATGCCTGTAATCTCATCACTTTGGGAGGCTGAGATAGGCAGATCACCTGAGGTCAGGAGTTTGAGACCAGCCTGGCCAACATGGTGAAACCCTATCTCTACTAAAACTACAAAAAATTAGCCAGGCATGGTGGCAAGCACCTGTATTCCCACTGAGGCAGGAGAATTGCTTGAACCCGGGAGGTGGAGGTTGCAGTGAGCCAAGATCATGCCACTGTACTGCAGCCTGGGCGACAAGAGTGAAACTCTGTCTCAAAAAAAAAAAAAAAAGTCAAAAGAGGAGAAATTGGCCAGACAGGGTGGCTCACGCCTGTAATCCCAGCACTTTGGGAGGCTGAGGCGGGTAGATCACCTGAGGTCAGGAGCTCGAGACCAGCCTGGCCAACATGGTATAACCCCACCTCTACTAAAAATACAAAGAATTAGCTGGGCGTAGTGGTAGGCACCTGTAATCCCAGCTACTTGGGAGGCTGAGGCAGGAGAATCACTTGAATCCAAGAGGCAGAGGTTGCAGTGAGCGGAGATCACACCACTGCACTTCAGCCTGGGCAACAGAGTGAAACTGTGTCTCAAAAAAAAAAAAACTAAAAAGAGTGTAGATACTTCATGGAAACATTGCCCACTAAATCTTTAAAACTTTAATATCCGACATTTAGAAAGATTCATTGCATGTCATGCTTGAAATATGTACTGTTTTATAGGAAGATAATGTGTGTTTTAAATTTTTTTCCCCAATGACAGTAGTAATCTTGTGAACATTGTGGAACACTTGGAAAATACAGAAAAACAGAAACCACTGTAACCTACCACCTCACAACAGCAGTGCTAACATGACAAATTCTTTATTGTGCAACTCTTACAATAGAATTTCAGCCAGCAAGGATAGACAGTGCGCTGGCCAGCTCAGTGGAGTGAGAGCAGGAAGTGTCCGTGATGGCGAAAGTCATGGGGGAAAGTGCAGGAGAATCCCCACGGGATCCTCATAGCTACAGGGACAGCACAGGATGCTACAGTAGGGAACCTGGGCTATGGGCAGACCCAACTGTGGTGCCATGTGCCCAGCAGGTGTCTCTTGAGCTGCACCCCCCCCCGCCCCGCCCCAGTGTGTGCATCAGTTCCTGCTGCAGTTTCAGGGTGGTGACATGCAGGGAATCTGGGTGAAGGCTGTTTTGTTTTTTTTTTTTAACTTTTTTGAAAATAATGAAATTATAAAACAAAAAGTTATAATTTTTAAAATAAAAGGAAGAGAACATGATCGGTGGTATCAAGAGTGGCACAACTTCCTTATGACTGAAAGGTGCTGCCTAGATTTGGCCATCAGGAGCAACTGGGGCCCTTTCTGTCCCTCACCTGGGTGAGCCGCAGGTAGCCCCCACTGGCCTGTGTCTGGGCCTGGTGTCCACTGGCCCTTCTGCCTTCCTACTCACCTCCCCATCTGCCGAACCGCTGGGAATCAATGCCTTTTCCCTGGAAACAAAGACCCCTCACCCGCTGGTGATGGTGAGGACCAGGCCCATCGCAGGGTTAGGAGACAGCAGATACACAGGCCCACAGCAAGGCCTCCTGGCAGTGTCCATGCCAGGAAGCACTCTGCACCTCTAAGGGGTTTTTATTTCCATGTAGAAACATGGAAGCACCCTGAGAAACATTGCCGAGCTGGAGGCTATGCCCCCGAGTGGGGATCTGAGGGCCTGCTAGGCTCTTGGCCTTGCTGCTCAGGGAGCCCTTGGAAGAACACACCTTGGGAGCCCAGCAGCACTTAGCTGGGCGTGAGGCCCCCTTGGACCTCCACCCAGTGTGGAGGTGCTAGTCCAGTTGCAGTGGAGGGGCTGCTGAGCAGGTGTGCAGGGGTGGCCCGCAGGCCATGCCACAATCCTACAGGATGGAGCAGTGGGCAGTGCATTTGTGGCCTGAGTGCCTTTGAGGTCAGGAACCTGTCACCACAGACAGTATGTACCCCCCTACCCAGGGCCCAGGATCCTCAGGGGACTGCCCCACCCTGGGGCGAGACAGTATGTCCTCCCCCTTACCTGGGGCCCACGATCCCCAGGGGGCTGCACCACCCTGGGGCACTGGCGGCTCCAGGGGCTCCCGGGGTGCAAGTGCTGTGGGCTTGGGTTTGGTTTCCTCTGCGACAGGATTTCTGGGTTTTGCAGCCGGGGCTGGAGCCGACAGGGGCAGGGTCCCTGCGGGGCGGGAGGCGTAGGCCTAGGCCTCCGTGGCTCCAGCCGCCCTGTCGCTGTCTCTCCCCAGGCTGGAGTGGGTGGAGATCATCGAGCCGCGCACCCGCGAGCGCATGTACGCCAACCTGGTCACCGGCGAGTGCGTGTGGGACCCGCCGGCCGGCGTCCGCATCAAGCGCACCAGCGAGAACCAGTGGTGGGAGCTGTTCGACCCCAACACATCCCGCTTCTACTACTACAACGCCAGCACGCAGCGCACCGTGTGGCATCGGCCGCAGGGCTGCGACATCATCCCGCTGGCCAAGCTGCAGACGCTGAAGCAGAACACGGAGTCCCCGCGCGCCTCGGCTGAGAGCAGCCCCGGGCGCGGCAGCAGTGTCAGCCGCGAGGGCAGCACCAGCTCCTCTCTGGAGCCCGAGCCCGACGCCGAGAAGGCGCAGGAGCTGCCAGCGAGGACTGGACGGCCCGCGGCGTTTGGGGCCATGAAGGAGGAGAGCGGCAGGTGAGGGCGGGGAAAGAATCTGTGGGCGGGGCCAGGTGAGTGGAATGGGCGGGGCTGGATGAGAGTGAGACCGGTGTGGGGGCAGGTGAGAGCGGTACTAGTGAGGGTGGTGGGCAAGGCCAGGTGAGGAGTAAGTTAGGTGTGGTAGGCGGGGCCAGATGAGGGCGGTGGGTGGGACTCAGTGTCCCTGCCAGTGGCTGGAGCCTCATCTGCAGTCCTTGGCTGTGGCAGCTACCACCGCCGTCCCCTGCAGGACAGGTGAGCACTTTCTTGTCTCCTTGGGCAGCAGAGTCTGTGCTCAACTTCAGAGGTCTCTGGGCCCTCCAACCCTGCGCCTCGCTGGCCCAGCCTCTGTCAGGTGGTGGTTCCTAAGGGCAGTGTCTGAGGGGCTTACCCAGCTCTCTCTGCTTATGGGAGATGTAGATGTGGGGATTAGGGTGCAGATGTGAGAGGTATGGGCTTGGGGGCTGCAGGTCAGTGTGGATACTGGACACAGCTGAGGGGTCTCAGCAGGCTTAGAGGTGGCCCTCTAGAGTCACAGTGGCTCTGAAGGAGCACAGCCTGTGTTGGTGGGAGCCAAGGAGACCCCTGCCCTCAGAAGTAGGAAGAGGTCAGGGTAGAGTGAAAGGACCCAGAGGGGAGTGGACCATAGGAAGTGAATCCCAGAGAGGACAGTGGAGAAGAGCTGAAGCAGGTGGCAGGTGGGCAGGGGATGGGGGTGAGCGAGACAAGTGCCCCCCGGTGCCTCACGGCGGCTGCAGGGGATGCTCTAGGGTCCCATCGGGTCATAGATGGCAAAGGTAAGACTGGCCCAGGGACAAGAGGTGAGGCCTTCCCAGAGCCCAAGCTGTGGCCCAGGGCAGACAGAAGCCTGGCCCCTGCAGGGGCAGATGGAGGATCCTCTGGAGAGGATGGAGGAGAGGCTAGACCCCAGGGAGAGAAAGGCAAGGGATTGGTCTCCCCCAGTACCAGAGTTTAAGTGCTTGGCCAAGGTTGCCAGGGGAGCTGAGGCACAGGGGCTTTCTGCAGAGGTGAGAAGGAATCTGTCAGACTGCTGGTCTCATCTGAGGCTTCAGAGAAGGATTGAGAGTGAACCACAGAGCTCAGAGGACAGCAAGCTTCCATCCCACCCTGCCCAGGTACAGGCCAGAGGGATTCGGGCAGCAGGTTCACCCCATGGACCCAGCCAGCAGGATGAAAGGGAGAGGGAGGCCAAGGATGGAGCCTGTTGCAGACTTGGCAGCAGGTGGGGCATGTCATGTGTGAAGGGGCCACTGGAGCACACGGGGAAGATGGCATTCAGGGCAGGTTGAGCACTGGAGGCTTAGATGTGCCGTGGGTGAGCGGTGCAGAAGGCAGTCACAAAGAGGACCAGGGCCTACATTTCACATCCCACCAGCAAATATGAGCATTTAAAGTTATCCACCGCCTTGCCAACACTACTCACTTTCCTTTTTTGATTTCTTTTAGCCATTGTAACGGCTGTGAAATGTCTCATTGTAGTTTTGGTTTGCATTTCCTTAATGACTAACGACTTCGAGCCTCCTTTCACTTTCTTGATGGTATCATTTGAAGAACAAAGATTTTTGTTGATTTGTTTATTTTTGAGACAGGGTCTCTCTTTGTCCCTGGGGCTGGAGTGCAGTGGTGTGATCTCTGCTCACTGCAGCCCTGACCTCCCAGGCCCAAGTGACCCTTCTACCTCAGCCCCCGCAAGTAACTGGAACTACAGGCACACGCCACCACACTCGACTGATTTTTGTAAATTTTTTTTGTAGAGATGGGATTTCACTATGTAGCCCAGGCTGGTCTCCAACTCCTGAGCCCGGGCAGTCCGCTTACCTTTGCCTCCCAAAGCACTGGGATCACAGACACGAGCCAGCGTGCATGGCCAAAATACAATTTTTTAATTTTGGCCAGGAAAGGTGGCTCATGCCTGTAATCCCAGCACTTTTTGAGGCCAAGGAGGGCAGATCACTTGAGGCCAGGAGTTCGAGACCAGCCTGGCCAACGTGGCAAAACCCTGTCTCTACTACAAGTACCAGAATTAGCCGGGACTGATCATTCATGCCTGTAATCCAGCTACTTGGATGGCTGAGGCAGGAGAATCTTTTGAACCTAGAAGGTGGAGGTTGCAGTTAGCTGAGATTGCACCACTGTACCCCAGCCTGGGTGACAGAGTGAGACTCTGTCTCAAAAATAAAAATTGGCCGGGCGCGTGGCTCAAGCCTGTAATCCCAGCACTTTGGGAGGCCGAGGTGGGTAGATCATGAGGTCAAGAGATCGAGACCATCCTGGTCAACATGGTGAAACCCCGTCTCTACTAAAAATACAAAAAATTAGCTGCACATGGTGGTGTGTGCCTGTAATCCCAGCTACTCAGGAGGCTGAGGCAGGAGAATTGCCTGAACCCAGGAGGCGGAGGTTGCGGTGAGCCGAGATGGCGCCATTGCACTCCTGCCTGGGTAACAAGAGCAAAACTCCATCTCAAAAAAAAAAAAATTAAGTAATTAATTAATTAATTAAAAGTTAAATTTAAAAAAAATTGACCAGTCATAGATTTTGGTTTATTTCTTGCTTCTCAGTTGATCTGCATTGATCCTTATGCCAGTACCACATTGTTTTGATCACTGTAGCTTTGTGATCAAAGTTTTGAAACTGGAAAGTGTGAGTCTTCCAGCTTTGTTCTACTTTTTCAAGGTTGTTTTGGCTATTTGGAGCCCTTTGCAATTTCTATGAATTTGGGGATTGGACTTTTCATTTCTTTAAAAAACAAAAAACTTTTGGAATTTTGCATCTGTGTGGGTGATTGTGTTGGATTTGTAAGGTCGTATCTCACCTAAGCAATATTAATTTTCTAATTCGTGAACAGAGGATGTCTTTTCATTTGCTTATGTCTGATTTTTCTTAGCAGTGTTTTGTATTTTCTAATGTACTATCCTTTCACTTCCCTGGTAAAGTTTATTCCTAGATACTTTATATTTTTAGATGCTATTGTAAGTGGAATTTCTTTTTTATGTCCTTCCGGATCATCCATCCTGGTGTATGGAAATATGACTGATTGTGTGTTGATCTTGTATTGTGCAACTTTGCTGAATTTCTCTATTAGCTATAGTAACCTTCTTTTATATTCTCTGGGATTTTCTGTATATAGGACTATGTCGTCCGTGATTAGCAATAGTCTTACATCTTCCTTTCCAATTTGGATGCCTTTTTCTTCTTAGCTGATTGCTCTGCGTAGAATTTCCAGCGAAGTGTTGAATGGCAGTGTTGAAAGAGGCATTCTTGTTGTGTTCCTGATTTCAGGGGGAAAGCTTCCAGTCTTTTTCTATCGACCAAGTTCCTTTATATTCTGTGTTCTCAGTGGTTTTATCATGTGGATTTTGTCAAATGCCTTTTCCACATCTGGTGAGATGATCACGTGGTTTCCCCCTTCAGTCTGTCTGTCAGTGTGGTGTATTACATTGCTGGGTCTGGTGTTGAACCATCCTTGAGGGTGTACTCCAGTTGTCACAGCAACACCTGCACACATTCGAAAAATAGAGAACCTCTCTGTGGGCATTCATGTGATCCATGAAACCCGCGGGAACAATATCAGGCTTCTGGTTAAACACTCACACCAGAGCAGGCCAGGAGTCCTTGGCCCTCCAGCAGAATTTCCCAAAGGAGATGATAATTTAGACTGTTGTAGAGGTTAAAAACTAAACGACATTCATGACATGTACAGGTGGAGCTCCATGGAAAGGTGACTGCGGCATCTTGTTTATGGTTTCAGAGAAATAAGTGAAAAATGAACCTATTGGTTGGCTGTAAATACTGACAGCAGTTAAATCCTGTCATCCCTCTGGAGAGCAACTTCTCCCAGCCAGAAATGGGCAGGGGCTCATCTTGTACAAGTCGAAGCCAGATTTTGAGAATCATGAATCATTTTAGAAACAAACGGACAAGCAGGCTTGGTGTTAACATTTTTAAAAATAACTCTCCCTCAAGAGCCCATGCTGTGCTACAGCACATAGAATCTCCTGTTTCCTCTCACTGAATAGAACAGGCCGCTTTGGGGCTGCACATAACTTCTCAGAGAATTTTTATCGGATGTAATAATTTTGAATTTGTTATTAGTTTTGACTTATCTCTGCAATTAGGTGAAGGAATTGGTTTCTTTTTATGATTCTATTTTCAAAATGTGTCAGTCACCCACATTGGCAGGGCTTTTCTTCCCCAGAGAGGCCCTGGGTCTGGCCTGAGCCCTGCCCTGTCACAAATGGATCAAGGCCCACTCTCTGGGGACTGGAGTGTCCCCTTTTCAAAAATATCTTGGGTATTCTGGGATGACGTGGGGCTATTGGGGCCAGTATTAAGCCATGTTGGGATTTTGACTAGAATCATGTTGAATTGTGGATTAGTTTGGGTAGATAGACGTCTTCATAATATAGTCACGTGCCACATAACATTTCAGTCAACAGCATACCACATATATGAGGGTGCTCCCATAGACTATAATGCAGATGAAAACTTATATGACCCAGCGTGCTCATGTGCATATATGAGGGTGCTCCCATAGATTATAACACAGCTGGAAACTTATATGACCCAGCGTGCTCATGTGCATATATGAGGGTGCTCCCATAGATTATAACGCAGCTGAAAACTTATATGACCCAGAGTGCTCATGTGCATATATGAGGGTGCTCCCATAGATTATAACGCAGACCCAGCGTGCTCATGTGCATATATGAGGGTGCTCCCATAGATTGTAATGCAGCTGGAAACACATGACCCAGTGTGCTCATGTGCATATATGAGGGTGCTCCCATAGATTATAATGCAGCTGGAAACTTACATGACCCAGCGTGCTCATGTGCATACATGAGGGTGCTCCCATAGATTATAATGCAGCTGGAAACTTACATGACCCATCGTGCTCATGTGCATACATGAGGGTGCTCCCATAGATTATAACGCAGCTGGAAACTTACATGACCCAGTGTGCTCATGTGCATATATGAGGATGCTCCCATAGATTATAACGCAGCTGAAAACTTACATGACCCAGCGTGCTCATGTGCATATATGAGGGTGCTCCCATAGATTATAACGCAGCTGAAAACTTATATGACCCAGCGTGCTCATGTGCATATATGAGGGTGTTCCCATAGATTATAACGCAGCTGGAAACTTATATGACCCAGCGTGCTCATGTGCAGCACTGTACTCGTGGCTGCGGTGACGCTGGTGTAAACAGACCTGCTGCACTGCTGTTTGTACGGAGGAGCAGCGTGTGTGGTTATGAATGGTGCATAGTACTTGATCATGATGAGAAATGACTATGTCACTGCTTATGTATTCACTACGCTATAGTTTTTATCATTTAGCTTGTACTTAAAAAAAGTTAGCCGGAAATAGCCTCAGGCAGGTCCTTCCTGAGGGGTCCAGAAGGCACTATTACCTCAGGAGATGATGGCTCCACACGTGTTACTGCCCCAAAGCCACGATGTGGTGAGGGGAAGACAGTGGTTTTGATGATCCTGACATGTGTAGGCTTAGGCTAGTGTGTGTGTGTTTGTGTATTAGTTTGTAACAAAAAGTAAATTTAAGAAATTTTAAATAAAAAAGCTTATAGAATAAGAATGTAAAAGTATTTTTGTATAGTTGTACAATGTGTATGTTATGCTAAGGGTATAGAAGACTCAAAGTTTAAAGAAACTAAAAAGGTTATAAAGTAAAAACGTTAGAATAAACTAAATTTATTACTAAAGAAAGATGAAGTTTTAAATGAATTGAGTGTAGCCTAAGTGTGCAGGGTTAGCCAGTCTGTAGTTGTGTGCAGTGATGTCCAGGGCCTCCACTCTGACTGGCTGCTCACTCACTGCCGCACACAGCAACTGCCAGGCCTGCAAGCTCTGTTCATGTAAGTGCCCTGTACAGGTGTCCCATTTTTTAATATTTTATGCCATATTTGTACTGTACCCGTTTTGTGTCTAGATACGTTTAGGTACACAAATACTCATCATTGTGTTACAGTTGCACAGAGCATTCAGCACAGTAATGCTGAGGTCTGTAGCCTTGGAGCAACAGGGTGTACCATGTAGCCTGGGTGTGGAGTAGGCCTTATGGCCTACGTTTGTATAACTATACTCTGTGATGTTCACACAGTGACAAAATTGCCCAATGTCGCATTTCTCAGAACATACCTGTGTTGTTAAGTGACATATGACTGTGCAAAGTCTCCTCTATGTGTGAAGATGGTATGAAATGGCGCAATCATGGCTCACCGCAGCCTCTAACTCCCAGACTCAAGCAATACTCCTACCTCAGCCTCCCAAGTAGCTGGGACTACAGGTGTGCACAACCACACACAGCTAATTATTTTTTGTAGATACAGGCTATTGCCATGTTGCCCAGTCTGGTCTAGAACTCCTGGCCTTTAGTGATCCTCCTGCCTTGGCCTCCCAAAATGCTGGGATTACAGTGTAAGGCACTGCACCTAGCCCAGCCCACTTTTAAATATTTTCAAATTTTAATTCCAATGTCGTCTTTTTTTTTTGAGTCAGATTCTTGCTTCATCACCCAGGCTGGAGTACAGCAGTGTGATCTCAGCGCATGGCAACCTCCATCTCCTGGGTTCAAGCAATTCTTGTGCCTCAGCCTCCTGAGTAGCTGGGATTACAGGTGGGCACCACCATAGCCAGCTAATTTTTGTATTTTTAGTAGAGACAGGGTTTCGCCGTGTTGGCCAGGCGGGTCTCAAACTCCTGGTCTCAAGTGATCTGTTTGCCTCAGCCTCCCAAAGTGCTGGGATTATAGGCATGAGCCATTACACCCAGCCTAATTATGATTTATTCTTTGACTAATTTGTAATTTAGGAGTGTCTTCATTTCTAAAACTACAGTTTATTTTTCATTCTTATTCTTGATTGTCAATGTAAGGAAAGCATGATTTTCTTATTTTTTTGAGTCTTGCTTTGTGAGCTAACTCATAAATTTTTGAAAATGATTTTGACTCCTTCAAAAGAATAATTTCCATTTTCTTTTTGTTTTGCCCAGAGTTCTGCATATGTTAATTAAATCAAATCTGTTTGCTTTCTCCATTCTGAGAGTTAAAGTCTCCTCCTGGAATAGATGAATTTGTTCATTTTTGTTTCTCCTTTAAAATCTGTCAGTTTCCTTTTTTTTTTTTTTTTTTGGAGACAGACTCTTGCTCTGTCACCCAGCTGGAGTGCAGCAGCACAATCTTGGCTCACTGCAACCTCTGTTTCCTAGGTTCAGACAGTTCTCCTGCTTTAGCCTCCTGAGTAGCTGGTGTTACAGGTGCATGCCACCACACCCGGCTAGTTTTTTGTATTTTTAGTAGAGACAGTGTTTCACCGTGTTAGCCAGGATGGTCTTCATCTCCTGACCTCGTGATCTGCCTGCCTTGGCCTCCCAAAGCGTTGGGATATCAGGCGTGAGCCACCCTGCCGAGCCCTCCACTTATGTATTGAAGCTATGGGTTGGTTGCTCCTAAGTTTAGAATCATTTTCCTGCCACTTTTCCTGTTGTCATTGTCTCTTAGCCTCTTTACCCCTCACAGTATGTTTGCCTTGTGTCAGCTTTTAGAGTTTGTGGTGCCATTGTTTCTCTTTGGTTAGAATTTGCCTCCTTTATTTGTCTGGTCTATTTCTGGTAAATGATGTATAGCTGTTTGGTTTATCTTTTTAATCTAGTCCAAACACCCATCTTTTGTTAGGCAGCATTGTTCCAGTTATTGACAATATTACCGATACAACAAGAGGGTTTAGTTTGTCATCTCATGTTCTGTTCAGCTTGTAAGCTTCTCTTTTCTTTTTGTTTCTCTTTTTGAGACAGAGTTATGCTCTTCTTGCCCAGGATGGAGTGTAATGATGTGATCTTGACTCATTGCAACCTCCACCTCCCAGGTTCAAGCGATTCTCCTGCCTCAGCCTCCTTAGTAGCTGGGATTACAGGCATGCATCACCACACCTGGCTAATTTTTTATTTTTAGTAGAGACAGGGTTTCTCCATGTTGGTCAGGCCAGTCTCGAACTCCTGACCTCAGGTAATCTGCCCACCCTGGCCTCCCAGAGTGCTGGGATTACAGGCATGAGCCACTGCGCCCAGCTAAGCTTTTCTTTTTTGAGACAGAGTTTCACTCTTGTCATCCAGGCTAGAGTACAACGATGCAATCTCGGCTCACTGCAACCTCCGCCTCCCGGTTCAAGCGATTCTCCTGCCTCAGCCTCCCAAGTAGCTGGGATTATAGGCACGCCACCATGCCCAGCTAACTTTGTATTTTTAGTAGAGATGGGGTTTTGCCATGTTGGCCAGGCTGGTCTCGAACTCATGACTTCAAGTGATCTGCCCGCCTCAGCCTCCCAAATTGCTGGGATTACAGACATGAACCACTGCACCCAGCCTCAGCTTATAAGCTTTTCTGTTGCTCTCTCTGTCTTCATTTTCCCTACACCCACTACTCTGTGTGTTTTTGTTAACACTTGGATGGATGTTTTCCTGCCCTTGCTCTGTTTCTGTCTCTCTGAGTGTATCAGCTTAATGGAAGGAAAACTGAGAGGCCATAAATCACACGTTTAAAGCATACATTTTGATAAGTCTTGATGCATGTATACACCCATGACCATCACCACAATTAAGGTAGTGCACTTTCCACTGGTGCCAGAAGTCTCCTTGTTCCCCCGTTCCCCTCCCACCTATCTCTGCACGACCCCCGACTTTCCTATGGAACCATTCATCTACCTCCGTCACTATAGATTGATTCGTGTTTGTAGAATTTCCCTAAAAGGACTCAAGCAGTATGCACTTTTTTTTTTTGGTCTGTCATCTTTCACTCCGTATAATTGTTTTGACATGTTGTTACACGTATCAGTAGTTTATTTCTTTTTCATTGCTGAGTAGTATACCATTGTATGGATGTACTACCTTTTGATGGGCGTTTGGATTGTTTGCAGATTTGGACTATTACAAATAAAACTGCTGTGAACATTCAGGTGCAAGTCTCTGTTTGGACGTACATTTTTATTTCAGAGAAATATGCAGGAGTATTTTGAAGCTCTGTAGTTAGGTACATAAATGTTTAGGATGAACTCTTGATGAATCTTTGTTTCTAGAAAACTTCTTTGCTCCAGAATCTACTTACATTAATATTGGCACTCCAGGTTTCTTTTGATTCATGTTAGCATGACATGTTTTGTCAACCTTTTACTTTCTACCTATTATTTTGTCTTTATTATTTTTTCTTATAGGCATCATATTGTTAGGTAACCCTTTTTTATTCAATCTGACCATCTCTGCCTGTTTATTGGGGGATCTAGACCATTAACACAGTGTGATTATTTATGTGGTTAGGCTTAAATCTGTGATCTTGGCTGTTTCATTTTTTGTCTCATTTGTTTTCATTCCCTTTTTCCTACTTTTTGTTCTTCTGCTTTAATCGAGCATTTGAAAATTCAACTTTATCTCCTTTTGTTGGATTCTTAGTTATGGCTCTTGGCTATTTTTTAGCCATTGTTTTAGGGTTTATGTATTACCTTATATTAACTTAGTCGACTTTCAGATGATATTGTACACTTCATAAATGGTGTAAGAACCTAACAACATTAGGTTCCATTTCTCTCAAATTTTGTTCTGCTGCTGTCAAGTATATTATTTTACTACATGTAATCAAGTGTCTCAATACATTGTTATTTTTACTTTACTTAAATAGTTATCGTTTGAAGAGATTTTAATACTAAGAAAACATTTCTACATCAGCCCACACAGTTCCTGTTTCCAGTGCTCTTGATTGCTTCTGTGGATCCAGATTTGTGTCCATCTGGTGGCATTTCTTTCTGCTTGAAAGACTTCATGTAACATTGATTGAAGTGCAAGATTGCTGGTGATGACTTCTTTTAGCTTTTGTATTTTTGAAAAAGTCTTCCATCTTCTTTTATTATTATTGTTTTTTTGAGACGGAGTTTCACTCTGTTGCCCAGGCTAGAGGGCACTGGTGCAATCTCAGCTTACTGCAACCTCCACCTGCCAGGTTTATGTGATTCTCCTGCCTCAGCCTCCCAAGTAGCTACAATTACAGGCGTGCACCACCACACTCGGCTAATTTTTGTATTTTTTGGTAAAGATGGGATTTTGCAATGTTGGCTAAGCTTATCTTGAACTCCTGACCTCAGGTGATCTGCCCACCTTGGCTTCCCAAAGTGCTGGGATTACAGACATAAACCATCGTGCCCAGCCTCATATTCATTTTTGAAAGCTACTTTTGCTGGGTCTAGGTTAAGATTTATTCCTTTGCCACTCCATTGTCTTCTGGCTTGCACTATTTCTAAGAAGAAATCAACTGTCATTCTTATCTTTGTATTTCTTTACATAATGTGCCTTTCTCTTTTTTTTTTTTTTTTTTTTTTCAAGATGGAGTCTCACTCTGTCACCCAGACTGGAGTGCAGTGGCACGATCTTGGCTCACTGCAACCATTGCCTCCTGATTTCCAGCAATTCTCCTGCCTCAGTCTCCCAAGTAGCTGGGATTACAGGCATGCACCACCGTGTTGGCCAGGCTGGCCTCAAACTCCTGACCTCAAGTGATCTACCCAACTTGGCTTCCCAAAGTGCTGAGATTATAGTCATGAGCCACCACACCCCCAGCCAATTTCATTTTATTTTTGTTGAGACAGGGTCTGGCTCTGTCACCCAGGCTAGAGTGGAAAGGCATGGTCTCTGTTCACTGCACCCTTTGCCTCCCAGGCTCAAATCATCCTCCCACTTCAGCACCTGGGACTACAGGTGTGCACCACCACACCCAGCTAATTTTTGTATTTTTGGTAGAGATGGAGTTTTACCATGTTGCCCAGGGTAGTCTTGAACTCTGGGACTCAAGTGATCCACCCACCTCAGCCGCCAAAGTGCTGGGTTTACAGAAGTGAGCCACTACACCTGGATGTAGCTCCTTTATTTTCTCCATTTTGCTCATTTTAAGCAATTTGCTTAATATAGGCTTTGGGGTTCACGTAGCTTCTTGGACCTAACAGTTTATAGTCTTCATCTTGTTTGAGAAATTTTCATTTCTTCTTCCAAAAAAAATTTTTTTTAGACAGGTAGCCCAGGCTGAAGTGCAATGGCACAATCACAGATGATGATAGCTTCAACCTCTTGGGCTCAAGGAATCCTCCCACCTCTGCTTGCCGAATAGATGGGACCACGAGTATGCGCACCTCCATGCCCAGCCAAGTTTTTCTTTTGGTAGAGATGGGTTCTCTCTCTGTTTCCCAGGTTGGTCTCAAACTCCTGGGCTCAAGCGATCCTCCCACCTTAGCCTCCCATGGTGCAACAAGTGTGAGCCACTGTGCTTAGCCTTTCCTTAGATTGTGTGTGTGTGTGTGTGTGTGTGTGTGTGTGTGTGTGTGCGTGCGCGCGCCCCCATACCCCCACCTAGGACTCTAGTTATATGTATATCAGGTCATGTGAAGTCATCTTACAGTTCTCTGACTCCATGGGATTTCCACTTTCCTTGCTTTTTTTTTTTTTTTTTTTTTAAGATGGAGTCTTGCTCTGTCACCCAGGCTGGAGGGCAGTGGCACAATATCAGCTCAATGCAACCTCCACCTCCTGGGTTCAAGCAATTCTCCTGCCTCAGCCTCCTGAATGGCTGGGATTACAGGCACGCACCACCACACCTGGGTAATTTTTGGTAGAGATGAGATTTCACCCCATTTCCCAGTCTGGTCTGAAATTCCTGATCTCAAGTGATCTGCTTGCCTTGGTCTCCCAAAGTGCTGGGATTACAGGTGTGAACCACCGTGCCTGGCCCCCCTTTCTTTATTTTCTTTATTTTTCCTCTTCGTTTTTTTGTAGGTTTCATTTTGGATCGTTTCTATTGTTGTGCTTTCAAATTCACTAACCTTTTTTTGTTTCTAGTGGTGGGTTTTGTTTTGTTTTGAAACAAGGCCTTTGCTGTTGTTACTTTGTCTGGAATGCATTCCAGGCTGGAATGCAGTGATGCAGTCTCAGCTCACTGGCCTCAACCTCCTGGGCCCAAACAACAAAACAATCCTCTCACCTCAGCTACCCAAGTAGCTGGGACTACAGGCACACACCACCACACCTGGCTAATTTGTTTTATATATATATATATATATCTTTTTTTTTTTTTTTTTTGAGACGGAGTTTCGCTCTTGTTACCCAGGCTGGAGTGCAATGGCGTGATCTCGGCTCACCGCAACCTCTGCCCCCTGGGTTCAGACAATTCTCCTGCCTCAGCCTCCTGAGTAGCTGGGATTACAGGCACATGCCACCATGCCCAGCTCTAATTTTTATATTTTTTAGTAGAGACGGGGTTTCATCATATTGGTCAAGCTGGTCTTGAACTTCTGACCTTAGGTGATCTGCCCGCCTCGGCCTCCCAAAGAGCTGGGATTACAGGCATGAGCCATCACGCCTGGCCAATTTTTTTTTTTAAGAGATCTCACTATGTTGCCCAGGCTGGTCTCAGACTCATGGCCTCAAGTGATCCTCCCACCTTCAGCTTCTCAAAGCACTAGGATTATAGGCATGAGCCTCCATGCCCAGCCCCAGTGTATTTTTCATTTCAGATGTCGTAATGCTTATCGCTAGAACTTTGATTGGGTTCTTTCTTTTTTGTATATTTTATGTCTGTACTTAACATGTTCAGTCTTTTCTCTAGCCTTTTGAACATATAGAATACGACTTTCTCTGCTATTTTTATTTGTGTCAATTTGGGGTTAGGTTCAGTTGATTGAGTTTTCTTGTTACAGTTCCCTTTTTTTCTCCTTCTTCAAGTTATTGGTAGAGATACAGTGCCTTTTGAGCAAGAACTTAAATCTTGTGAGCAAAATTTGTGTGATATATGAGGGGAAACTATACCAGCAGAGGCAGCACCAAGTGCACGTCCAAAGAAGGAAGAGCATTTGGTGTGCTCAGGGAACAACGGGGGCCAGTGCTGCTGCTCAGAGAAACCGAAAGGAATTGGTGTTCCTAACTATCAGAACAACTGCAGATGTTCATCTGTTGTTATTTGTGATGACATTTTACATGCTTCATCTGCAAAAATGTCTTTTTACACAGATAGGTACTGCCAAATACTGATATTAATCCATGTGCATATGATTTGGAAGGCATTTATCAAATTCTGCTGGATCTGTATTTTGAGCTCAGAAAATATATCTGCTGCAGATTTGTGTGGGAATGGAAATCTCACTTCTTGTTTTTAATTTTATACAGCATGGGAAATAGATAAAGCAGCTTGACATTACTTATGATTCAGACATTAGTTGTCATCAAAATAACTTCACTGCAATATAAGTTTCGCATATAAGCACTATTTGCTTTGTAGTGGTAGGTTGAATTTACTAAAAAATGTCAAGTCTGCAACAAAAATTAATTTCCAAAATCATTAATTCTGCATTTATTTACTTTTTTTTTTTTTTTCTTTTTTTTCTTTTTTTTTTTAATTTTTTATTGGATTATAGGTTTTGGGGTACATGAGCAGAGTATGCAAGACAGTTGCGTAGGTACACACATGGCAGTGTGCTTTGCTTTTCTTCTCCCCTTCACCCACATTTGGCATTTCTCCCCAGGCTGTCCCTCCCCACCTCCCCCTGCATTTATTTACTTTTATTTTTATTATTATTTTAGAGACAGGATCTCACTCTGTTGCTGGAATGCAGTGGTGCAATCATAGCTCACTGCAGCCTTGAACTCCTGGGCTCCAGTGAGCCTCCTCCAGAGCTGCTAGGACTATACACATATGCCACTGTGCCTAGCTAATTTTTTTTTTTTTTTTTGAGATAGGGTCTTGCTTGAAATCCTCACCTCAAGTGATTCTCCTAACTCAGCCTCCTAAGGCATTGGGGTTTTAGTCCTGAGCCATGGTGCCCAGCCCTTTTTAATGTTTAATAGTGGTTGAGGGAAGTTTTTCTCATTCAAAAAATGTTAGTCTTCATCCTGAGTTTTCTGAAACATGACAGTAAAACGATGCCATTGCTAAGCTGTTGAACTTCTGTGTGGTCAGGAAAGTGAAACTATTCATCATTGATTTCTGACAAAAATTCATGGAACTAATGATGGCTAAATCATGAGAGTGCATGAAGTTCGCGTTGACACCACTGTTTCAGTAACTCATAATAGATTGAAATATTTTTCACAAAGTAGCTGCTAATGAGTAACACAGGAACCAGAGGCTTATATTTTCACATTATCTTTAGTTTTCATAAGCTTCCTGAGTGTATCTAAGTAAGCCTTTTCTGATCCACGTATATTCTTCTCATGATCAGTTGTAGTTCATCTTAGATTCCACTTCAGATCATACGGAATTAGTATTTTCACAACTTATTTGAAAATACTGTGTGCTCTAGTTGTTCCACAGAGACAAGTGATAGAGGCTAATTCTTTGGTCACCTCAAGCTCAACATTGACTCCTTCAAACACAGCAGCAGCAGTAACATCTGTCAGCTCATCAAGAGCCAAGGAAATCCCTAGAGTCCTATGGAAACCACTGGAGTCTGATGGAAACCAGTGGAGTGAATCTGATAGAAACCACTGGACTGAGTCCAATGGAAACCACTGGAGTGAATCTGATGGAAACCACTGGAGTGAGTCCGATGAAAACCACTGGAGTCTGATAGAAACCACTGGAGTGAGTCCGATGAAAACCACTGGAGTCTGATGGAAACTACTGGAGTGAATCTGATGGAAACCACTGGAGTGAGTCGGATGGAAACCACTGGAGTCCTGGGGCTGTTGTGCTTCTCTTACTGTCCTCAACTCCTCAAGCGACTGTTCTTGCCAAAAGGCTAATAGTCTTTAAGCAAGTTTATCATCTCTTGACACAGAGGTTTTCTTTGTTTTTCGCTCTTGTTACCCAGGCTGGTGTACAATGGCGTGATCTCGGCTCACTGCAACCTCCGCCTCCTGGGTTTGGGGAATTCTCCTGCCTCAGCCTCCTGAGTAGCTGGGACTACAGGCGTGCGCCACCACGCCCAGCTAATTTTTTGTATTTTTAGTAGAGACGGGGTTTCACCATGTTGATCAGGATGGTCTCTATCTCTTGACCTCGTGATCCACCCGCCTCAGCCTCCCAAAGTGCTCGGATTACAGGTGTGAGCCACCGCACCCGGCTAACACAGAGTTTTAGGTGCTGTAATCAACATAATGTAATTTAACTTCTCATCAGTGAATAGTTTTCCTTGGTTGGCTAACAAGTGAGCCACTTTAGAACTTACATTAGTGTAAGGGTCATTTTCATTTTGTAAAGTAATTTAATTCTGCTATGATGAAATATTCCATTTCAGAGTTTCTGTTTCTGTTTAACATGTTTCTGACATTTTTGAAAGTTGAGTCTATTGTGATGAGTACTTGCTCTAGTAATGTTGACAAAGTGTTCTTTTAGCACAGCTGTAGCATTACTGCCTAAGGAACACGATGCTCATCTAATTCAATAACAAAATAACTCACACTCCGCTGGTCCTCAAGACCATGACGCTGAAGACCCACTTGCAGGACCTCAGTCATCTTTCGGTGGCCAGTCAGAAATGGCAGGAATGATGCTCTGATATAGATACAGCAGTATTATAAATGTGTCTGCCTGTATGGTTTTCTGTATTTCTTATTGTTCTGTACCATAATTAGGCATTTGAAGATACCACCAGCCAACTTTAACATTTGCCATTTGTTTTTTTATTTTGTTTTGTTTTTCAGACAGTCTCGTTCTGCCTCCCGGGCTGGAGTGCAGTAGCAAGATCTCAGCTCACTGCAACCTCTGTCTCCTGGGTCCAAGCGATTCTCCTGCCTCCGCCTCCCAAGTAGCTGGAATTATAGGCACCTCCCACCACACTTGGCTACTTTTTGTATTTTTAGTAGAAATGGGGTTTCACCATGTTGGCTAGGCTGGTCTCGAACTCTGACCTCAAGTGATCTACCCACATTGGCCTCCGAAAGTGCTGAGATTACAGGCATGAGTCACCGCGCCCAGCCTGTTTGCCATTTGATTATACAACTTACTTAAAAACTTTTTTTGTTTTTTGAGACAGAGCCTTGCTCTGTTGCCCAGGCTAGAGTATAGTGGCACCATCTCAGCTCACTGCAACCTCCACCTCCCAGATTCAAACAATTCACTTGCCTTAGCCTCCCGAGTAGCTGGGACCACAGGCATGCATCACCGTACCCAGCTAGTTTTTGTATCCTTAGTAGAGACAAGGTTTTGCCACACTGGTCAGGGTGGTCTTGAACTCCTGACCTCATATGATCCACCTGCCTCAGCCTCCCACAGTGCTGGGATTACAGGCATAAGCCACCGTGCCCAGCCTAATTACATAGCTTTACATTACTGTTTATCTCATCTTTTCTGGATTACTTCTCAGCTATTTTTACATGGGGCTTTTTGCAGGGGGCAGAGTAGGGAGTGAACATATCAAACATTGTTAAGTTTTAAAAGCACTCCTGCTGAAGCTTTTTTTTTAGCTCCCTACTGTCACCGCTGAATGAAATTATTATTCAAATTACATGGCTTGGTGTGGTAGCTCACACCTGTAATCACAGCACTTTGGCAGGTCAAGGCAGGTAGATCACCTGACATCAGAAATTTGAGACCAGCTTGACGAACATGGCAAAACCCCATCTCCACTAAAAATACAAAAATTAGCCGGGCGTAGTGGCAGATGCCTTTAGTCCAGCTACTCTGGAGGCCACAGCAGGAGAATCACTTGAACCCAGGAGGTGGAGGTTGCAGTGAGCCGAGATCAAGATTGCACCACTGCACTCCAGCCTGGGCGATAGAACAAGACTCCATCCCCGCCTCCTAAAAAAAGACATTAAGCATATTAACTAATTTAGAAAGAAGTCATATCTTTATGTTTATTGAGTTTTCCCATCCAGGAGTGTGTTTCCCTGTTACATATTCAAGTCTTCCTTTATATCTCTCAACAAAACTTTGCAGTTTTATTTATTTATTTAATTTTAATTTTTTTGAGATGGAGTCTCACCCTGTTGCACAGGCTGGAGTGCAGCGGTGCCATCTCAGTTCACTGTAACCTTCGCCTCCCCGGTTCAAGCGATTCTCCTGCCTCAGCCTCCCAAGTAGCTGGGATTACAGGTGCCTACCACCACACCCAGCTAATTTTTGTATTTTTAGCAAATATGGGGTGTCACCATGTTGGTCAGGCTGGTCTCCAACTCCTGACCTCGTGATCTGCCCACCTTGGCCTCCAAAAGTGGTGGGATTACAGGCGTTAGCCACTGCGCCCAACTTTACAGTTTTATTCATATTGATACAACACATTCCTTACTAATCTGTGCCTAGTACTTTTGTTGTTACTGTTGCTTTACTAAAGGTGAGCTTGGTTTCCAGCTAGTCACCACCACACAGCACAGCCTCTGATGGCAAGTGGCAGGTCAGTGAAGTCTCTCAGCACTGCTGCTAGTTTCTTAGTTCATTTAGTTTCTCTAGGCTGACAACTGATGACAATTTTTATCTCTTACAAATATTGGAATATTTTGTGGGTTTTTCTTGTCTGATTGCATTGACTAACACTTCAAAAACTGTATTAAATATTGGTGGTAAGGATAATTCTTACCCAGACTAATGATGTGCTTTCAGCCTTTTGCTACTAAATACTATTAAGGCCTTGAGTTTAATATGGATATTCTTAATTAGATTAAATTTTCTTCTACTTCTGGACTACTGAGAATTGTTATCATAAATACTTATCAGTTTGATAAGTGAATATCTATCAGGACAATCACCTACTCAGTCATTCATTTCACAGATACTTGTTGTGTTCCAGTCCCTAACCTTCAGCAGTCACAGTCTCCAAGGGTGTTTCTAACCGTGCTTCCTTTCCAGGTCATCATTTTATGTCGGGAAGCTGTGATACTCACTAACCCCATCTCTGTGCCCTCTGAACAGCAGCCCCAGCTCCAGTGGTTCAAGCCTCTGAAACCCCGGGTGTCCCAGCCACCCCCTGACCTCTGGATGGGCCACAGTGGTGTGTCCCTGATGGAAGGAGGTGGGCTCAGGGCAGAAGATGAAGAGCACAGTGGGCAGGAACCAGGTCATTCCCAGGAAATTGAGGTGGCAATGCCATGTTCTTAAGTTGAGGAAAGGCCGGTTATTGTAAATGTGCCATATTTTTCAGTGACTGCCCTTATGTTCATGCCTCTTTTATTTTACTGTATTTCAGTTCTTCACCACCAGGAGTGTTCCTTGAGAAGGACTATGAGATTTACCGGGATTACAGTGCGGATGGCCAGCTTCTTCACTACAGGTAGAACTCATTTCTCAGGTGTGGCCCTGTTTGCTAATGGGAGGGTGGCTTCCTCAGTGAGCTGGGTTAACTGCGAGTGGGAGGTGTGTGGCACACGGGGGCAATGCCATAGACCCAGAGCTGGAAAGGCCATGGAGGCTGCGGTGCCGGGGGCCTGGGCAGAAGCCCCTTAGAGCTGCCTGAGGCCCATTGGCAGCCCCTATCTGGGAATCTTGTCTCTGCCTGACTTAGGCAGCCTGGAGCCTATGGCGCTTCCCTCAGCCCCTGGTGGAGCAGCAGAGCGCTGACGGGTCCTTAGTTAAGTCCGCCCCTGGCAGCTCAGGCCACACATGCCAAAGCACGTGGCAGGCCCATCTGGAAGGTTGGCACTAGTCACAGCGGAGGGGTGGGCTTTGGCTTACAGTAGTCCTGGGTCAGCCTCACAGACTGCTGGAAGGTTCTGGAGACCCCCATCAAGACCCTACTGCCTTCATGTTGGGTGGGCAGGGCCCTCCCTGTGTCCTACCAGGTGTCTCGGGAGGGGAAGGCACCTGGATTTCTCCTCCTTGGCTGGGCGGTGACCAGTGTGCTGTGGGGTTGCAGGACCAGGGCCAGCTGCTGTTTCTGTAGGGGGTGGGTATCCACAGCATGGACACCCAAGAGCACCGTGGTGCTGGGGAGGAGCTAGAAGGCCTGTGGGCTCTGGCAGTTTGCACAGACGATTGAACAGCTGGAGCTTGGAAGTGGTAATGGCTTGCTTCTTACGTTTGTATTTGTTGAACATCAGGGTTGTGGGAGGGAATCAGAGCCTGCCTTGGTCCCAGCAGTGTGGCAGTTTAATGAAGGGCAGGTTTTTTTTTTTTCTTAATTCTGAGACAGAAGTCAGCTATTGAGGGCAGGTTTTATAGCCTTCCCGAGCTTCCACTTCCTCATCAGTGGGACGGTCTGGGCAGCTGAATTGGTGGTCACTGCAGAGTGACAGAGCCCACAGGCGGAAGGACCACCCCACTGTGGCAGATGAGGTCCCGGCTGTGATCAACAGCCTTGGAGCTCCTGTGGACCCAGCATGTGCTTAGTGGACCAACACAACTGCATCTTCATGGTGACATGTGACCACCTGGTCTTTGGTTGCCAAGCACTGCCTCAGCTCTGCCATTCCCAGGATGCCATGCCATTCTCCCCCAGAATCAAGGGCCTGACTCACTGGCGGTAACTCTGACCTCATCTTCGGCACCCACAGAGCTTTCAGGGAAACAGGTGTCCCACATGTGGTGAGGAGGACCATCTGGGTCTCTCTGGAGATGTCAGGTGGGGGGTGAGTTGCCAAGGTAAGCCCGCCCCAGCATCCTGCCCCTCACACCTGCAGGGATACTCTGGTGGCTCGGCCACCTTTGGCCACATGAGCTGACACATCAGGGCCTGGTCTCCACGAAGGTCCTGGCCTCTGTTGCGCCTTCAGCCCCTCTCATGCTGGCACCTTTCAGCTGGCTGACGATTCAGCCACTGAGGATCCCTGTTCAGACCATGGGTGTGTCCATGTGCTGGCCAGGCCCCTGACACAGGGCCAGCAGCTGTGTCTAGCCTACCTCTAGGCCATAGGCTAATGGCTGGCAGGAGACATAGCCCACATGGAGCTCTGTGTGGGGGCATCAGGCTCCCTCTGCACCTGGTAGGGAGGAGAGGCCTTGCCACTGCATCGGCCAGCCCAACCCAGTGTCTGCTCTGAGTAGTGCAGTGCATCCCTGAGGGCGATCCCTGGCCCTTGGCCAGTGTGGTGGTGGCAGCCTGGCCTCCTCCAGTGACCTGTTGGGGGCTGCTTCACACCAGACAGCTCAGCCCCTCCTCACGTCCCTCACTTGTCACTGTCATCCTGTCGCTGTGACCTTGGGACAGAGGTCCAGTGGTGTCTGGAAGAAGAGGCTGGACCCACAGGGGGATGAGGGAGGCCTGCCAGTGTGTAGCAGCAGAACACTGCCTCCAAGGGGTTCTGTGCCCTGGGGTGATGCATGCATGTTTAGCTGGGAGGGTAGAGCAGTGGGGGGAAGTGGACAGCCGGACCCTGTCCTGAGACGTTCTCTGTCCTTTTTGCTGAAACCTGCCACCTCTATGTGTTCTAATGATATGTGGAGGGGGACTCAAACTTGCCAGATTGACACTTGTAGATTCAGCTGCCTAAGAGCAGGCGTCCAGCTGAATCTGCCAAGCCAGTTCTTCCTGTGATCTAGGGCTTCTGGAAAGAGGGAACTTAACTTCCTTGGGGAGCCAGTGAGAGGACCTGCCATGCACCAAGCTGAGCACAATTACAGATGGTGCTGACATCTCCTGGGGTGGAGTGCTGAGTGTGCCAGGGTCCCTCTATAGCTCCTAGGAGGTCCTGCCCTCAACCAACCTGCACTCCCACTCTGGACTCCCATGTCCGGAGTGAAGCTTCCCTCTGGACATGCTGGAGGCCTGGGTGTGAGCTGCCACAGCAATGTGGATGCTTCTGGGAAGTGGGAGGAGAGCTGGTGTCCAGCCCCACGCCAGCTCCACAGAGGCTGAGAGCAGAACAGATGTGGCTGGGCACAGTAGCTCACGGCTGTAATCCCAGCACTTTGGGAGGCTGAGGCAGGTGGAACACAAGGTCAAGAGATCAAGACCATCCTGGCCAACATGGTGAAACCCCACCTCTACTAAAAATACAAAAAAATTAGCCAGACATGGTGGCATGCGCCTGTGGTCCTAGCTACTCGGGAGGCTGAGGTGGAAGAACTGCTTGAACCCAGGAGGCGGAGGTTGCAGTGAGCCGAGATTGCACCACTGCACTCCAGCCTGGTGACAGAGCAAGACTCCATCTTTAAAAAAAAAAAACAGATTCGAGCCAGCCAGGCCTGCTGGGCTCAGGAGGCCTTGGAGGCTCCACTCTGCCCCCAGAGCATGCCTGGTGCTTCCTTTCACAAGCGTGCCACCAGCATAATGGACCAGTGTGGTGCCATGTGGGGTGGCAAGAAATAAAGTCCCTGTGATATAAACTACATGAGCTCAATTCACTCAGGAAAAAAAATAAATTATAAACAAAAGCCAGGGAGCTGCTGACCCAGCCCCGAGATACAGTGAAAGCTGTACTATTACCTCAGCCTGGTAAAAGCACATTGCTTCTGGTGTTCTCTGTGTATTGCGATAGAAAAAAAAAACTCACCAGCTTGATCCCAGCACTCAGGGGTATCAAGAGACCACAGCAGGGATGGCAGTAGGGGCAGCCTGGCAGGGTCAGGCCTGGAGGGAACACAGGTGACTGTGAGGTCACATCTGACCAGCAAGCCTTTTCCTTGCTCTCACCTCTCCTCACACTTACCTCACCCTCTTGGCAGCCTGCCAGCCCCCTGCCCTCCCTCAGTGACCCTAGACTGGCAGTGGAAAAGTGCCTCCCTAGGGCCATGGCAGGGCAACCTGTGCTGAGACCATCTGCCAAGCCCTTCCCCAGGCCTGGCCCAGGCCTAAGGCGTGTCAAGAGGTAAAAAGAAGTGCAGTTTTCAAAACATGCTTTGCATTTACTGAGGGTTTTCTGTGTCAGTGCTGAGCTCAGGGCCTTACTACATGCACATTGTTTTGTTGAATCTTCATCATAACTAAGGAGGAAACTGAGGCAGAAAGATGTTAAGTGAAATCCAAGCCTTGCAGCCACAGAACAACAGACTGGAGTTCAACCCCAGATCTCCCAAAGTCCGGAGCCCTTCACCGTTTAGCATCCCAGGCCATGGAGGGGCTGACTCCACACCTGGCCCTCAGAGTTTTGTGGCCCCTGCCACACTGGCTGCCACCGTCCATGCTGCCTGGCTGGTCCCTGTTGTCAAGCTGGGAGCAGCCTCCAGCAGCCACAGACAGAAATCCCAGGAATAGGCACCTGCACTCTGCCCCCGGCTGCTTCCCTGACTTCTCACCTGGGTGCTATGGCCATGCCAAGCGGTCCCATGGCCCAGCATTCTGAAACAGATCGCTCCATGGCCAGCAGGTCAGGGGGTCCCATGTCTTCCTGGCCTCACCTCACCAACCCCCCAGGCAATGGGGAGTATGGCCTTGTCCAGAAAGACCCCACCTCAATCAGAGGGACACAACTGGCTTAAAATGTGTGGGGTTTCTACTTTTGTGGTTGTTTGTTTAAAGATGAGGTCTCACCGTGTTGTCCAGGCTGGTCTCAAACTCCTGGCTTCAAGTGATCCTCCTGCCACAGCCTCCCCAAGTGCTGGGATTACAGATGTGAGCCACCATGCCTGGTCAAATTCCTGGGGTTCTTTTTATTTTTATTTATTTAGTTTTTTTAGACAGGGTCTCACTCTGTCACCCAGGCACAGCTGTGGACACAGGACCAGTGCTAACCTTGGGCCGTCAGGGCAGAGCACGTGTGGGCATCATGTCCACATTTCCGCCCTGCGTTGCTGCCCAGGGCAGGGTCTCCCATGTTGCAGATAAGCAAGTGGGGCTCATGCACTGGGTTGGGGGGACTGGTGAGGACGCATACATCATGACTCCAGGAACTGTGGTGCCCTTAGCCAGGTGCGGGTGTTAGTGGGACACCTGCAGATGTTGGAGTGAGCGTGGTGACTGGGGCAGGGTCAGGGGAGGACAGTTAGTCTTTTTGGAGCTCACAGGAGCCACCAGTTGGAAAATGGGGCCCTGGGACACTGGTATTGTACCCTGCTCCTGGTGGGCTCACCTGGACCCGCTGAGACTGGTCCAGTGCCACCACTCAGCAGGAACACAGGGTCCAGGCCTGCCCTGTGGCTCAGGCAGCTCAGAAGACATCTGCCCAGCATCCACAGTAAGAGGGCCCTGGCAGGGCTGCCCTGGGTTCTAGTTACAGAAGCAGCTCTGTGCCTGGTCAGGGGCTGGGATGAAAGCAGACAGATGCCTGGTCGTGGGCGGCAGCTCCAGGCAGGAGAGCCGCAGAGGGAGGGCTAAGGGGCTGGGGGCCAGGCAGGTGTGAGGGTCTCCAGGGCACAGGGCCCTAGTGTGGAAGGTGTACAACAGAGAGTTCGTGGGAGCCGCCACCTGCAGCCCCTGAAAGTGTGGGGCGTGCCCAGAAGCAGCAGGCAGGTAGTTAGTCACCTGTGCGCGTCCACCCCTGCAGGACCTCCTCGCTGCGGTGGAACTCAGGCGCCAAAGAGCGCATGCTCATCAAGGTCGCTGACCGTGAGCCCAGCTTTCTCGCCGCCCAGGGCAATGGCTACACCCCAGATGGCCCCTCCGGGGTCCGCTCCCGCAGACCCTCTGGCAGCCAGCACTCGCCCAGCCTACAGACCTTCGCCCCAGAGGCTGACGGCACCATCTTCTTCCCAGAGAGGAGGCCGTCACCATTCCTGAAGAGGGCCGAGCTCCCCGGGAGCAGCTCCCCGCTGCTGGCCCAGCCGCGAAAGCCCTCCGGGGATTCGCAGCCCTCCTCCCCGCGCTACGGCTATGAGCCTCCGCTCTACGAGGAGCCCCCAGTAGAATACCAGGCCCCCATCTATGATGAGCCCCCCATGGACGTGCAGTTCGAGGCAGGCGGGGGCTACCAGGTCGGCTCTCCCCAGCGGTCGCCAGGCCGCAAGCCCCGGCCATTCCTTCAGCCCAACAAGCAGGGGCCCCCCTCGCCCTGCCAGCAGCTGGTGCTTACCAGGCAGAAGTGCCCCGAGCGCTTCCTGAGCCTGGAGTACAGTCCCGCGGGCAAGGAGTACGTGCGGCAGCTGGTCTACGTTGAGCAGGCGGGCTCCAGCCCCAAGCTGCGCGGTGGACCTCGGCACAAGTACGCGCCCAACCCGGGCGGCGGCACCTACTCGCTGCAGCCCAGCCCCTGCCTGCTGAGGGACCAGCGCCTGGGCGTCAAATCCGGAGACTACAGCACGATGGAGGGGCCTGAGCTGCGGCACAGCCAACCGCCCACGCCGCTGCCACAGGCCCAGGAGGACGCCATGTCCTGGTCCAGCCAGCAGGACACTCTGTCCTCCACAGGCTACTCCCCGGGCACGCGCAAGCGAAAGAGCAGAAAGCCCTCTCTGTGCCAAGCCGCCAGCGCCACCCCCACCGAGGGCCCCGGGGACTTGCTTGTTGAGCAGCCGCTGGCCGAGGAACAGCCCCCATGCGGGACCAGCCTCGCCCCGCTAAAGCGAGCGGAAGGTGAGGCTGATGCGGCGCGGGGCGCGGCCGAGCCCTTCCTGGCTCAGGCTCGGCTGGCCTGGGAGGCGCAGCAGGCCCACTTCCACATGAAGCAGAGGAGCAGCTGGGACTCCCAGCAGGACGGCTCTGGCTACGAGAGCGACGGCGCCCTGCCACTGCCCATGCCCGGGCCGGTGGTGCGCGCCTTCAGCGAGGACGAGGCGCTGGCCCAGCAGGAGAACAAGCACTGGAGGAGGGGCACTTTCGAGAAGCTTGGCTTCCCCCAGATCCTGCTGGAGAAGAGCGTCTCTGTGCAGACCAACCTGGCCTCACCGGAGCCCTACCTCCACCCCTCACAGGTGAGGGCCTGGCGGGTGGGCTGAGCTGGAGAGCCTGGGGTCAGGGTGGGCCCCATGGGCTGGGCACAGAAGACCTGGTGTCGTGGGTGTGCACACAGCATGTAGAGCTCTGAAGCCTGGTGTCGGCCTGGGCACTCCAGCAGGCTGTCAGGGTGTAACCGGGAGTCCACAAGGAGTCCCTTGTGGGGTGTGGGCTTCTGGGGGTACCCTGGCAGTGCCTTCCTCATTCTCAGGGCACCTGGGAGCAGGAGACCACACCCTGACTCGAGCCATAGAACAGAGGAGGCCTCAACAGACTGGGAGGGTGGCAGCCACCAGTGCTGTGGCCTGGGCTCCTGAGGAGCAGGCAGACAGGGTGTCAGGGGCTCTCTGGTGGTTCTTAAAGCCAGTCCCCAAGGCTCCCTCTGGTAGGAAGAGCTGCTGAGAGGCTGGACGCCCCGTGAATTCTGGGATGTTGCACACAGCCCAAGGCCTCACAGGTTCCTCACTGGGTGGCTGGAGCTGGGCTGGAGGCTGGATCCCACGGAGGCCACGTGCACTTGTTCTAATCTCCCTACCCTGGCCTTTCACACCAGTCTGCTACAGACACAGGAAGCCAAGGCAGAGGGCAGGCCTAGCGTCTGAGGGCCAGTGGCGGGAGGAAGAACCCAGATTGCTTCCTGGGGTGGGGAGGCCTCAAGAGCCTGGGTGGCCTTCATGGCCTCCAGGGTGGAGAGCTCAGGGCAGTTTCCAGTTTGTGCTTTTGTCCACTGCTCAAGATGCAGGAGGACAAGAGGACAGGCAGGAAAGAGGGCAGAGAGGCCTGGGGTGCAGAGCAGGGTCCTCTGAGAGCAGTAGCCAGAGAGGGGCCTCCTGGAGGTCGGCCTGGGGTGAAGGCTGGAGTAAGGGCCTGGGGTCCCAGGAGTGAGGGATTGGGAACCAGATGGCACCTTCACCTGGTATGAACTGCAGCCTTCCGTGTCTGAACGAGGACACTGACACTTCCTCGGCGGGCAGCAGAATGAGGTCAGCCCCCCAAGGATGCTAGTGGGTGCTCTTCTTCCTCCCACCTCACCCTCAGCCAGGTCATCTGGGTCACCCAACAGCAGTGCTACTCCAGCCGCCCTGCCTCACCCGAAGAGTGCAGGGCTCTGGTGCCCTGGCTGCCTCTGTGGACAGGCAGGGCTCCCTGGGTCTTGTCACCACCTCAGGCAACCTTGTGGTGAGCAGACGGTGCCTCTCGCCTGGCTGGCTCTGGTGGGGTCCCGGCTCACACTTCTCGGGGCTATGGCCCAGTGGGCCCATCTGCCTGGCCCTCTCCCTCCCCCTAACAGCCCAGCCCGGTTTGTCCTTCTCAGTCTGAGGACCTTGGTGCCTGTGCCCAGTTTGAGAGCAGCCGGCAAAGCCGCAGCGGCATGCCCAGCTCCAGCTGCGTCTTCCCCACCTTCACTCTGCGCAAGCCCTCCTCGGAGACCGACATCGAGAACTGGGCCTCCAAGCACTTCAATAAGCACACGCAGGGCCTCTTCCGGCGGAAGGTGTCCATTGCCAACATGCTGGCCTGGAGCAGCGAGTCCATCAAGAAGCCCATGATCGTGACCAGTGACCGGCATGTGAAGAAGGAGGCCTGTGAGCTCTTCAAGCTGATCCAGATGTACATGGGCGACCGGCGGGCCAAGGCCGACCCGCTACACGTGGCCCTGGAGGTCGCCACCAAGGGCTGGAGCGTGCAGGGCCTGCGGGATGAGCTCTACATCCAGCTGTGCCGGCAGACCACCGAGAACTTCCGCCTGGAGAGCCTGGCCCGTGGCTGGGAGCTCATGGCCATCTGCCTGGCCTTTTTCCCTCCCACTCCCAAGTTCCACTCCTACCTGGAAGGGTATATCTACCGGCACATGGATCCAGTCAATGACACCAAAGGTAAGGCGTTGCTCAGGCTCTGCCACCTGCTCAGGTAAGGGCAGTAGAGAGGGCTCCTGCTGTGCTGAGCAGCACCTGGTGAGTCCCTGGCAGCCCCCAGCACAGGGCTATGGCTCCACACACATCTGAAACACCACACACCCGGGGCCTCTGCTGGATGTGGGCCTCTTCCTAGAGCCCCACCTCTGCACCGAGGTGAAGAACCCTGGAGCCCTGGCAGACATGAAGCATAGGGCCTCGATGGCTGCGTCCACTCTACACCAAGCCCACCATGGCCGGTCCCGCTCCCTGGCAAAGGCAGGCACAAAGAGGCCAAGAGCAGAGCAGCTACGATCAGGCCCCTGCATGCCTGCTCCACCTGCCTTCGGCCTGGAGGGGTTACTACGCTGGCAAGACCCAGGCTGCCTGTTTTGGGCATGGTCCTGGCAGAAGGCTCCTGTGAGCAGGCAGGAGCACAATGGCAGTGGCTCACAGGCAGGTCATACAGCACCTGAGCTGTCCCAAAGCTGCCCCATGGGGTTGTAAGTTGGAGCCATCGTCACCCTGGTGCCTGCCTGGGGCAACATGGGAGGCCAGAGTGTGCCCAGGGCTCTCCAAGGCAATACTTAAGGTGTCCTGGGCCCACGCCATGGTGCCATCACCTGGGCAGGCGTGTCTGCAGCAAGCCACCCTCTACCTCACATCGTGGGTGTCTACAGGGCACAGCCACAGAACTGATGTCCAGACATGCACACAGATGCACACGCACATGCACACGAATATGTGGGCACACATGCTCACACATATACAGGCACGTACGAGCATGAACACGTGCACACATGCTTGCATGCATATGCATGCACGCACATGAACATGTGCACACACGCACAAACAGGCACACAGGCTCACATGTGCACACATGCGCACATGCATGCACATGAACCCGTGCACACAGGCACGCATATGCACACACCCACGTGTGCACACGAACATGTCAACATGCTCACGTGCACAAACACATGCATGCGCACGCACACATGTATGCACATAAACACTTTTTTTTTTTTTTTTTTGTATTCGTATGTTTATCATTTATTTCCATTTCCCACCTGGATAGTCCCTGGAGATTTGATTTCTTGTTTCCTGGAGAACTAAAGACAGAAAGCAGAACTTGGTGTTAAATAATCTTTACCCTACACCTGTTCAAACTACCTTCAAGACACTAGTCATTTGTCCCGATGCACAAACATCAATCCAGGGACATGAAATTTTAACTATCAATAAATACTCTGACATCCGCACACACAGAGCATCTAATTCCCGCATCAAAATGCATATAAGCATGAAGAGATATTTGGATTTATGGCAAAAGGAGTCTCATCTGGAAACCCCTCCCAGGAAGGTCTGGCAGGCTGAGTGTAAAGAATTTGGGACGATGCCTGCATTTGCTCTGCCCATTTCTACCAAGTTGGTCCTATAATCCTGTTTAATTAATAATAAACATTGCATGAACACTTGTGCACGCACGCACATGCATAAACCCACACACGAACATGTGCACACGCTCACAAGCATGTGCACACACCCACACGTTCACACACATGAACATATGCACACACATGAACGTTTGCACATGCACACACCCAAAACTGCACATGAATACACATGCACATGCATGCACATACACAGGTGTGCACGTGCTCCAGGTGAGACATGCCATACTCTGCTCTGTGCCAGTGAGAGCCCACCCTTGTCTGGCCTTTGCCTCTGCAGAGATTGAGCTCCTGATCGGGGCCTTGCTGGGCCTCACTCCATCACCCCCAGCCCAGGTGAGGAAATCTAATGCTGCTATGGGCACACAGAGGCAGGGTGGGGGCCACAGGGCAGTGGGACAGTCCTGGGGACAGTGTGTTGGGTATCGGCACCACCCAGCCCGTCAGCTGTTTGTGCGGAGATTTTGGAAGCCATGTGGTTTTACCTGACATGGACTTTTCAGCACAAGATCACAGCAAAGGCAGAGCTTGGCAGGTGGCCCAGACTCCTGGTGTGTAGAGGACCAGAGCAGGGAGCCAGGCAGGCTGGGCTGACCTGTGAACTCCGTTCCTGGTTTTGGGCCCTTCAAGAAACAGGTGGAGTCGTAGGGACTGTGTTCCTATTAGCATCATAGCTCACCTCCTCGGCCTCTTCCAAAGGGGCCTAGAAACGTCCTGCCTGAGCTGGAAGCTGTGGAGCTGAGCCTCCGCTGCTTAGCACAGCATGCAGCCACAGTGGGTACCTAAGAGAAGGGCCAGGAGACAGATAACCAGACAAAGGCCTGAGGTTCCTTGGGCCCATCTTGGGCCAGCTGACTAGCCAGTGTGTGGCTGGGGCTTCCTGGGAGTTTGTGCCCCAGGCTGCTGCTCTTCACACACAGGCTGGTGTGCTTTTGTCCTCATGTCTTACACCTGCAGGGTCCAAGCCTACATGGAAAAAGGAATCAGGGTCCAACCTGGGTTTCCATGGCTTCAGAGCTCTGCCAAGGAAGGCCCATGAAGGCCAAGAGCACTGTATGGGTTGGAGTGACAGTGGGCCTGGGATCTGTGTGGTCCTACTGGCAGGTGGCCCACATCTAGGCTGTGGTACCATGGCCACCCTCACAGCCAGAATGCCATCTCCAGCCCCAAGAACCACTCCTAGGTTCGTCTGTCAGGGTCCCTGATTGGCCTGAGCCCAGAAGAGAGGCTTCTGTATACAAGGTGGCCATCCTTGCCCAAATGGGCCTCATACCCTCTCCAGTCAGCCTCTTGTCTCTATGAGGTGCCACCTGTCATATGCAGGTGCTGGCTGCTGCTCAGAAAGACAGGCCCAGCCAGGCACAGTGTCTCACACCTGTATCCCAGCACTTTGGGTTGAGGCAAGAGGATCCCTTGAGCCTGAAGTTTCAGACCAGCCTGGGCAGCAAAGTGAGACCCTGTCTTTTTTTTGAGATTGAGTTTCACTCTTGTTGCCCAGGCTTGAGTGCAATGACGTGATCTAGGCTCACCGCAGCCTTCACCTCCCAGGTTCAAGCAATTCTCCTGCCTCAGCCCCCTGAGTAGCTGGGATTGCAGACATGTACCACCACACCCAACTAATTTTGTATTTTTAGTAGAGACGGGGTTTCTCCATGTTGGTCAGGCTGATCTCAAACTCCTGACCTCAATTATCCATCCACCTCAGTGTCCCAAAGTGCTGGGATTACAGGCGTGAGCCACCGCACCCGGCCGTGAGACCTTGTCTTTATGAAAAATTTAAAAAAGGAAATTAGCCAGGTGTGGTGGTGCCTGCTTGTGGTCCCAACTACTTGGGAGGCTGAGACAGGAAGATTGCTTGAGCCCAGGAGGTTAAGGCTGCAGTGAACCATGATGGGGACACTGCACTCCAGCCTGGGCAACAGAGCAAGACCCCCGCCCCTTTTTTTTTTGAGACGGAGTCTCACTCTGTCGCCCAGGTTGGAGTGCAGGAATGCAGTGGGGCAATCTTGGCTCTCTGCAACCTCCGCCTCCTGGGTTCAAGTGACTCTCCTGTCTCAGCCTCCTGTGTAGCAGGGACCACAGGTGCACGCCACCACACCTGGCTAATTTTTGTATTTTTTTAGTAGAGGTGGGGTTTCACCATGTTGGCTAGGCTGGTCTCAAACTCCTCAGGTGATCCGCCTGCCTCAGCCTCCCACAGGCATTAGCCACCATGCCTAGCCAAGACCCTGTCTTTAAAAGCAAGCAAGCAAGAAAGAAACGCAGACCCTATTAGCCCAGAAGGATGTAGCTTATGCTCTGGAGGGCTAGCTAGGCTGTGGCACAGTTCTTAGAAAAAGGAAACTAACCTCAGGGCCAGGGCACTGGAAACCTCAGTGAGGGGCAGAGCTGAGTCTGGTGCATCGCCCTGAGCACCTTACCAGCCTCCACCTCAGGAGCCTTTGATTGACTCATCTACCAGCATCTGTGGGACCTGCACTGTATGGCTACCACCCTCAGGGACTGAGGCCCCTCAAGGTGATGTCCCCAGCTTAGCCTTGTGTCATGTGTGGTCACAACTTTCACACCAGCAGAGGGTCTCCTGGCCGGTCCCTGGGACCCCTCAGCAAGTTCTCGACACAAACATCGAGGCACACTGGCAGTGGGTATGTAGCCTTCAGCTTCCCCACCCTCCCACCTGCTCCACTTCTGTATTTTGGAAGGCTGGAGACCCTTAAAGGTTTAATTCACTGCTCACTTCTTCATGAATTCAGCAAGGCCTCCTGGCTTCCAGCTCAAGATGGCAGATTGAGCATGTGCATTTGCTTCACTTCTACCTTGAACTCACTAAAACGACGGTGAAGGAATTTTTTAAAGGAAGGAAAAAACCCACAAAGGAATGTAAAATGGTACAGCCACTGTGGAAACTGGTAGGCAGTTCCTCAAATAATTAAAAATAGAGATCCCATGTCATCTAGCAGTTCCACTTCTGGAATTACCCAAAAGAACTGGAAGCAGGGACTAATGGTCACTCATATGCCCATGTTCACAGCAGCACATTCCTATAACTAGAAGGTGGAAACAGGCCAGGGATCCATCAGCAGCTGAATGGGGAAACAAAACGTATCCAGCCATGAAGTGGAAAATTATTTCCAGCCTTAAAAGGGAAGGAAATTGGCCAGGCGCAGTGGCTCACGCCTGTAATCCCAGCACTGTGGGAGGCCAAGGTGGGCAGATCACAAGGTCAGATGGAGATCATCCTGATCAACACGGTGAAACCCCATCTCTACTAAAATACAAAAAAACTAGCCGGGCGTGGTGGTGCACGCCTATAGTCCCAGCTGCTCAGAAGGCTGAGGCAGGGAGTAGCTTGAACCTGGGCAGCAGAGGGTGCCTTGAGCTGAGATTGTACCACTGCACTACAGCCTTGGGGACAGAGCAAGACTCCGTCTCAAATAAAAAAGGAAGGAAGGAAATTTTGACATGCATATGGATGAACCTTGAGGACATCGTGCTAAGGGAAAGAAGCCAGTCACAGGACAAAGATTATATGATTCCACTTCTATGAGGTCCCTAGAGTAGTCAGATTCCTAGAGCCAGAAGGTACAATGGTGGGTACCAAGGGCTGGTGGGGAAAAGTGGAGATGAGTGTTTAATGGGGACAGAGGTTTACTTTGGGAAGATGAAAAAGTTCTGGAAGTGGACATTGGTGATGGTTGTACAACCATGTAAATGTACTTAATGCCACAGAACCATATATTTTAAAATGGTTAAAGTGGTAAATTTTATGTTACATGTATTTTACCACAACTTTAAAAACTCACAAAGAAAAAGAAAGTGGAAAAGGAAGAACAACTGTTTTAGAAGCTGGAGCACATGGACCAAGAACAGTGAATCCTGAGCAGATGGTGGGAAAATGAAGAGCTAAAGCAGATCGCAAACCCTTAGAAGCTCAAAAGTGGGTAGAGCCAGATTCCTCTAGCAAAGGGGGAAGACAGTGACGCCGAAGCTCAAAACAAAAGGATTGGTTAAAACTCTGCTTAAGAAGCAAAGCAGTCCGGGTGTGGTGGCTCACACCTGTAATCCCAACGCTTTGGGAGACTGAGGCGGGTGGATCACTTGAGTCCAAGAGTTCAAGACCAGCCTGGTCAACATGATGAAACGCTTGTCTCTACTTAAAAAAAAAAAAAAAATTAGCCAGACATGGTGACGTGCACCTGCAGTCCCAGGTACTCGGAATGCTGAGGCGGGAGAATCAGTTGAACCCAGGAGGCGGAGGTTGCAGTAAGCCAAGATCATGCCACTGCACGCCAGCCTGGGTGACAAAGCAAGACTTCATTTAACATAAATAAATAAATAAATACACTATTTTTTTTTCCAGACAGTGCCTCACTGTATGTGCAGGGGAGTGCAGTGGTACCATCACTGCTTACTGTAGCCTCCACCTCCCAGGCTTATGGGATCCTCCCACCTCAGCCTCCCAAGTAGCTGGGACCACAGGCACTACCCAGCCCAGCTAATTTTTTTCTTATTTTTTGTAGAAATAGGGTTTCACCATGTTGGCCAGGCTGATCTTGAACTCCTAGACTCACCCACCTCAGCCTCCCAAAGTGCTGGGATCACATGTGTAAACCACCAAGCCTTAGTATCTATTTCTATATACTAGCAACAAACTATTAGAAACTGGTATTTTAAAATGCCATTTGCAATTGCATGTATGTATTTATTTAGACACAGGGTCTCCAGGGTGGAGTACACTCACATTTATTTTTTATTTTTATTTTTATTTATTTATTTTTTTCCATTTATTTTTAATCACATTTATTTACTTACGTTGAGACTCTTTTGCCCAGGGCGGTGTGCAGTGGTGTGATAGCTTACTGTAGCCTCCAGCCCTTGGGCTCAAGCTACGATCCTCTTGCCTCAACTTCTCTGTACCTGCCTGCAGTAGCATTTTCAAATGTGACATACTTAGAGATGGATCTGACAAGGGAAATGTAAGGCCCCTGCAGTAAAAACTATAAACGATTCCTGAAATGAAAGCGGGTCTCAATAGATGAAGAGGTTTGCTCTGCTTGTGAATCAGAAGACTCAGTCCTGTTAGGCTGTGAGTTCCACCCAAATCCATCCAGAGATTGATTCGGAATGGAAATTTTATTATATTTCTTTATTTTAGAAATTGACAGGCTGATTTTAGAATTCATAGGAATTGCAAAGGACCTAGAATAGCCAAAACCCCTTTGAAAGAATTCAAAGTTGGAGGACTTACTCCACCTAGACTCATCAAGAGAGTGTAGCACTGGCTTCAAGGTAGACAGGTCAGTGCAACAGAATAGCGAGTTCAGAAACAGACCCATGTCTGCATAGGTCAGCTTTCCACAGTGCTGACCACTTAGTGAAGAAAGGATAGTCATTTCCTTCTTGGGGACTGGGAAAACTGGATATGCAATTGCAAACAAAAGATGAATTCCAATGCATATTTTGGCGTGTACACAAAAAATAACTACAAATGGATCACTCATAAACCAAGACATAAAACCTAAAACTACAAAACTTCTAGAACAAAACAGGAGAAAATGCTTTCCTGAGTGAGGCAAAGATTTTTATATGTAATTCCAAAGTACTGTCTATAAAAGAAAAACATTGATAAATTGGACTTCATCAAAATTAAGTCTCCTACAAAAGACTGTTAAAAGAATGAGAAGATACACCAGTTACAGACATGCAGAAGGAGGAAGGCTGGGTGACAAGCGGCAGTAGTGGAATAAAGTTAGAGGCCATGTTTAGCTGATACGGAGACAGATGGTCACATTCAGAAATATCTACCAATGTGCGTGTGAACAGGAGCTCATGTACACATAGGCATTTCCTCACTGTGAGCTGAGAGGGCCTGCGAACAATCAGTTCCCAGCAGCAGAAACCACATCTCACACTCAGATCCTGGTTTCTAAATACCATTTTTCATTATAAGGATTCAGGGCCGGGCACAGTGGCTCACGCCTCTAATCATAGCACTTTGGGAGACCGAGGCGGGTGGATCACAAGGTCAGGAGATCGAGACCATCCTGGCCAACATGGTGAAACCACCTCTTTACTAAAATACAAAAAATTAGCTAGGTGTGGTGGCATGCGCCTATAGTCCCAGCTATTCAGGAGGCTGAGGCAGGGGAATCACTTGAACTCAGGAGGCAGAAGTTGCAATAAGCCGAGATTGCACCGCTGCGCTCCAGCTTAGCGACAGAGCACTACATCTCAAAAAGAAAAAAAAAAAAGGATTCAGAATTCGGAGTTCCTTGGTGAAAGGGGTGATTCTAGGGCTGGTGCCAGTCATATATAAGATATCAGAAGTCAGGAAGTGCCAGAGGTGGTGGTGATGTCTGTCACAGGGACAGTGGAGCTGGTGGAACGAGCTCCCAGTGGCCAAAGCTGGAGCAAGTTGAGCAACAAGGTAAAGACTCATTGGATTATAACCCGTAAGTGGGCTGGGCACAGTGGCTCATGCGTGTAACCCCAGCACCTCTGGAGGCCGAGGAGGGTAGGTCATTTGAGATCAAGAGTTCAAGACCCACCTGGCCAACAGGGTGAAACCCTGACTCTACCAAAAATAGAAAAATTAGTCGGACATGGTGGTGCATGCCTGTAATTCCAACTACTCAGGAGGCTGAGGTGGGAGTTGCTTTAACCCAGACGGTGGAGGTTGCAGTGAGCTGAGATCGCACGACTCACTCCAGCCTGAGTGACACAGTGAGATCCTATCTCAAAAAAAAAAAAAAAAAAAAAATCTGTAAGTCTACACTGATACAAATGAATGATTCAGTAGATAGAAATAGACAAATCTGTGCAGAATAATTACAGATAATTGCTGTAGATGTCCACCGTCCAGGAGCTGGAGCCTAACTCCACCCCTGAGGTGTGGGCCGGGCACAGTGGCAACTCATACAGAGTGTGGTACAGAGCGGGAAGAGGCGGTGCCTCACACAAGCCTGCCAGCCTCGGCCTCAGCCAGGTCATCACGGCCAGTGGCAACAGTGCCAAGCTGTGCTGTCCAGAGCAGGAGGCAGGCCAAGGTCAGCCTGAGGGGAGCTCCCCTCCTCTCTGACTGCAGTGCCTGGCTTGGGGCTAGCTGCCTTGACCCCCTTGTTTCTGTTGGTTTTCTGACCAGCAGGCAGAGTCCAGGCCCACTGCCGCCCCAGCCTTGCCACCAGCCAGAGGGCAGAAGCTGCCCGCTCTCCTGCCTGGGTGCCTTCCCTGCACCTCCACTTGCCCCAGCATGGGCACAGCAGCTTCCTGGCCCACACGATGCTCAGAAGGGCCCCTGCCACCTCTCTTTCTCACACAGCCACGTCCCCCCAGACATGCCCCGCCCCCCAGCTGAACAGGGTCAGTCCCCAACAGGCCCAGGGGCCTCCTCACCAGCCAAGTGCGGGAGCTGAGTGGGCATTGGCTCCTGGCGTTGTGTTCTGTGGTCCTCATGGTTCTCTTTGCTCCCCAGTGACACAGCACATAAAAGAGCTTCTGGAAAGAAACACTAAGAAGAAGTCCAAATTGAGAAAGAAACCCAAGCCTTATGTTGAAGAGCCGGATGGTAGGGCCTCTCCCCGCAGCCCCTGGGCGCTGCACCTGCACAGCTCCGCTCTCCAGCCTCGGCCGCCTGGCCTTCCCTTCTCTAACCGCTTCTGGGCAGGGGGGATGGGGCCACTAACCTCAGGCCTGGGGCCTCCTGAGCGAGGTGGAGGGCCCCGTGACTGACTGGACCCCTAGAGAGGCCAAGCCTGCTGCACCTGTCTTGGTGGTGCCCGGAGCCATTTCCAACTTTCTTGCTGGGTTCTTGATGTGGGGGGGAGGCGTGAGGACTTACCAGCTGAGGGCTACTGGAGGCACCCCAGGTGAGTGTTTGGCCCTGACCCCGAGAGTGAAATTTGCAGGTGGAGGGGTGTGTGGTGCCCTGCAGGCAAGCACCCCTCAGCCCTGTCTTGCAGCCCACGGCTGGCCCTGAGCCACAAGAGCCAAGCCTGGCATTCAGAATCAGAAGGAGTTGTCCCTCCCTTTGATGGTGGGACAAGCCCCCAGAAGCCAAGGGAGGGCTTTCGCACCTTCCCCACCAGCAGCTTTCCCATGCACTCTCACCCAGCTCTCACCTCTCCCCCCTCCCCCCACAAGTCCCTGGCTCAGGAAAGCCCTGTGAACCCAGGGCTGTGCCCTCCCTTTTGAGAGGTGTGCCTTTTTTTTTTTTTTTTTTTTTTGAGACAGAATCTCACTCTGTAGCTCAGGCTGGAGTACAGTGGTGCGATCTTGGCTCACTGCAACCTCCACCTCCCAGTTCAAGCCGTTCTGCCTCAGCCTCCCAAGTAGCTGTGATTACAGGTGTGTGCACCACCATGCCCAGCTAATTTTTGTATTTTAGTAGAGACAGGGTTTCACCACGTTCGCCAGGCTGGTCTTGAACTCCTGACCTTGTGATCTGCCCTTCTCGGTCTCTCAAAGTGCTGGGATTACAGGTGTGAGCCACCACACCTGGCTGAGATGTGTTGTCTTACCAAGTCAGCTGCACACACACACATCTGCACACACAGGCTTCCAGTACCATCCTGCCCACTCCTGCAGTGGTTTGGTCCTGCCACACTGTGCCTCACCCACTCATCTGTCCAGAACTCCACCACCCACCTCTCTGCTCCACTGCACTTCCTTTGAGACTGCTTGGCTTAGGCACCCCTTCCTCCAGGATGCCATCTCTGACTACGCTGCCCATGCAGGCCCAGAACAAAGCTAGCAAGCTTTCCGTGGATGAGGTTTGCTTAGGGCAAACTTCAGGGCCAGCAGGAGGCTATAGGGGCATGAAGGGCCCTCATGGGGGGTGCCAGGATGGCATCTGCCAGGCTGAGGGCTTGTCCTCACCCTGGTGCCTCCAAGGCTGCCACCAGCAGGTCTGTGCCAGGGGACCCTGGGAGAAGGGAGCCAGTTGCAATCTAGGGGTGGGATTCCTGGCCATAGAGGTCATCAGACCACTCCATCTGGGGCAATGTAGAAGGAGCTCTGCGCTCCTGCCTGAGCTGGCGTCCGGTGGCCTGAGAGCTGACCAACAGCATTGGCCGTAAGAGTCTTCTGGCTGCAGCCAGGCGGAGCGGGAAGCAGACTATTCTGTGCCTGGAGTGGAGCCCAGTGGGACACTGCAGCCCAAGGATGTCAGGTGGGGAGCAGGGTCGACACCAGGAGGCCCTGGCCACACCTGGCGGCCTGGGAGGCTTGCGACCTGGTCCTGTAGCTCTGAGGGAGATGAGGGCTGAGGTCCAGGCAAATCCAGATCAGGGCAGTGGGCTCAGAGCAGAGCATTCCACACAGGTGAGGGTCTTCCTGGGCTGGATGGGCACTGCCCACTCTTCCACCACAGGTCAGCAGATGTCTTGGTGCCTGGCCTTGTGCCTGATGCAGTGTGAGCAGGAGTCATCCCAGCAGCCTAGATCTTGAGGCACAGGCAGCCTGACCCCCAGAGTGAAGTTTGCAGGTTCAAGAGTATGGCGTCAGTCCCTGGCCTACCCACTACGGTCATGACACTAGCAGCTGCTTGCTGAGCACTGCATGAGACAGGTGTTGTCATGGCCCCATTCTACAGAGGAGTAAACCAAGGCACAGAGAGACTGCATCATGCCTTCCATCACCAGTTGAGAGATGGTGGCCCCAGGGTATCCCAGTCAGAGTGCTGGAGGTTGTACTAGTCCCAAGCAGGCTCAGTCCTGGCCCTGCCGTCTGCCCCAGACTCCCACTGCCTAAGGACTACATGTCCCAGCTGCTGAGCTGAGGCCCTGGGTTTCTGCCGCCTTCCTGCAAAGCTTACTCCCTCCTGCCTTCTTGGAGCTCTAAAGCCTGGGTCCAGTGTGTGTGGGCACCATCCATTCTAGAAAAACAAGGGTACCTCACAGCCTGCCCAAAAGTCCAAGAGGGGTCCTTGGCAGAAGGTTCCATGCTGGAGGCTGGGGCTGGATCCTCTTCTAGGACCCTGTTGTCCCAAGGACTGTAGCAGATTTTCTAGGACCCAAACATCTATGAAAAAAATTTTTTCCTTCTGGTTACTCTAAAAAAGAATCTCCTTGGCAATTACATGTCAACTGTTTTGTGATAATTAGAGATGAAAAGGCATTCATGGACTCAAGACACATCTGTTTTGAACCTGGGTTCAAGGACCCTATGTCCTCAGCTGTCCATCAGAAACTGCTCCTTCAAATAAGACAAAGGCATTCCAATTGGGGGTCAGGATCCAGAGGCCACCCTTACCCTGGCAGGTGGTAGGCGCTGGGCACTGGGGCAGCTCCCATGTCCAGAAGCACAGGGTCCTGTCTGAGGTCCATGGCTCCCCTGGCCCAGAATGGCTTCTCCTGGTGTGTTCTCTCATTTGCTGCTTCCCAACCTGGAGCGGGAAGGTGCTGCTTCTTCCAGACCCAGCCTGGGAATCCTCTTCCCCTCTACACCTCCTGGGCCCAGTGCCTGGAGATTTTCCAGGCTGAGGTTCCCGAGTCCCTGCCCAGGGGCTGGCTCAGGCACACTGCCCCTCACCTCAAGGACCATCAGCGGCGCCCCTGCTGTCAGGAGCTGAGTTTTAGCCCCTCCCTTGAGAAAGGAGACCAGGACCTCTCATTGCCGCCTCAGTCCTTCAGAAGAGCCCAAAGGTGGTGTTTCAGGGCCAGGCTGCAGCAGAGCTGGGCTTGCTGTTCAAATAGCCCAGCGCCTGCCTCCCCCAGCACTGGCCCCAGGTGCTGGGTAGGTGGAAATGACTCCTCCAGGGGCTCCTGCCCACAGTCGCAAAGCCAGGGAGGGGCCTGAAGCAGAGAAGAGCCAAATACCTGGACAGCTCCCTGGGTCAGGCCCAAGGAGAGAGCAGTAGGGTCTAGAGGCCTCAGACCCAGGTCCTGCCCTTGTGTTCCTGCGTGGCCGTGGGAGGGGTGGGTGGGCTGCCAGAGCTGTTCCTCCCCAGACTGTCCCTCTGGAGGTGGGGAAGCACCCCTTGGGTCTCTGCTCTAAAGGACACTGCCTGGGAGAGCATGAGGACCTGCTGCACTGGGCAGGGGGTGGACCAGGCCAGTCCAGCCCCCAGGACCCTTGAAGGGGCTGCATCTATTCACCCCTCTCCTGGCCCCATGCTCACACATCCGCACCAGGCTGATGAGGCCCCATTCCTTTCCAGGGGTGGCGATAAGCACATACGCCAAGTATTGTTACCACAAGCTGCAGAAGGCAGCCCTAACTGGGGCCAAGAAGGTACGAGTGCGCCTGGGAGACCGGGGAGGGCAGTTGTGCACACAGGGACGCTTGGTGAACAGCCTGGGGGCCTAGTGTGGGGTGGCAGTCTAGAGGGTGCCACACAGCCCACCTAGGCAGGTGGCAGGGTGTGCCAGGCAGACCCTGGGCTGCACCCTCCCCCGGGGGCTCTTCCCCAGGCCCAGACCCCCAGCTTAGGAGCAGGGCACGCAAAGAGCTTCAGTCACATGGCACGACAGTACCATCCTGTCCTCCCAAGCCAGGTACAGCGCCCATAACTGAGGGAATTCCCTCAGGCACCCCTGGACATGTCCAAGATCCTGGCCCCTTTGCCACGTCCTCTTCCCTGATGGCACTGCTCCCATGACACGGGGGCTCTCAGCCCTGCCACAGACTTCTGGACATTTCACCCCAGATCAGCCGGCTTGGCCCCTGCTGTGCTCCCTGACAGCCCTGGGTGGCCCAGTAGTCACTCCCACCTTCCCAAGGGACTATGAGAGCTGTTGCTGTAGGCAGTGACTCCGGCTAGGGAGCTGGGTTTGTCCCTGGTCTAGTTGGAACCAGGAGTTCACAGGGATGAGAGGAGTAGGAGGCAGAGCCAGGAGCAGCCCAGGAGGAATTAGAGTTTGGGGAATGAGGAGGGCTGGGAGCAGGGCAGCCAGGCCAGACCAGGACGGAGCCACTATCTTCACAGGGGCTAAAGAAGCCTAACGTGGAGGAGATCCGGCATGCCAAGAACGCCGTGTTCAGTCCATCCATGTTTGGCAGCGCGCTGCAGGAGGTCATGGGCATGCAGCGGGAGCGCTACCCCGAGCGCCAGCTGCCCTGGGTGCAGACGAGGCTCTCTGAGGAGGTGCTGGCACTCAACGGTGACCAGACAGAGGGCATCTTCAGGTGCCATGGCAACCCCGGGTGCCGGGTGTAGGGGCCACAGCCCTGTGGGTGTCATCCATGCATCTCTGGCATGCAGGGGTCATTAAGCCTAAGGCCCACTGGGCTGCTTCTGCACCCCTACCTGAGAGTAGGTGGAAGGTTGGGGCCCCAGTGTGGAAGCTGACCCCGAGGGTGTTCAGGCCAGGAGAGAGAGGGCAAGACCCATTCTGAAGAGGCAGCACAGCCAATGAGGGAGGGTGCCCCTGCAGATATGGCCACAAGGGGTCTAGAGCATGCTTGGACACCAGCCATGGGCAGCCTGGGGCGTCAGCCTCAGAGATAACAGGCAGCCCCCTGACTCACCAGAGAGTCAGCTGGGGAAACAGGCTTGTGGGTTTGGTCCCTTGGAGAGGTGGTCCTTTGGAGAGGGCATCCACACAGGGAGCCAGCAGCGATCCAGGGAGGGATAGTGGACCTGGGGAAACCACACTCAGACCCAGGTGTGTGGGGCAGAATCCTGAAGAGTGCCACCCACCTATCTTCACATGAAAGAGGCCAGCTGGGGTGGTGGGGGGTGGCAGGGGACCTGAGGTTCTGCTCCCCTCCCGGGGTCAGCAGGGGCCAGTGGGATCTAGTGTCCAGGCAGAATCAGGAAGCCCTGGTGCAGGCTCCTGTAGCCTGAGACCTGCCCTGTGCCCTGCAGGGTCCCCGGGGACATTGACGAGGTGAACGCCCTGAAGCTGCAGGTGGACCAGTGGAAGGTGCCCACAGGCCTGGAAGACCCCCACGTCCCCGGTGAGTCCTCAGCAAGCTCTGCAGGGGAGGAGCCTAGCTCAGGCAGTGGTTCTCAAGGGGCCCCTGTTTCCACCTCTGGGGCCCACCCTGATCCTGCCCCTGCCCAATGACACGATGGACTCCCGGCACAGACATCCTCCTGCCCATTGAACAGTCTCCCCAGGTGTCTTCGAGGCACCCCGGGTTCTGCCTGTACACTGCAGCCCAGCCTGCTGCTCTGTGCCCCGGTGCCCTTCAGCCAAGCCTGCTGTGCAGATACCCCTCACGGCAGCTGCAGAGGCTCCTCCTCAGAAAAGTCCTGTTTTGCACGTTTCTGCGAGTATGATCCCCCATGCCTTCAGGATAAGTTCATGCCCCTGGGGGTCCGGGTCCAGCCTGGCCATAGGTGCCCTGACCAGCCCTCCCAGCACCCTTCCATGCGTGTCTGCCACCGGACCCCACTTGGTCCAGGGGTGCCCGCTGAGCAGGCCAGCTGAGCCCCGTGCTGTGTCCCCAGCGTCCCTGCTGAAGCTGTGGTACCGGGAGCTGGAGGAGCCCCTGATCCCGCACGAGTTCTACGAGCAGTGCATTGCGCATTACGACAGCCCCGAGGCGGCGGTGGCCGTGGTGCACGCCCTGCCCCGCATCAACCGCATGGTGCTCTGCTACCTCATCCGCTTCCTGCAGGTACGCGGGCGGGCCGCCGGGTTTCCCTCCCCCGGGTCCCCGCTGCTTCCCCCGCCCCTCCCCCCCGCGCCCACCCTCGCTCCTCCGCCAGGTGTTCGTGCAGCCGGCCAACGTGGCGGTCACCAAGATGGATGTCAGCAACCTGGCCATGGTGATGGCGCCCAACTGCCTTCGCTGCCAGTCCGACGACCCGCGCATCATCTTCGAGAACACCCGCAAGGAGATGTCCTTCCTGCGCGTGCTCATCCAGCACCTGGACACCAGCTTCATGGAGGGCGTGCTGTAGTGGGGACGCCCGGGGATGAGAGGGACGTCCCGCCGCCCCCAGCCAGGCTGAAGCCCGCACTCACTCTCTCAGCCGAGGGGCCCGAATCGCCCGGCCCAGCACCGGAGCCCCCTTCCCCTCTTCCCCAGGCCCTCGGCCCGGCGCTCCCCAGGTCTTTTGTCTGGTCTGAGGGTGCAGCCAGAGAAGAGCAGCGACGGGGAGGGCGCCTCTGGCCCCCCACCTCACGGCCAGTTCCTGCGGGTACCACCTCGCCCTCCGCTGGCCTCGGGTCAGCTCCGAGAAAGTGCCTTCTGTGTCCTGGAGCCGAGCGACACTGCCCGCCTTGGGGCCGGGCTGCCTCCCTGTGACTCCTGCGCGCCCTGGTCTGGGTCTCGCCCGGCCGCCCCCGTCTCTCCTTCCCTTTCTCCAGTCCTTGTCCTCCAGGCCTGCAGCTCTTCCCAGCCCCGAGGGAGCTTCCCGACCTGTCCCCGCCTTCTCTTCCCCCGCCCCTCGGCCTGCGGTCCCCAGGTGGGGACTGCTCAGGAGTTTGGGGGCTCCAGGGCAGTGGGCCCATGGCCTGGCAGGCGCTCTGTGGGTGGGATGGGGCCCCCAAACCAAAGTCGTCTGGGGTAGGGGGCAGGGCGGGGGAGGGGCGAGAGTATTTTTTCTTCGTGTAACTATAAATCCAGAATCCTGCATCGCAGCCCACCCGTGTATAGAGATATAAATAGAAGGAAGATATAAGAACTAAATTTGCTAATGACATAGTTTTAACCTAAATGCTATTTATCTCTGAGCCGTCCCCGGCCTCCGTGCAGAGCAAGTTGATGTCATTCCTTCTTTTCTTCTCCAATCTTATTTCTTGGCTTCTGACCAAAAACCAAGCCCTACCCCATCCCCATCCCAGACCTGCGGCAGAGGAGCGGGAAGGCGCCGGGGCCAGGACTGCCTGTCCTCGAGGCCAGAGCTGCTGGGGGACCGAGTTTGTACATTTTCCATTTTGGAATTTTGAGTTCCAATTGTTGTAAAACTTAATTTCTCCCCAGTTTATATATATATATATTTTTTAGAATTCTGTTTTTATTTATTAAAAATAAAAGGCCCAGCCCTGCCAAGGCCCAGGCGGCGTCCTCAGTCGGGTGGTCTCCGGGCCTTCGCGGCCCAACCCGGCCGCAGGCGCTCGTCCCGACGCATGGACCGAGAGGCGACGACTCGCGTGAATAAAGTGCACATGGACCCTGCGCCGCCTCCAGTTCCTTGTGGGCGCGGCCGGGCCTCCTTGGGGCAGGAAGAGATGCGGGGCCGACCAAAAGGGGCCGCACCGGTGCACGCTGCTCCGAAGGCTAGGACGGGCGAGCCCCGGAGGCCAGAGGGAGAGGGAAGAGCACCGGGCTCTAGTCGGGGAGATGGGGCGCCGCCGGAACGCGAAGCGCGGGACCCCTGTTGCGGGCCGGCGCGAGTTCGCGCAGCACCGCCCCCAGCGTGACCTGCTAGCCGCTTCCGGCTCGGAAGGACAATGTGGCCGCCGTGCGGGGCGCTCCGAGCCCTCGCCTTGGCGCGGTTGCGGGGTGTCCGAGCCTGCAGCATGGACGGGAGCGTTTCTTACACGCAGGGCCAGAGTCCCGAACCCCGGACCCGCGAGTATTTCTACTACGTGGACCACCAGGGCCAGGTGGGCGGGGGCAGGGCCGCAGGCGGGGTTCTCTGTGGCCAGGGCTGTTGCTCGAGGGGCGGGGCCAGGAGTGGTCCTTGCGGGCGGAGGCCGGGGCGCTCTGGAGACCGGGCCGTGGCTCGAGGGGCGGGGCCGGAGAGAAGTCGCACGTAGGTGGGCGGGACCTGGGCGGTGGGCGACCTAATGCCGCAGAGCTGGAGCGGCGCGCGCTAGAAAGACGGGAACCTGGGTCGATTTGGGCCGAGGCTCCTGCACGGGCCGCGTCCCTGCTACGCTGTGCAGCTCCGGACTCTTGACTTGCAAGCCCCCACCCCCGGCGCTGAATTCTTGCCGCTATCGGGTAGTCAGACACCCGGGCCGCCCCTCCTTTTTTGGAAGCCCTGTCTAATCATCCGGCATGTCCCGGAATCAGCAGGCCAGGCAGCCCCCGCGGAGGTGGCACAACTGATTACAAACTTGAGGGAAAAGTTACCAGAAAGATTTGCCTGACCAGGGAGCAGAGGTGCGCATAGATGAGAAGTCGGCAGGGCCCCCAAGTTTACCTTCCGCGCGCCTCCCTGCATGCGGTGCGCTCATACTAGCAGGCAAAGTGGGCTCGGGCCGGCTCAGGACCGCCCGAGCGTCCCCGCCCCACCTGCCCGCTGGGACTCATCACGGCCCGGCCCTCTGTCCGCAGCTTTTCCTGGATGATTCCAAAATGAAGAATTTCATCACCTGCTTCAAAGGTACTGCTGTGCCGCCCTCCCCTGCCCCTTCCTTCTCCCTTCAGGGCAGCCCCGGATGGGCTCCCCGACTCTGCCGATGGGCCCAGCGCGCCAAGGAGTGAGCGTCTGCCCTTAGTGTGGTCCTGGGCCCGGAGGCCTTGGGAGCCCAGCGCGCTGAGTACCCGCCCCCTTCATCCCCCAGACCCGCAGTTCCTGATCACCTTCTTCTCCCGCCTGAGGCCCAACCGCAGCGGGCGCTACGAGGCCTCCTTCCCCTTCCTCTCGCCCTGCGGCAGAGAGCGCAACTTCCTGCGCTGCGAGGACCGGCCGGTGGTCTTCACGCACCTGCTGCTCGTGGGCCACGGGCCCCCGCGCCTCTCCTACTGCGGCGGAGGCGAGGCCCTGGCTGTGCCCTTCGAGCCAGCGCGCCTGCTGCCCCTGGCCGCCAACGGGCGCCTGTACCACCCAGCGCCGGAGCGAGCGGGCGGTGTGGGCCTGGTGCGCTCCACCCTGGCCTTCGAGCTCAGCGCCTGCTTCGAGTACGGGCCCGGCGCGCCAGCGCTACCCTCGCACGTGCTCTGGCAGGGCCGCCGCCTCGCCCTCACCATGGATCTGGCCCCGCTGCTGCTCGCGGCTCGGCCGCCCTGAGCAGGGGCGGGAGAAGGGCGGGAGGCCGCGGGCGCCCCTCACCCTACTCCCTCGGGAGTCCGCGCCCCGGAAGGCCGGCGCCACTGGCACTCGCGGCAGCCTAGTGCGCCTGCGCGCCGCGGCCTCCTCCCTCCCCCGGCACTGTCCTTGGTGCTGCCGCGGCCCGGCAGTCCCGGACCCTCTGCTCCCATCGGCGCGCGCCCCCCGCGCACCCAGCCCGGGCGCCCTCTGGATTGGCCCGCGCTCGAGACGTCAGGCCCTGGCGGCGGGCGCGGTTGGCGCGGGACTCTGGTGCGCGTGCGCGAGCGTCCCTCGCCCCCTCCCAGCCCGGCCGCTGTTCCGGCCTGGCAGCCACCTGCACGGCGGGGGAGCCGCTCGCCGCGGGAGCGTCAGGTGAGGGGACGCCCGACCCAAGGTCACCAGGCGTGCGGGGGGAGGGGTTCGGGGTCCATCCCGGCTCTGATCCTGGTGCGCTTCGAGAAGGGCGTAAGTCCTGGAGGGGGATGGGGAACGCGGAGGCCACGCCCTCCCTGAGCTTGGCCCAAAAACGACCGGCGCTCGGGGGTAGCAGAGGAGGCCTTGGGGCTTCCAGGCACCGGGTCGCAGTGCTGCAGAGGTGCGCAAGGGCCGCCCAAAGACCCTACCTTGGGCCTTGCACTGGCCGGAGGGAGGCACAGGGCGTTCCATCCTCTTTTCTCCACCCCTCCCGCACAGAGGGGCGCCCAGGAGGCAATGACAGTCGTCGCGGATTCCTGCATGTGACGCCCGCCCGCCCCTACCCAGTGGATTAGGGGGTTGTCCTCTGGTAAAGGATTTCTGGGCTTCTTCCAGCCTGGAGCCCTGGCTGGCCATTCTACGCCGAGCTGCTTCTAGGGGGGTCAGCGTGAGCAGCAGCGCCCTGAGTTCTGAGGAGGCTACTTCTCCACTTGAGACGCCTTCTTGCGGGAGGCTGTTAGGGCCAGGCCTGGAGCCATGTACCAGTTCTCTATATCCAGGGAAATGGATCCCAGGGGCCCAGATCATGTCCCCAACTTCTTGGGGTTCACACACATCCTGAGACATCTGGGAACTGCCTCTGCCTGGGCCAAAGCTATTCCATTAAAACTTTATTGCTGTGCTTACTAATCTCTAATGACTTTAAATAATCATGTGAGTTACAATTTAAGGCAAGAATTAAACAAACACCAAGGCCACTTGGTCCCTTTCCATATGACTGGGCAAGAAGGAAGAAAGAGCTGGTGGACAGGCAGATGTTCAGGGAGGGAGGCCCGATGACGCTGGGACCCAGGACATCTGCAGCCTTGTCTTCCCTGGCATCTCCGCTCACTGCAACCTCTGCCTCCCGGGTTCAAGCGATTCTCCTGCCTCAGCCTTCCGAGTAGCTGGGACAACAGGCGGGCTGTTGTCCGCTGGGTGGGCTGGCTTCTCTGCCCAGATCCCTACTTTTAAAACGGATCTCTTTGTGCCCGAAACCAGACACCAGCCTTCCCATATCCTTAGGACAAGTGCACGCATTATGGTCCCCAGCATACTCCATGCTCCCTCCTGATCTCAGGAGGTCACACTGCCCCCAGAGCCCACAGGGGAAGCCATGCCAGAAACCCAGTTGGTGGCCCAAGGCTTCCCCATCACAGCCCAGCTTTCCCAGGGCCCCATCTATCCTCAAAAACAGGACATCTTTCTGGGACCAGCATGGGAAGCACAGACCCGTGGCTCCTGAGCTGACTTTCCAATTATTTTCCTTATCCCCCAATTCTGACAGGTTACCTGAGAAAAAGCCCAATTTTAGTTAAGCTGCCCAGGCCAGCAGGAGCGGGTGCTGGATAAAGCTGTGCTCGACTTCCCTGGGGCTAATAGCTCCTCTGAGGCCTCTTCCCCGGGGGCCCCCAGCAAGTTATGACAGATGAACCCCAGGGTGGGAGGCAGAGCATGAGTTCCAGGGACAAAAGGACATGGGTTAAGGTCAATTGGGGCTCTGGACTTTATCTTGGGGGCACAAAGGGACCTCTCCTCTGGGCCTCAGGAGGTCACATGCCAGCCCCCACAGAAAAACAAGGGGGGGCGTGTCTGCCCCGGGCCTGCTCTCCCCATCCTAGCCATGCTTCGGCAATAGGGCCCTCAGTTTTGTCACCTAAGCGAAGTTCCCAAACCCGTACCCCGTACTTCCAGCTTCTTGCGCCCTAGAACCAAGCAGCAGCCACTTGCCTGGGGGTAGAGTCAGGGGCAGCAAGGGCGGAACATCCACGTCCTGAACAGGAAGCTCCTGACCTCCTGGGCATGGGTGGAATAGGAATAGAAGGGGACGGGGCTGGGTGGCTCTTCCTACATGGTCTTCACATCCTGTGAGGAGACTAAGGACACGAGGAATTCTAAATTTGAACCTGATGCCCCAGATCTTTAAGAAAATGTTTTTGTCAAGGGAAGAAACGACGTTTTATTAGTTTCTGGAACCGATTTATAGCTTCAAAGTTAGCCACGGCCGGGTGCAGTGGCTCATGCCTGTAAGCCCAGCACTTGAGGAGGCCGAGGCGGGTGGATCACGAGGTCAAGAAATCGAGAGCATCCAATATGGTGAAACCCCGTCTCTACTAAAAACACAAAAATGAGCTGGGCGTGCTGGCGCCTGTTGTCCCAGCTACTCGGAAGGCAGAGGCAGGAGAATCGCTTGAACCCGGGAGGCAGAGGTTGCAGTGAGCGGAGATCGCGCCATTGCACTCCAGCCTGGCGACAGAGCGAGACTCCGTCTGAAAAAAAAACAGACGCAGATGCAGGCCCCCCATCCCCATGCCTGCTATTGGCTGGCTCTCGGCTGCCGAGACTGGCCTGCCGCCCTGTGTTTCAGGAGGGTACGCGTCCGCGGCTGGACCGCTATGGGCCGGTGAGTTGCCGGGTCTCGGGAGATGGCCCCAGGGGGACCCGCGTTGTTGCTGCTGCTGCTTCTGTTGTTGCCGCCGCCGCCGCTGCCCGGGCTCCCGCCCCGCGCCGCTGGCTGCCCTGTCGCCTGCCGCTGCTACAGCGCGACGGTGGAGTGTGGCGCCCTGCGGCTGCGAGTCGTTCCGCTGGGAATCCCGCCAGGGACGCAGGTGGGCACCGTGTGAGGCTGCTGGAGGATGGGGTGCGCCAAGGGAGAGGAAGACCCCAGCGGCGGAGTAAGCTCCTTCTCTTTCCTCCGCTCGCAGACGCTGTTCCTGCAGGACAACAACATCACGCGCCTGGAGCCGGGAGCCCTGGCGCCGCTCGCCGCTCTGCGCCGGCTCTACCTACACAACAATAGCCTGCGCGCCCTGGAGGCCGGCGCCTTCCGCGCGCAGCCGCGCCTGCTCGAGCTGGCCCTCACCAGCAACCGGTTACGCGGCTTGCGCAGCGGCGCCTTCGCAGGCCTGGCCCAGCTGCGCGTGCTCTACCTGGCAGGCAACCAGCTAGCGCGGCTACTGGATTTCACCTTCCTGCACCTGCCGGTGAGCGCCTGGGGTCTAAAGTGGCGGGATACTCCATTATGGCTCCACGCCCTGTAGGGACGGAGTAGTTAGAAGAGGCAACAGTCTAGCTTGGTAAGAAGGGGACCTGCCCCCAACCTCGGCATCCTTTTTTCCTCACGAGCTGCTGTCCCTGCTCCAGCGACTGCAGGAGCTTCACCTGCAAGAAAACAGCATTGAGCTGCTGGAGGACCAGGCTCTAGCGGGGCTGTCCTCCCTAGCACTGCTGGACCTCAGCAGGAACCAGCTGGGCACCATCAGCCGAGAGGCCCTGCAGCCCCTGGCCAGTCTGCAAGTCCTGCGCCTCACAGGTACCTCTTCCCCTAAAGCATCTGTTTTGTCCACGGTGGTGGCAGCAGGGGGCAGGCTCATGTGTAGAGGGGCTCTGACAGGAGGCAACCGGGCAGGTCTGGAGGGCCCCACCACCACCTGCAGCCGTGGTGGAGGGCTGGGGGAATGGGCGTGCTGGGGGACACAGCTCAGGCACCCTGCCTAAGACAGAAAAGACAGGCACCCCACAGAGTGACTTGACAGAATTAAGGGCTTTGTACACTTTTCAGCTATGAGAGGGCAGGCAGACAAAAACTGGACAGGAGAGAGACAGCTGACCAGGACTGAGGACATCCCCAGGAGAGGGCATCCAAAAACAAGGCTGACAGGATTTGCAAGGTTTCAGTGTTTGTGACATGTCTATGTGGATCCCCAGGTTCCCATAAACTGTGGGACTTGTTTCAGGAAGACTTGAGGAGGTGCTTTCTCAGAGACGAGCGGAGAAGTGATCTGGAATAGGCAGGCATTACAGAGCTTAATTGGGGGAGGGGAGAGGAGGGGCCTGGCGCCACCGCCAGGAGCTTGAGGTCAAGGAACGGGTGGCAGGGGCCATGGATTCCGTGTGAAAAGGCTGTAGGAGGTGGAAAAGAGGCCCCGTCCTGGCCTACAGAACCCCAACTGTACAGGCTGTGTTCTAGCACCACCTCCAAGCCACCTGCCTGACGCTGCTCTCCCACAGAGAACCCCTGGCGTTGTGACTGCGCCCTGCACTGGCTGGGTGCTTGGATCAAGGAGGGTGGCCAGCGGTTGCTCAGCTCCAGGGACAGGAAGATCATGTGTGCAGAGCCCCCTCGCCTGGCGCTCCAGAGTCTCCTGGATATATCCCACAGCAGCCTCATCTGCATTCCGCCCTCTGTGCACGTGCAGCCGCTGGAGCTCACAGCTAACCTGGGTGAGGACCTGCGGGTTGCCTGCCAAGCCTCCGGCTACCCGCAGCCCTTGGTGACCTGGAGAAAGGTGCACCAGCCACGTGAGGGCCGGCCACGAGCCCAGGCCCAGCTAGAAGGCGGGGCGCCGGTGCTGGGTGGGCACTCGGCATCCGACACGGGCAGCGGCATGCTCTTCCTCAGCAACATCACGCTGGCGCACGCTGGCAAATACGAGTGCGAGGCTTCCAACGCCGGCGGCGCCGCCCGCGTGCCCTTCCGGCTCCTGGTCAACGCGTCCCGGCAGCAGCCCGTGCGATCACCGCCCCCGGCCGCCCCACCCGCCGGCCGAGAGCCTCGGCCCATGGCGGGCAGCATGGCCTTCCGCGCCCTGGGCCTGGCTACGCAGACGGCCATCGCGGCGGCCATCGCGCTGCTGGCGCTCACGGCGGTGCTCCTAGCCGCCATGATTTGTCGCCGGCGCCGCAGGCGGAAAAAGGCGCGGGCGCCGCCAGGGGAGGGCGCGCTGTTCGTTAACGACTACTTGGACGGCCCCTGCACGTTCGCGCAGCTCGAGGAGCTCCGCGACGAGCGCGGCCACGAGATGTTCGTCATCAACCGTTCCAAGCCCCTCTTCGCCGAGGGTCCGGCGGAGGGTCCGGCGGACTGCGAGCAGGCGGAAGGGGCAACCCCGGGGCTCCGCGTGCCCCCGCCGGTTGCCTACGAGATCCACTGCTAGGTCCGCGGACGCGCGCGGATGACGTGGGCGCCGGGGATTGGCCGGCGCTGCCTCGCGCATGCTCCGTCAGTAAAGGTGGAAGCCGCGCACTGTACGCCGAGCCGTGTGTGGGGCGCGGGGCGCCACGCCGGGAAGCGTTGCACTTGGGAATCCTGGGGTAGCAATGGAAGGTGGCCAGGTAGGCCCCAACACCTCACTTGAAGCTCTTCCGAAAAGACATCACCCCCAACCTCCGGTACTGCAAGAGGCAGTTCACCAGCCCTGACCGACCACAGTAAGATCTTGGGCCTCCAAAAGGTGGGAAGAGCAAGGACTGGCAGGCAGTGCCGATGGCGCTGCCCTGCATAGGGCAGAACAACAGGCCAGAGGCAGTTGTTGCCCAGTGGCCATGCTGGGGGTGACAGCAGACATAAGGATAAGGGTGACCAACTTGGACATTAAAAAAACAGCCACAAATTAAAGTTCCAGGCACACTTGCGCCTTGATGACTCTCTCCAGCCCAAGCCCATCCCAATGGGGTGGCTGGATGGCAGGGCAGGGAACACATAAGAGGCCTGAGTGCCTGGGGACCCCAGCCTCCCTGAAGCAGGCCTGTTTCCAACTTCAACCCCAGAACACTGAGCTCTCCATAAGAGGATGGGAAAGGCCCAGAGAGATTGTCGTCTCTCTCAACTCACAACAGGGATCCAAAAGCATTTGCACAAAGGATCAGGACTCCGGAGGGCAGCCAAACTGAGCAGGGTGATGCAGGCCTGACACCCAGCCCTGGGGCCCACAGACAATCAGCTGATTATGGAGCAAGTGCAGGGCCAGGCAAATCGCAAGGGGCACTGCAGAAAGTGGGGTGGGGGACCTCAACGTGTGCCCAGAAGCAAGGTGGACCCAGCAGGAAACCAGAAACAAGTGCTTTTTGACAGGCCTCCAGGGCAGGGTCCCAGCAAAGGCCCTGGCTACTCGAGCCTGCAGGAGCCTGTGTCTCACCCAGAGCTACTTCATCATAGGCTGAAGTAGTCCGCAGCCAGTCGCCCGTAGATGTCCGTGGTCCAGAGCACGTGGGCACGGCCTGACGCTAGAAGCAGCTGGTGCAACTCTGCTTCTACACGGGCAAACTTCTCCTCATTAATGGAAGCCTCCAGCAGGACAGAGGCAGGTGGCGGCCAGGGCAAGCCCTCATAGCAGTCCACAGGGAAGGGGTGCACCACAGTACGCAACTCAGCCTGCACCACTGAGTCCCGCAG